>NC_074677.1:26173803-26508144 GCF_029448725.1 Salvelinus fontinalis | reverse complement strand
GCACACACTGACACAGGATACACACACTAACACTGCAGTGATGCCCTGACCCCCACACAGCTGGCTGTGTTAAACCTCTCTCCTTCTACCTCTCCCGCCCTCTCTCGCTGTCTCTCTCAACAGGTGTGGATGTGTGGCGGGCGTATGGAGGACATCCCGTGCTCCAGGGTGGGTCACATCTACAGGAAGTACGTCCCCTACAAGGTCCCCGGCGGGGTCAGCCTGGCTAGGGTGAGTGTTGGTTCCTAGACCCATCTTTTCCTCTTTTCTCCTCTAGAAAAGGATTTACAAAGAAAAACATACTACAGTATATCATACAGACCTGCTAACCTGTATGCATTTTGTGTACCATGCACGCAATTTGAGGTTCATGTACGCTGGTACGATATCAATCTTGCTACTTTGCTAAGTTGAGGCAAGTTTTTTATATTTTTTTATTAAGCTTACTGCCCTGCTTTTATGTGCACTTGCCCTAATATGTGCAGGATTCTGCCGGTTCTTGCATTTTTCCCCCACTCGTTAAATAGCCTGACCAACAACATCTCTGCTCCTGAACGTGTGTGTATATGTGTAGCCTATTTAGTGGTTGGCACATGCTTTGATATCTGCGAGCACATTGACTAGCAAGGAAGCGTGCAGTGTTGCGGTAGTTCAGTGTGCGCTGTGCTTGGATAGAAGTGAGAGCTTTTCCGCTAATACCGTCCTTCACAGAAAGTTATGTTAGATTTAAATTAATCAGTATTTGATCTGTCCTCCTTATATTACTGTATGTCAACAGTAGGCTGCTAATGATGTGATAATAGCCTAGTCAGTTCACCAATGACAACAAGGCATATTAAATTCATTGTAGACCTAACTGAGAAGGAAGATTTGATGAACTAGATCAGGTATGGAGATCTGAAACAAGCTCAAATATTTAGGCCTAATTCAGTTTTATATTCCAAATACAGTAGACTGCTACATTGCATCCAGTAATTGAATGATTCAGAATTTTTCCCAAGCAAAATTGAGAAGCCAGTTCACATTTTCACAAGACTATCCACATAAAGACACCTATTATAATAAGCATTACCCATATTTTAACTTAGGACAATGTGATTGTCATTGAGACCGTCTCAAAATTAATTCAGGCCAACTGTGTTGTTTGATATAATTTAAGACTTGAGGTGTCAGGAAATGGCAGTTACAGGTTTTTCAAACATGCAAAATGCTTCAACTACCTGCCCCCTACCTGACCTTAGGCCTACATAAGCACCACCGTGTCAGAAAATCATAGGGGGAACCCTGATTTTACATCCAAACTTATTTCTAGTTAGTTACTGATAAATGTCTATAGCAGGGATCATCAACTAGTTTCAGCCGGGGGGCCGGAACATAAATACAAAGAATTTGTAGAATGTAAATTGACCGCAAGAATCCCAAACAGATATAATATTTGACTAAAACATAATTATTTCTAACCTTGTTTACGTTTGTATCTGATCACGTGTCTCTCTATTATGTCGGAATACTTGAACAGATTTCCTAAATTAAAATCACCTGGAGATAATTTTATGCTGTTTTTACGGTCTTATGTCCAACATGTGCTTTTTTTTGTCGTAAAAAATGTAATTAAAAAAAATATTTTTCTCAGAGAACTTGGGGGGGTCAAATAAAACCACCCACGGGGCCGCCATTTGGGGCACCCTGGTCTATAGCCTATTATTACTACACATCCAGTCTTCTGACAAAATCATTATTGCGTCAAAAAAAATGAGCATTTGCCTATTATTTGATCGGTGTGGGTGTCACGTGCCGTCGTGTGGTCCGCGAGTGCCGCCGCAGCGCTGAAGTGGTACTCATATAGATTCTTCAAGGTTGGCAGGTTTGTATATGGAACATTTATTGCAGAATTTGTTCTCCGAGTTTTCTAGTAAAGAGAGCATTCATCTCCTCTGCTGAGTTTCTCTGCAGTAGTTGGATCCTCAATGATACACACACACACACACACCTTTATATTGCAGCCCCACACCCACTCATCACACCCATCATGAATGCTGTGACTGAATCGATAGGTGTCCCGCTGTGGGAAGGTGAGGAGAGTTTGACGTGAATGTTGAGTGTGTTCCACAGTCAGCAGTGCAGTGGGTATGAACGATTTAAGAAAGTGCTCTTCTTTCTGGTGGTGAACTGATTTAACCTCCTCATGCTCTTGCCTCGTCTGGCGCTGTGTTTTAACAGCTTGAGCATTCAGAAAAAAACGAGACTCGGAATAATAAACGCTCAGCTTTTCTGTTTTTCCCTGCTTTTCTCCACCAAGGTGTCTGTCGTGCTTTGTTCTTGTGATATGGCCCCCTGTCGTTTTTTGTCCCCAAAATGCACAAGGCTAGATAAGTGACCTTGATTAGGAATGCACTGTAAAGAAGCTTAAGAGGTCTGCAAGTACGGAATCTTTAGATTTGAAAAACAAGTTCTATGATATCTTTTGATGCTTCTGCACTGAATGAGAACTACACTGAACAAAAATATAAATGCAACATGCAACAATTTTACTGAGTTAAAGTTCATATAAGGAAATCGTTCAATTGAGAGAAAAAAATCATTAGGCCCTAATCTATGGACTGGGCAGGGGTGCAGCCATGGGTGGGCCTTGGAGGGCATAGGCCCACCCACTTGGCAGCCAGGCCCACTCACTTGGGAGCCAAGCCCAGCCAATCAGTAGTTTTTCCCCACAAAAGGGCTTTATTACAGACAGAAATACTCCTCAGCAGGTGACGAAACCGGATGTGGAGGTCCTGGGCTGGCGTGGTTACACATGGTCTGTGGTTGTGAGGCCGCTTGAATGTACTGCCAAATTCTCTAAAATTACGTTGGATGCAGTTTATGTTCGAGAAATGAACATTCAATTCTCTGGCAACAGCTCGGTGGACATTCCTCCAGTCCGCATGCCATTTGCATGCTCCCTCAACTTGAGACATCTGTGGCATTGTGTTGTGTGACACAACTACACATTTTAAAGTGGCCTTTTTTTATTGTCCCCAGCAAAAGGTGCACCTGCATAATGATCATGCTGTTTAATCAGCTTCTTGATATGCCACACCTGTCAGGTGGATGGATTATCTTGGCAATGGGGAAATGTTCACTAACAGGGATGTAAACAAATTTGTGCACAAAATTTGAGCGAAATAAGCTTTTTCTGCGTACGGAAAATTTCAGGGATTTTTTTTCTCTCCAGCTGATGAAACATGGGACCAACGCTCTACATGTTGCGTTTTATATTTTTGTTCGGTATATTTTCACATTCTTCCGAAACCTTTTGGAATGCAGCTGAAACCATCCATTATGTATGCTGATCCCTGACCAAACCCTGTTTTGGCTTGGTCGGCTGTGTAAGTGAAACCTATTGGCCTGTTCGTTGGCTTACTTTTTGGCTTGTATTCATCCAGCGTGGGGGAATAGTCTCTCAGATGAAGAATGTCTGTTCTGTCTATGAGGGAGAAATGTTAATGACTGTGGATTGGGGTCAGTTGTTAATAATGTATTTCTTCAGAAAGAAGATGCACCAACAAAGACACAAGAACCTTTTCTTAGAAAAGGCCTCCAGTTCAGTCTACAATCGTTCAAATCAGGGGTTCTGATTAGTCGGTAATAGCCAGCTTTTGGTCAAAAATAATAATAATAATGAAATGCCAATAAATAAAACTGCCACCGGCTAATTGTCCAGGAGAAGAAAAAAGATCCCATTACAAAATAATGCATTTTAGCCTATTCATTTATGGACATAACAGTTGATGTCAATACATTTGACAAATTAACAAATTTGACTATTTGTTAATTTGCATACTTTTTTAAAGTTAAATCACCGCCAATTTAATTCCACAACGTTATGCAAATTAACCTATAGACCAATAAGCGTGGCCTGCCAAATGTATTTACATCGACTGGTATGTTAATCAATTAATAGGCTAAAAAGCATTATTTTGCAATGGGATTTTTTTTATTCTACTGGACAATTAGCTGGTGACAGTTTTTTATTTATCAGCACAGCATACAGATGATTTATTTCTCACACAGAATGACAAGCTGACCAATAGAATAGGTAACTTTTCTACAATGGGGATATTAGATTGACATAGGCTAGTGATTTTGCTGTTCGTTACTCGTCTTGTTGGCTGAGGAAAAGTAAATGTGGACAGTTATTTTAACATCTTCAAAGTGCGCATCGGAATTTGGTAAGAAGGACGCACGCCTGTTGCGTCCTCAAGTTGCATGTTAAGATTGATAAGAACAATCTAAATGTGATTTTCTGTCATTTATGCACCCAATGCATATGGGTCTGGTTAATATCTCAAATGTCAAATGAAAAGGCTGCCGGTCAAATGTCCTGCACCATATTCTCCTAACGGAAACCCTGGTTCAAATGCATACATAATACCTGCATTCATATTGATAGATTTTCTGTAACATGGTGCCGAAAGAATGAAAATGGTGAATATTGTACCTAAAATAGAAAGTGCCAATTAAGCACAGCTCTGTGTGTTCAGCATCATCCTGGTTTCGCTGTGTTCCTTTTTGAAGTGGAGCTCAGAGAAAGGGTGCAATTCAGAGTCACAGAGGAGGCATGAATTATTGCTGGCCTGTGGCGCTGCTTGTTTTTTGTGCACACGTCGCCTTTTTGCTCTCGCCTCCCCCAAAACTTCCCTGCAGCTGCCTCTTCTAGACCCCGCCCCCCCCATCAGCACCACCCCAGAGGCACAGCACCCACACCCCCTCCCACACAGCTCCTCATCACCACTGGCATTCTTCCAGGTGTGCTGATTAACCAGCTCGCCCATCCCTCCCAAACCCAGCCGCCATGCAAGCAGATGGTGCCAGTGAACTTCTCCTCACCTGGAGAGGAGTTAGCCAACAGAGTTTGGCTTAGAGCTGTGCTTTCTGTGCTGCTCGGTATATGGATGCCCTATAGCAGGAGGATGTGCTCACTAACTGTAACTCCCATCCAAACCTTAATCTGGCTGTGACTGTCTGGATTCCTAATAGCAGTTATCATTGGCTTTACTCTCTGCTGGTCGTAAGTTTGTTTTATCCACTTCTATTAGAAGGGTAATGGTTATGTAAAACGAAACCTCTCCTCAGACTGTCCTTGTATGTATTATAAGAGACGAGGCCATCTAGCAGTCAACAAGGCCCCAAAGGACTGGTACCCTGCATCCATCCCTCCCCTATAGACATTGTGGAGCAACAGTGCTTTTTCTGTTCTCCCTTGGTCTCTGTACAGAACCTGAAGCGAGTGGCCGAGGTATGGATGGATGAATATGCAGAGTACATCTACCAGCGGAGGCCAGAGTACAGGCACCTGTCAGCAGGAGACATGACAGTGCAGAAGGACCTGAGGAACAGCCTCAACTGTAAGAGCTTCAAGTGGTTCATGACAGAGGTGGCCTGGGACCTACCCAAGCACTACCCACCTGTGGAGCCCCCTGCTGCCGCCTGGGGAGAGGTACAACACATCTATTAGTGTCTTCGGAGAGGCATGCCAACAGCTAGAAGGAGAGAAAGTTAAGAGTGAGAGACGACATATGGAGAGAAGGTTAGATTGGAAAGAGAGCAAGAAAGACAGATAGACTGTCTGGACTATGACAGCCGGGTGTCACTGTCACTTCAGCCATCAGAAGGCCATGCTCCTGCCACAGTATCCTCTTTGTCATTACTCATCATCACTCACTTTTTCACTAAAGAGGAGAGATCCAGACAGCTCTAGACAGTGGTTAATAGTATTGACTAGTATTGAATTATGTCTGTTCATTTCTGTCTTTCTCTGTTAACCTGTTTGTCTGACCCTGTGTGTGTTCTAGCTGCGCAACACAGGCAGTGGCATGTGCATGGAGAGCAAACACTTTTCGTCTGGGTCGCCTGTCCGCCTGGAAACATGTCTGAAGGGGCGGGGTGAGGCCGGGTGGAGCCATGGACAGGTGTGGAGCTTAGTAGACACCACTGAATACAGACATCTGTCTGCCGTGAAAAGCGCTAGTTTTCCTGTAGTTTTGCATACAGAACTTCATTTTGTACTGTGTACAGACAGCGCTCTGCCTTCAGAAGCACTACACGTGCACACACACACTGGCACACACACACACACACAAGCTGGTGCATACTCTAATTTACACACACACAACTTTATAATCGCTACTGTTCTAATGGAGCCCCATTTATTCCCCTTGTTATCCAAAATATGTTTTAGCAGAGCTCATAACCAAACGTTGATGGATGACCATGTTTTCTTATTATTTTCTAGGTTGCCTGCTCTGACACTGCTTTGACAGTATAATTAAAGTCATTTAAAGAGCTGCTGTTGTTTAATCTCTGTCATGGTTGCAATTTGTATTCAAAGCTGGGATGACAAACAGCATGGCTGCAGTCCAAGTCAGGGCCTTTTGAATGTAACAGCAGAGGATCCCCTTTACGAACAACTCTTCTGTCCCCCATGAGTGAACGTGCCTGGGGGAGACCGATGTGTGAACTCCCTTGGAAGGTTCTCTTCAACCCTGGTTCTGAAGACTCGCAGGTTGTGCAGGCTTTTGTTCCAGCTTATTACTAACACACCTCAAAGTTTTGATAATTAATTAAATCAGGTGTTATTACTGGGCTAGAACAAAAGCTTGCTCTGTGGTTCTCCAGGACCAGGAATGACACTGGCTCCAAGAGGAGAGGTGGAGGCCCATCTTTGGAGGTGATCTGATCCAGGTTGTCTCTGCCCTGTCCAGGTGTTCACGTTTGGCTGGCGGGAGGACATCCGGGTGGGGGGCCCCATGCACACTAAAAAGGTCTGCTTCGATGCCATCTCCCACAACAGCCCTGTCACCCTGTACGACTGCCACGGCTTGAAGGGTAACCAGCTGTGGCGCTACAGGAAGGTAAGGTCTCTCTTTCTCACACACACACATTATTTTTTCATGTATGAAAAAGACAAGTTTGTGAGTTGGTTGTGATGCACTTCTTTGCTCCAGCCAAGCAGCAGTCTTCAAGATGTATTTTTGATCCTTTGTATTTCCTTTTCCTTGTGATAAAATGCCACAGACTGCTTGCTACAGCAGTTTCTTCCTAGATAAAAAAAATAAAAATGTAAAATAACATTCAGCTTTTAAAGGGATACTTTGGTATGTTGGCAATGAATGCCCTTAATCTACTTCCCTTGAGTCAGATGAACTTGTGGATACCATTTGTATGTCTTTCTGTGTAGTTTGATGGAAGTTTGCCAACTGTCGTTTGCGCAATTGCTAACTAGAGTTGGTGCAATGACTGGAAGTCTATGGTAACAGCTAGCGTGCTAGTTGTTACCATAGACTTCCAGTCATTGAGCTAACGCAAGTTAGCATTGGCTCGCGACACTACCTCTAACGTCCTTCATACTGGAAGCATAGACATTAACATTGAATCCACGAGTTCATCTGACTCTGGGGAATAAATAAAGGGCTCATTGCCAAAATCCCAAAGTATCTCTTAAAGCTGTGTACCCAGTTAGACAAAAAAATCCTTGTTTTCCATGCAGGCTATTCAATATTTTGATATTAAATTACCTCTTTGGAAAATATTTTCAGTTAAATGTACTGTAACTAAATATATCATTACCATGTCTCTCCTCTTTTCTCTCCCTCCATCTCTGTAGGATAAAAGTTTATACCACCCCATCAGTAACAGCTGTATCGACAGCAACCCCACAGAGAGGAAGGTTTTCATGAACACGTGTGACCCCAGCGTCCCCAGCCAGCAGTGGCTGTTTGAGAAGACTAACACCACCATCCTGGAGACGTTCAACCGCAATAGCAACTGACACCTGTAGGGGTCAGCACTGAACCTGAATACCACTCACTCTGGAACTGTGTTCTTTCACTAAGACAAAAGTGGGATGGTGTTACTCTAAAGGGGTCAAGGGTGGAAGGAAGTGAAGGGGGGTCAGGGGCTAGCATTAGCATGGGCAAGCCAGTCTAGATGCATCAGTTATTGGGCGATGGAGAAGAGTTGGAGCCTGAGAGGCTCTCTCTGTGGTTGAAAGACTGGTCTCTCGATGCGGTGATGGTGTCTTCCTGCGTCAGGGGGATTAGGTCTGTCACAGCACGGTCATTCTGGCGGTGGTCCATCTCATTTCTGCTTCTCTGTGCCTCTCCCAGACGACTGCCCATACGTCCGTCTCATCAGCCTGCGTGGGTGTGTCTCTTGCTCAGTCATTTTCCCTCCATTCCCCTCATGTGCCGCCCCTGCTCTGACAGCCCCCGCTGAGACTCCCGCTGAGCCAAGCCCAAACTGACACACTGTGAAGCCAGCCAGACCTAACCACTCTGAAAAGCACCTTGTGATGATTCTTGTTTTTGTTTTCTTGTTATGCTCACTTGGCTAGTGTTTTCTTTTTCTTGGTTTCCACTCTATAGCGTTGATCGAAAGTGGAGTTGTGCAACATCTGTCCAAATGAAGAGGGGTAAGAAAAGCCTCATCTTTTAGCATGTGTATTTTGTTTTAGATCTGAATGAATAATACTTTAGTAGCAGCACTTTGTCTCAGCACTCTTATCTACTCGAAGGACTGTGATTTGATGCCATTGATTTGTCCATAGAGGGAACTGTAAGGACTACTATCATCAGTTTCTTTTTGTCCCATCACCTGAACAGAGGCTCCCGCTGCCTTCTGGGATGAACCCCAGCACTCTCTGGAATGACCTCATCATGAAACACATGGAGGTCAGCAGCACTGAGACAGTAGACAGACCATGCTGGGCTTCTCACACGCTTTAGGAGTGACTCTAGACTGGTTTGCCGGGGGGGGGGGGGGGGGGGTTAGATGCATTAAGCACTTGCAATGATAAACTTGAATGAAAATCGTAGTGCCTTGCTGGATAAGAGCAGAAGTAAATACGGCCTGGTCTGACTCGGTCTGGCCTGGTGCCCTATTCCAGTCGTCCTCCTCCTACACTGTCTCAGACTGACTGACAGATGTTGGAGAGAGAGAGGCAATCTGAGGTGACACTGGCTCTTAATGGATGGAGTTCTACAACAGTAATGTATTTGTAATGTTAGTTTTTTGCTAGTCTCTTCAGCTATTCACTATGTGTTCTCCTGCCTTTAAAAGTTAACAGCTTTTCTGAAAATACCCTCTATGTTCATGGCATGTCACCAACATGCCAATTTGTTGTTATGATCAACAGACCCAATAGTTTGTCAAGATCTATAATGGACATTCAAGCATTGATTAGTATTGATTTCCTGTTCTTGTTGTGCGTTTAGATTTTGTAGCGTTATGACTACTTACTCAGCATTTGCTTTCTTTCAGTTTTTTGTCTTGGCTTAGCCAATGAGTTGTTTGTATATCAAATGCAATTCAGTTTAGACCTGGATGTTGTTTAGAAAGACTGCTTACATTGCCTGCTGTGTAGTTATGTTCCATTCTTTGTGTGTGTGTTTTTTGTTCCCCTCTTTTTCTCTGAAATAATTCCAAGGTAGGGCGCTTGTTTAGCCTTAGGTGTTTGTCTGCTACAAAAAAGTTATTAGGGCAAAACATTGTCACCTTAAGGCAAAGCGGGATATGATATGCATGATGCAATGATCACACCCTTCATCAGTCAAACTCATCCTACCCCTTTCAGAAATTAATATAAATCAAATTAGCATAAAAAAACTGTAGCTTTTTGTTGTTGTTTGATGGAACTAATTTGAGTACACTACTAGCCTGTAGCGTATGTGTTGTAGATTTTGACTGGCCAAGTGAATAATCAAATAGTTTAGACTCAAACAACGGCATTCTTCCATGCATTGTGGAGAAAATGTATGGAAATTTAACGAGATCCATGTGGCTCATTAGTATGAGATGCTGCACAATGAGGCTTTAGTTGTGAAGCATCTTTGTTGCCCAGTCATGTAACACTGTATGTTCTTTCTCCTTATCAAACTGAAATGTAGCTAGGACTGGCTGGGGAATCCAAAGTTGGTTACTTCCATTGGTTTCCCTTTCCAAAAATGTTTAGTTTTGTCCGGGCAAGTAAGCAGCATGTATGGAAGACCAAAGCTTTTAAATATTATGATAAAAATGGCCGAATCTAAGTTGTGTAACTTTTTCCAAGACAAAATATTCATTTTCCAATTATTCCAGCTGAATACATTTCACAATTATGCTTACAGAATTATTATATCTGTACCAGAGTTGTAATTTAAGCTGATTAATTGTCTCATCTTTTGCACTAATATTGTAAGTGTAAATGGTCAAATCCTTAACACAGTTTAAATTACCATCATAGAACTAAGACTGGAATTCAATCAAACCGGGACTGCGGAAAAAACTGTATGGTCAATTTTACAATTTCCATTGGGTGAAAAATCAAACCCGATTTTGATTTAGTCCTGCTTTTTCTCTTGATGCATTGTTTAATATTTTCTTTCAAATGCTCCACCGGTTGGTCCATGACTCCCAATGTGCTCACTGCTCTCCTGATGCTAGAATGATGGGTCGAAACATGTTTATGTTCAAGCAATGAAGTTTATGCAGTAAAGTTATGTTTGTGTCTGAGGGAATATAAGCAGGGTTGTTTGACCTGTGGACATATAATCATCTTGCAAAGGTGGTAAGAATCCCCCAAATCCATGGCATTTTATTGTTCAGTTTGGAACAAGGATATTTGCAGTACATTGACCCTGTCAATTGCACATGTAAAAGGCATTTGATTGTCATATGATTTATAACTTGGGATGGAGGTGGTGAAACCTTTTTTAAATTGTGGTTTTAAATATTTTATACAGTGCAATTTCTTTTCTTGATCTTGTTTGAATTAAATATTCAGCTGAAAATGTGAAGACAATACTCTTTTTTAATTTAATGTCTTAAGGCCCAGTGCAGTTAAATGTGATTTTCCTGTGTTTTAAATATATTTCCAGACTGAGATTGGAATAATACTGTGAAATGATCATGCCCATTTAGCGTAAGAGCTGTTTGGAAAGATTGCTTGAAATTTCAGCCTGTTTTGAAGGGATGGGTTTTTGCCCTGCCTGGCAACATCAGGCGGTATAAGTTAACAGATCGATAACAGAGTTTAAAACCTCTGCCAATAACAGCTAGTTTTCAGGTTACATTAGGTTAGTCCAATTGGGCCCTTACTCAGACCACTCCCAGACAGTCCTAGCAAAATTCTTGCTCGGGGAAATTGCTCTTTGCTTAGAAGATTTTTTTTATTAGAATTTTTAACCATTTTAATTCAGTAAGCTACTCAATTGTTAGCCAGAAATTATTTGATATTGAGATTTTTAAAAAATGGCTGCATTGGACCTTTTTTAAAGTTGCAATATGTAGCTTTTTGGGCAACCAGACCAAATTCACATAGATCTATAACTCACATTTCTATCATTGTACTTGAAAGCAAGTCTAAGAAGCGGTAGATCTGTTCTATGTGCGCTATTTCTATGCTTCCCGTTAAGTTTTGTTTTTCGTCTTTTACGTTTGGTTTTGTACACCATCTTCAAACAGCTGAAACGACAACATGTTTAGTTTTAGAAAATATATTTCACAGCGGTTTAGATTGTAAAATGATTCTACACTATACTAGCTTATTTTGTCACACATACTGAAATTAGGCGAACTATTAGAGTTTTGGCAACCTGCATAGTGCAACTTTAAGACCATTGTTGGTCATTCACAAAATGCTGTGTACATGTTTGTGCAATTTTGATGTGTACATTTTGTCATAAATATCCATTTTTTTTCTACTGACAATGACTGTAAAGGTATTTAACACACCGTGTACAACTAAACTGGAATTGTATATTTTTTGCTGAAAATAAAAATATATATATTTGAATTATGGGTTGTATTGTTTTTGGGGGGGGCTTAAACAGAGAGAATACTTTAATTAAATAAGTCATTTGTATATGTAGCAATCAAATCCCATCTAGAAGTATGTAACACAAGGACATGCCGATCATGAAAATATATATTTTTACTCCAATTGAGATATGGTGAATTTATTGCAGTATTATTTTACTTATGTGGCCCATGGTTGGTATTATCTGGAACCACTAACAATAAATGCAACCATAAACAAAACTAATGCACAAGTTTAGTTGAGATTGGTTGACTATAGTTGAGACCAGTCTCTGTCCTCACTGGACCCTGTGTCTCTGCAGATTGAGTTTCCCGGGCTGCTGGCTGATTCCCATCCTAGGTCCTCTTCTGGGAGAGTGAAGGCTGTGAGCTTCCTTCCATTCTGTTGCGTGTAGAATATCCACATCTCAGGAAGTCGTTGGACCTTCTTTTTTGTTAACAATACCACTGAAAATATCAAACACCCCAATAAAGAAAATTAGAATTATAAACAGGTTCAGCCCCAGGTTCGACTGTGATCTGTCAGAGTTACGCCACCTCAAGAATTCCATTTGGCGAAAGGCTCCGCACACACATTCTTCGGCTGAATGGCTTTCGTTCAGGCAAATGAGAAATAAGTGCACTCAGGCTACTCGGAAGGCTAAAGTTAGTTATTTTAAGGAGCAGTTCTCTCTCTCTGGGTCTAACCCCAAGAAGTTCTGGAAAATGGAGAATAAACCCTTCTCACAGCTGCCCATGTCCCTTAATGTTGTTGATGGTGTTGTTACTGACAAGGAGCGCATGGCTGGTCTACACGGACAAGTTCTGGTCAGGTTTAGATCTTATCTGTCAGAAAGATATCAGTGTGTCCCTGTTGCACCCTCTACAACCACTGATTATTATTATCTGACCCTGCTGGTCATCAATGAACGTTTGAACATCTTGGCCATGTTCTGTTATAATCTCCACCCGGCACAGCCAGAAGAGGACTGGCCACCCCTCAGAGCCTGGTTCCTCTCTAGGTTTCTTCCTAAGTTCTGGCCTTTCTAGGGAGTTTTTCCTAGCCATTGTGCTTCTACATCTGCATTGCTTGCTGTTTGGGGTTTTAGGCTGGGTTTCTGTACAGCACTTTGTGACATAGGCTGATGTAAAAAGGGCTTTATAAATGAATTTGATTGATTGATTTAATCACCACTTCATTAAGTCAGGATTCCTATTTGACTCAGCCATGCCTCCTTGCCCGGCCAACATTTCCTCATCTCCCAGCCCTTCTAATGTGACTAGCCCCGATGCTCCTCCCTCTTTTTCTCCTGCCCCACTAAAACGTTTCTCCCTGCAGGCAGTCACTGAGTCTGAGGTGCTAAAGGAGCTCCTTAAACTTGACCCCAAAACAATATCTGGGTCTTATGGTTTAGATCCTTTCTTTCACCGTGCTTCTACACCTGCATTGCTTGCTGTTTGGGGTTTTAGGCTGGGTTTCTGTACAGCACTTCGAGATATTAGCTGATGTACGAAGGGCTATATAAAATAAATTTGATTTGATTTGATTTAAGGTTGCAGCCCCTATCATCGCTGAGCCTATCTCTGACCTTTTTAACCTGTCTCTCCTTTCTGGGGAGATTCCCCTTACTTGGAAGGCAGCCACGGTGTGTCCTTTATTTAAAGGGGAGATCAAGCTGATCCTAATTGTTATAGGCCAATTTCTATTTTGACCTGTTTCCAACACTTTTGGTAAAAGCCAGTCAGATGATTATTGCCAAGTTTTCTTGATGTCTATACTATTCTCTCTGGTATGCAATCTGGTTTACTCTAAGGTTATGGATGTGTCACTGCAACCTTAAATGTCCTAAATGATGTCACAATTGCCCTTGATTCTAAGCAATGTTGTGCCGCTATTTTTTCTTGGCCAATTGGACTTGGCCAAAGCTTTTGATACGGTAGACCATTCCATTCTTGTGGGCCGGCTAAGGAGTATTGGTGTCTCTGAAGGGTCTTTGGCCTGGTTAGCTAACTACCTCTCTAAGAGTGCAGTGTTTGAAGTCAGAACATCTGCTGTCTCAGGGTACTCCCTTGGTGACAGGTAGTGGCTAAGGCTCGATCCTAGGTCCCACGCTCTTCTCAATTTACATTAACAACATAGCCCAGGCAGTAGGAAGCTCTCGCATACATTTATATGCAGATGATAGTCATATACTCATCTGGCCCCTCCCCGGATGTTGTGTTAAATTCTCTACAACAAAGCTTTTTAGTGTCCAACAAGCTTTCTCTACCCTTAACCTTGTTCTGAACTTCTCCAAAACAAAGGTCATGTGGTTTGGTAAGAAGAATGCTCCTCCCCACCAGTGTGATTACTACCTCTGAGGGTTTAGAGCTTGAGGTAGTCACCTCATACAAGTACTTGGGAGTATGGCTAGACGGTACACTGTCCTTCTCTCAGCACATATCCAAGCTGCAGGCTAAAGTTAAATCTAGACTTGGTTTCCTCTATCGTAATCGCTCCTATTTCACCCCAGCTGCCAAATGAACCCTGATTCAGATGACCATCCTACCCATGCTAGATTACGGAGACGTAATTTATAGATAGGCAGGTAAGGGTGCTCTCGAGCGGCTAGATATTCTTTACCATTCAGCCATCAGATTTGCCACCAATGCTCCTTATAGGACACATCACTGCACTCTATACTCCTCTGTAAACTGGTCATTTCTGTATACCAGTCGCAAGACCCACTGGTTGATGCTTATTTATAAAAACCCACTTAGGCCTCACTCCCCCCGTCTGAGATATTTACATACAACACCCGTTCTGCCAGTCACATTCTGTTAAAGATCCGCAAAGCACACACGTCCCTGGGTCACACCTCTTTTCACTTCTCTGCACCTATCGACTAGAACGAGCTGCAAAAAACAATCCAACTGGACAATTATCTCCTTCTCTTCATTCAAAGGCTCAATCATGGACATTCTTACTGACATTTGTGGCTGCTTCGTGTGATGTATTGTTGTCTATACCTTCTTGCCCTTTGTGCTGATGTCTGTGCCCAGAAATGTTGTGTTGCTAATGTGTTGTCATGTGTTGCTGCCATGCTGTGTTGTCTTAGGTCTCTCTTTATGTTGTGTTGTGGTGTTTTGTCCTATTTATATATAGGCCTCGCAGGAGGCCTTTTGGTAGGCCATCAAATTAGAATTTGTTTTTAACTGACTTGCCTAGTTTAAAAAATGTAAAGTACACTTGGGAATAGCACACTGGGAATGCCACTGTTCTCATACTGTACTTCCTATTTTTCTGGCAGCAGCCTGGGCTTCTTGAGACTGGACTCCCTACTCTTACAGGTAACCCTAGAGGTGAGGAAACTGTCAGTCCTCTGATGCTCTTTTCCTCTTAAGGGGTGTGTCCTCTGGCTGAAAACCTCCTGGGCAGCTAGTAGTGGTTGATTCTGTGGCTGTCCTATGGCAGCACTTTAGCACTACAGAGATTTGTTTATCATGCAAAGATAGTCATGAAGAGGTCACGACAACACCTTTTCCCTCTCAGGTGACTGAAAAGATTTGGCATGGGTTCCCCAGATCCTCAAAAAGTTCTACAGCTGCACCATCGAGAGCATCCTGACCGGTTGCATCACTGCCTGGTATGACAACTAATCGGCTTCTGACCATACGGCGCTACAGAGGGTAGTGCGTACAGCCCAGTACATCACTGGGGCCAAGCTTCCTGCAATCCAGGACCGATATAATAGGCTGTGTCAGAGGGAAGCCCATAAAATTGTCAGAGACTCCAGTCACCCAAGTTATAGACTGTTTTCTCTGCTACCACACAGCAAGCGGTACCGGAGTGCCAAGTCTAGGACCAAAAGGCTCCTTAACAGCTTCTACCCCCAAGCCATGAGACTGCTGAACAATGAATCAAATGGCAACCAGACTATTACATTGATTGCCCCCCCCCCCCCATCCATTTGTTTTGTACACTGCTGCTACTCGCTGTTTATTATCTATGCATAGTCACTTCACCCCTACCTACATGTACAAATTACCTCAACTAACCTGTACCCCGCACACACCCCATGTATATAGCATTGTTATTGTGTTACTTTTTATAATTTTTTTACTTAAGTTTATTTGGTAATTATTTTCTTAACTCTTCTTGAAATGCACTGTTGGTTAAGGGCTTGTAAGTAAGCATGTCACGGTAATGTCTACACTTGTTGTGTTCAGTGCATGTGACAAATAAAGTTTGATTTGATTTGAATGACATTTAAATAAAAGTTGAATACCTCTGGCGGCAACACCACACTGAAATTCTGGAGGATGCCCTTGTGCCATGATAAAAAAAATATATATTTTTTTAAGTTCTAATACCTGAATTTGAAGATCGAAAATAAATCTTTGCTCAGTGTCACTGCGGTCTCAAGTTGTTTGTGTGGGGCTTTGCATATATGTGTCTGTCTGTTTAAGGGGAGCTAAATAAGCTAACAGATTTAGCTTTTCTCCACTACTGTCCTTCATGACTACTGATCTGAAAGGATATACTGTAGGTAAATTCTGGTGTGTTGGTGTTGTACACTTTTCCAGTATTTTGAACATGCAGCACTCATGAATGTAAGGAGATTAGTTTAAGAGACGGAGGGAAGGAAGGAGAACTCCGCTATCCCTTGTTCTGGTCAGTGGGAGAATTAAGGCTAGAGGGGTAGCAGCTAGTTGACAATAATAGTCAATGTGGCAGAGATGGGTGTGGTGTGCCATTCTAAAAACTTAAGACGATGCCAAAAAAAGTATTTGGTGGCTTACTCCATTATAATACACACTTGTCCTGTACAGAAGCACAGTCATTCATGAAACTTTGGCTCCTCTTGGTGGCAAGAAAATGCAACGTGAGTTTGACGACAGTTTACACTGTTTTGCTATACATACTTTGTGAGGATGTCATTGCCTCTGGACTGTTTTAATGGCTCTTGTTTTCCATCCATGCCGGTGTTGAGATCTCTAACCAACAATTTACAGCAGTATTGTAATTGTGGGTTTGTAGCTAGGTTTCCATCCAATTGGCGACAGATTTTCATGTGAAAACTCTAGAATCCGCATAAAGAAAATATGCGCATTTTCCCATCAGTGCCCATGTTTACATGCACGGCAATATCCCGTTATTATTAGGGATGCTCAAATATTCTGTATTTGAATTGACGGATATATACATCCTATCCCGTTTAGAATAACCCGCAAAGGCTTGTATACCGGTTATGAGAAACCCGGATAAAATGCCTGGGATATGCTAATCTAAGACGGGATACTGTGACATGTAAACATTTTATCCCGTTTACTGTTGTTTTTGCAGTCTGCGCAGGTTCAGTTTCGCATATCATGGGTGTCGTGAGATTATATTTTTATCTGATTTTCAAACAAATCACTTCAAAATTAAGCTACCTGCGCAGTTCGATCCACCATTTTAATTCCTTAATAATTGTGCCTAATTATAATAGATTTGCTATAGTTTAAATTATGTTTCTACTTATAATTTCCGACATTTGATAGGCACTATTATAATTTCCTACATTTGGTAGGCCATTTGTTTGTCAACTATAGTTTGATACATGCAGCTTCTCTTCTGTCATAACTTGTTGCCTCAGAAGACTAAATAAAATAGTGCTCACCAGAATGTCTTAAATCGATAGAATTAATGCATTAGTAATCTATACTGAACAAAAATATAAATGTAACATGCAACAATTTCAAAGATTTTACTGAGTTACACAGTTCATATAAGGAATTCAGTCAATTGAAATACATTCATTAGGCCCTAATCTATAGATTTCACATGACTGGGAATATAGATATGCCTCTGTTGGACGAAGATACCTTTAAAAGAAAATAGGGGAGTGGATTAGAAAACCAGTCAGTATCTGGTGTGACCACCATTTGCCTCATGCAGCACGACACATTTCCTTCGCATAGAGTGTATCAGGCTGTTGTTGATTTTTGCCTGTGGAATGTTGTCCCACTCCTCTTCAATGGCTGTGCGAAATTGCTGGATATTGGCGGGAACTCTGTTCACAACGTTGACATCAGCAAACCCTCACCGGGCCATGCAAGTGGTCTGCAGTTGTGAGGCCAGTTGGATTTACTGCCAAATTCTCGAATACAAAGTTAGAGGCTGCTCTGGTGGACATTCTTGCAGTCAGCATGTCAATTGCTAAATCCCTTAAAACTTGAGACATCTGTGGCATTGTGGCACAAAAATGCAAATTTTAGAGTGGCCTTGAATTGTCCCCAGCACAAGGTGCACCTATGTAATGATCATGTTTAATCAGCTTCTTGATATGCCACACCTATCAAGTGGATCTATTATCTTGGCAAAGGAGAAATGCTCACTAACGGGATGTAAACAAATTTGTGCAAAACATTTGAGCGAAATAAGCCTTTTGTGCGAATGGAAAATGTATTTTATTTCAGCTCATGAAACATGTGTTTATATTTTTGTTCAGTGTAGTTAACACCGGTTGTCACGCCCTGACCGTAGAGGTCCTTGTCACGAATACTACCGAAGGTGACTCCCCTTCCCGTTCGGGTGGCGCTCGGCGGTCGTGGCCGCCGGTCTACTAGCTGCCATCGATCCCTTTTTCCTTTTCGTTTATGTCTGTCTAATTGTTTTCACCTGTTTCTTGTTGCGGTTTTGGGAGGTGTACTATTTAGGTTAGTTTCGCCCGCTAGTGTTTGTGCGGGCTTATTGTGTGTTCATGTTACGTCAGGAGTGGATTATTTTGATTGTAGGTTTTTCGCTGTCCAGTTTTTTTTAAACAGTTGGTCTGTGGGTTGTGTTTGCGCCTGTGTTTTGGCGTCACCCCTTTTGTACCTGTTCCTGTTTTCACTGTGGACATTAAAGCGTTTTGTTCCCATAACTTCTGCTCTCTCTGCGCCTGACTCTACACCCATCATTCTCCTGGCGTTACAGTCCTTTTTATGTCTCTATTTTGGTTGGTCAGGGCGTGAGTTTTGGTGGGCATTCTATGTCTGGTGTTCTATGTTGTCTATTTCTTTGTGTTTGGCCGTGTGTGGTTCTCAATCAGAGGCAGCTGTCTATCGTTGTCTCTGATTGAGAACCATATTTAGGTATCCTGTTTTCCCACTTTGAGTTGTGGGTGATTATTTTCTGTTTAGTGTTTGTCGTCACCTTTCAGAACTGTTCGTTTGTCGTGTTGTTGTTTTGTTAGTGTTCATATTTATTAAAGAAATGTATTTTATGAATACTTACCACGCTGCACCTTGGTCCTCTTCTCCTTCTCCCGACGACAATCGTTACACCGGTAAAATTGTCTGTTTTGTTTTAGGGACAGAGGAGAAAACACAATAACTTCAAAACAGTGGAAAGACTGGCCAGTGCAAAATGTCCAAATGTCATCAGTTTAACCGGTTTTAAGAAAATAAAAATCTGACAAAATGAAGAAACACATTTTTGATAAGACTTCAGTTCGTCTTAGGTGCATATCTTATGTGGTGGAAATACTGTCTGCTTGCATAACAGTTTAAAAAATAACACATTACAAGATGTTGTGTCTTTGGCTATGCCGGATTAAGTGATATGACATGCTATTCTATAAAATCCTTTCTCTGTAATTAATATTACCTGATTGAGCCAATCATGTAAATGTAATTAACTAGAAAGTTGGGGCACCACGAAAGAGTGTTTATAGAGCTGTTATCTTCTGAATAAACTCTGAAAGACCTAGTAATATTTTGCATCAATAGCAGTCAATATTAATCGTCACCTTATTTCAGTCTCATCTGAACATCGTAGAATTATGGGTTATCTTCACGAACCCTGGCAAACAAGTTGAATCAGCAATACAAAATTGGGTTTAATTATTTATTTACTAAATACCTAACTAATCACACAGAATTACATATACACAGAATGAATCATACCTTGATTACAAATTTTGTCATAAAGGAAAACGTCCCTAGCGGACGGAACAGACATGACAGCTGGATACACAAAGAAAAGGGGGTTGGGTTTGAGTGAAAGAGCGGGAAGACTGAGAAACAAAGGGAGAAGCTGTGCTATCGTAAATACAGTATCTTATGCATTCTAAATTACCGCCCATTTAGAAAAGGAAAATGCAATAAATATTTACTCTGAGCTGCGCTTCGGTAGGTTGGTCGTAAATGCTGGCCGTGTTGGCCAACAGAGATCTTCCTGTCCTCGGAAGAATGTCACTGGTGGTAAACTGGATACATTGTAGTATCGTCGTTGTGTGGTAGACGGGATAGGTCGTCCGTCCTTTCCTAGCCCATGTTTACAGCTGCTGTTGCTAACTCAACAGCTAGGATGTCTCACTTCTTTAGTGAATAAGAGTTCAAAGTTGATACCGTTCACAACCAAAGCTCACGCTGAGGTTGGCTTAGTTCTGTAGTTGACATGTTAGTCCTTTTCAACGTATGGACCCTCGTCCTATCGTCCTCTGTAACAGATAGTTACGTTTTCGTCAAGGGCTTATATAGTGGAGGGAGAGAAGGGTGTGTTTCATACTTTATTACCCATGTCTCTTCACAGGGGCGGGCCACTGATTGAGCAGAGCTCTAACTTTATGAAAACCCAAATCTCTCATTTCGAAGCTAAAATTACATTTAATCTTTTCACAAATAGTGTCATATTTAAACATTTAAATTGCACAACAATTCCATGTGAATCTGATAACTAGAATGTGTAGACTTTCCCAGATACAGTTTGTTGTCCTGTCATCAGTCATAATGTCTCAGATGACAACCGAACTGACATCATATTCATTAAGTACCAACGCATAT
Source organism: Salvelinus fontinalis (assembly GCF_029448725.1). NCBI lineage: Eukaryota > Metazoa > Chordata > Actinopteri > Salmoniformes > Salmonidae > Salvelinus > Salvelinus fontinalis. The sequence goes on along the minus strand of NC_074677.1, from coordinate 26,487,540 downwards.
TTTCAACTGGTTCTATTACCGAAATATGGTTCCTTTCCCCCCACTTGTTTGATGTTCTCAGACTCTCTATGTTTAACAAAGGCTATTCAAGAGTCCTTCAGTAGAGTCAGAGAGAGACGGAAGGGAGAAAGGTATTTATGGGGGGGGTCATAAACCTTACCCACAGGCCAACGTCATGACAAAGTGCATTTGCATTTTCTCTAAAGATGCTGAAAGAAGGAAATCATATTTCTCCACTCCTGTTCCCGAGACAAAATGTACATTTGTTTATAATTTCACTGTAAGAAATGCATAATTCTGCAGAAGTTCAGTGCGTGGTGACATAGTGCACACAAAATGTACTTTTTCAACTAAGTTTTCATGTACCAAAATACAAATCTAAAGTTCAATATGTTTTCATCGCATTTCCAACTCTATGGATCATTTTGTCACAAACTGTTGCCTTAAATAGCAAATGTGCCTACTCTGGTCTTCGCACATGAGCTCCAGCCAACAACCGATACAGTGCTAGTACTTTGTGCGGGTATAGTCTACATTATGTGTCAAACTTATTCCATAGATGGCCGAGTGTCTGCGGGTTTTTGCTCCTCCCTTGCTTTTGGTTGATGAATTAAGGTCACTAATTAGTAAAGAACTCTCCTCACCTAGTTGTCTAGGTCTTAATTGAAAGGAAAAAACAAAAACCCGCAGACACTAGGCCCTCCATGGAATGAGTTTGACTGACACCCTTAGTCCACATGATGAGATTATTACTGATAAGAGCAAGAATATTTTTATTTGTCAAACAGCTGTCACCAGAATAAGACCCTTGATATTAATTGGAAATGGGCATCAAGATCACAATGCACTTTCACCACCCTGTGAAGTTCATAATTGATTTAAACTGTAGCCTAATAAACTGCATGGTTTCCAGAGTCATAGTGGGAGGAGGATCATCACGTTACTCCAAGTTTATGTCAATATGATGGTTATTATATCAATATTTGCGAATTAAGGCGTTTCCACCGCCATTTCTGGCATAATTAATTTTACCGACACTAAAAGATCCCACCATGTAGACTGAACAAGTTGTCTGTCAGCATTTATAAAGTTGTATCGAAACTTCCTGTTTCCATCATAGCTGTTGTGATTTTTTTTAAATGTGGTATGACTTTACTCTAATAACTGGATGGAAACGTGGTTTGTCTGTAATCCTTAATGTTTGACAAGTTTAGCCATTTGCCTCTGTCACACTCACTTAGATGTTACATTCCATTGCAACCAAGGGAAGACTAAGTTTCATCAGTGAATGACTGTGACAGCTAGCCATGGCTAATTTTTCATCCAGGAAAGAAGGAATATGGAGGGGAAATGAGTTAGTAAAACAGACAAAGACAGACAAGTTCAAGTTTTAATAATCTCCACATGGCAGTCATAGACACTGAAACACATGGATATTGCATTGCTAATAGACAATAAAACATACAAGAGAAAAGCATGACAAAATGTACATTTGACCTTTGAAGATACTCAAGTTGTGTTGATAAGTTGGCAAAAATAAGGTATGGGTGACTGTGCCTTTCACAGACAGACAAATACAAACATGCATAAAGTCAAAAACACACTGCAGTGGAGGCTGCTGAGGGGAGGACGGCTCATAATAATGACTGGAACGGCGTAAATGGAATGGTATCAAACACATAGAAACCTTGTGTTTGATACCATTCTACCGATTCCGCTCCAGCCATTACCAGAAGCCTTTCCTCCCCAGTTAAGGTGACACCAACCTCCTGTGATACACTGAGTGTCACGATCGTCTTGATATGAGAGATTAGACCAAGGCGCAGCATGATGTGAATACATCTTCTTTTTTATTATATGAAGACGTAACACGAAACACTTATACAAACTAACAAAAACAACAAACGACCGTGAAGCTACAAACGCAAGTGCACACACAAACTACTTACGTTCAACATAGACTAGACATAGAAAATGACCCACAACAGCTAAAGCCTATGGCTGCCTTAAATATGGCTCCCAATCAGAGACAACAGTAACCAGCTGTCTCTAATTGTGAACCCATTCAGGCAACCATAGACTTTCCTAGACAACTACACACAACACTAAACCATCTATTCACCTTAACCCTCTAAACCATACAACCCCCTAGACAATACAAAAACACATACTTCACCATGTCACACCCTGACCTAACTAAAATAATAATGAACACAAAGATAACTAAGGCCAGGGTGTGACACTGAGTATTCAAAACATTAGGAACACCTGCTCTTTCCATGACATAGGCTGACCAGGTGAATCCAGGTGAAAGCTATGATCCCTTATTGATGTCATCTGTTAAATCCACTTCAGTCAGTGTAGATGAAGGGGACGAGACAGGTTAAGGAATGATTTTGAAGCATTGAGATAATTGAGACATGGATTGTGTGTGTGCATTTTTGTTACACTTTTTATATACACTGCCTGTATTTATATACTGGATTCATGCCATCGCTTACTGTTAAATACAGTATCTACTGCTGTACATATCATTCTTAGTATATATTTTTGCTGTATATACGCATAGATTGCATTTGGATTACAGATACAGTGTTATTTGGGTTGTTAACGGGATTTGTCTTGGCATTCGTAATTTCTTGTTTTTCTGTTTTTGATTATTATTTGTGCACTGCATTGTTAGGAGCTGGTAACACAAGCATTTCGCTGCACCCACTATAACATCTGCTTAACTGTGTATGCGACCAGTAAACTTTTATTTGATTTGAAATCCACTGTGATTATTATTTGACCCTGCTGATCATCTTTAAACGTTTGAACATCTTGAAGAACGATCTGGCTTTAATGGTTATGTACTCTAATAATCTCCTCCTGGCACAGCCAGAAGAGGACTGGCCACCCCTTGGAGCCTGGTTCATTGCTAGGTCTTTTCCTAGGTTCCTGCCTTTCTAAGGAGTTTTTCCTAGCCGCTGTGCTTCTACATCTGCATTGCTTGCTCTTTGGGGTTTTAGGCTGAGTATCTGTATAAGCAACTGCTAATGTAAAAAGAGCTTTATAAAATACATGTGATTGATGGAACAGGCAGTGGTCCAGGCTAGGCATGCTCATTATGGCCCCTGTAGGCCAGGAGATCATTATGGGCGAGCACCATGGTCCCCTGTCCCCTCCCTGATGCTTTACTGTTAGCATGACACAGGACTGATGGTAGCGCTCACCTTGTCTTCTCCGGACAAGCTTTTTTCTGGATATGCCCCCAACAATCAGAAAGGGGATTCATCAGAGAAAATGACTTTACCCCAGTCCTCAGCAGTCCAATCCCTGTACCTTTTGCAGAATATCAGTCTGTCCCTGATGTTTTTCCTGGAGAGAAGTGGCTTCTTTGCTGCCCTTTCTTGACACCAGGCCATTCTCCAAAAGTCTTCACCTCACTGTGCGTGCAGATGCACTCATACCTGCCTGCTGCCATTCCTGAGCAAGCTCTGTACTGGTGGTGCCCCAATCCCGCAGCTGAATCAACTTTAGGAGACGGTCCTGGTGCCTGCTGGACTTTCTTGGGCGCCCTGAAGCCTTCTTCACAACAATTGAACCACTCTCTCCTTGAAGTTCTTGATGATCCAATAAATGGTTGATTTAGGTGCAATCTTACTGGCAGCAATATCCTTGCCTGTGAAGCCCTTTTTGTGCAACGCAATGATGACGGCACGTGTTTCCTTGCAGGTAACCATGGTTGACAGAGGAAGAACAATGATTCCAAGCACCACCCTCCTTTTGAAGCTTCCAGTCTGGTATTTGAACTCAATCACCATGACAGAGTGATCTCCAGCCTTGTCTTCGTCAACACTCACACCTGTATTAACGAGAGAATCACTGACATGATGTCAGCTGGTCCTTTTGTCACAGGGCTGAAATGCAGTGGAAATGTTTTTGGGGGATTCAGTTCATTTGCATGGCAAAGAGGGACTTTGCAATTAATTGCAATTCATCTGATCACGCTTCATAACATTCTGGAGTATATGCAAATTGCCATCATACAAACTGAGGCAGCAGACTTTGTGAAAATTAATATTTGTGTCATTCTCAAAACTTTTGCCCACGATTGTAGATTGATGAGGAGAAAAAAATGATTTAATAAATGTAATCAAAATGTGGAAAAAGTCAAGGGATCTGAATATTTTCCGAATGCATTGTATGTCTCTGTAGTACCAAAGCGCTGCCATAGGACAGCCACAGAATCGACGACTACTAGCTGCCCAGGAAGCTTTCAGCCAGAGGACACACCCTCAAAGACGAAAAGATTATCAGAGGACTCTGACAGTCTCCTCACCTCTAGGGTCACATGTAAAAGGAGCACAGTCCTTCAAAAAGCCCAGGCTGCTGACAGCTAGAGGGAAACCCTCTGAATAAAAAGAGGAAGTATGAGGAGGACAGTGGCATTATCAGTGTGCTAGTCCCAAATGTACCTTCAGTCTCCCGGAAGAGGACCTGGGAATTAGCCAGTGTCCCGGAAAACTCAGAGTCCATATAGAGTCCGAAGAGACAGAGGGTCCAGTGAGGACAGTGACTTGTCTCAATTTAAATTGACCAATCTGAACTAAACTTGTGCACATTGTTGCATTTCTTTTGTTGTATTTACGTTGCAATAATTGTATTGTGGTTCCAACTAACCAATCATGGCCCATATGGTGCATTTATTACAGCATTATTAAATTATACTAATTTAAATAGGAAAACAAATATATTTTAAATCTACATTGTCCTTGTGTTTGTTATTATCATTGAGATAATATTTGATTATTGCTTACAAATGGTTTACCGGACGGGTACATTACATTTTGACTGGGTAGATACGTTTTGCATTTAGCCTAAATCAATTATTGACCAAAGTCAATACATTTTGAAGGAAATGTATGACATTGTCTCCTAGAGTACATATAATAACCAATAAACTCATTGAACATAAATGTCTTTCTTTATTGCTCATAAATTCTGCAATGAGGGCCCAGCAATGCAGCGGTTTCAGGTCTGCGAAAGTAAAAGCGCTAAAATAAACAAGCGGAAGGGGACGTCAACCAAACACATAGCGCAATGTTTGTCATTTAATATTTAATCCCGAGCGCAGGGATTGGGGTTTCCGCACTATGCCTTTTCCTGGATGCTACGAAAACAATATAAGGGAGGGTTGAACCGTGTAACAGACCGCCTCATATAAACAAGTAACTGTTATGTCTATTGTGACTGTTCAACAGACATAGGTAAACGAAATCTGTCGTTCTACTACGACCGTTTTGAAAACTAGCTAGCTAGTCTTTGTAATAGCCAAATAATCAATTGAAATGGAGCGGTGGAAAGGCAGAGTAGCTCTCGTGACTGGAGCCTCGGTCGGGATTGGAGCGGCTGTTGCACGGGCACTTGTCCAACACGGCATGAAGGTTGTGGGATGTGCCAGGAATGTTGACAAGATAGAGGTGAGTAAACATTAAACAATGTAAAAGTGAGAAAACTGTCGCAATCACTCAAAGTAGCGAGCTGACAGTTCCTCTGATGGCTGAAATGCGCCAAAAGACCAGTGTGCAGTTAACTGGCAGTGGCTAGCTATAGCCATTTTTTCGCACCTACAGTCATTGTTTCTCACTGTATTAGAGATACACAGTAGCTAGCTTTAGCCAGCCGATTCTAGTCTGCAATAGGTTTGCCTGCTTTAGAATTCAGAATAAAAGAATACATTTCTGATTTACTTTGGCCTAACCAATTGAAATAAATTTAACCTTTTAAACACAATTTACAATTTATTTTTAGAAACCTTCATGTACCATTTTAAGAAAATGTTAAATTAATTTCCCAGTTATTAGCTAGCTAGCTACATATCTAATCACTATTATTCCGTTTTATACAACGGATGGGTCTAATCCTGAATGCTAATTTGTTAAAACAGCCTTCCAGACGGTGTCTGTTCCACAAGTTACCACCGCCTAAATCTATGAAGTTAAAATGCTTATTTACTCTCTTCAGTCTAACTGCGTAATTCACTGTCTCGTCAGCCCAGCTAGGCAAATTATAAACTTGATCTCCACTATAAAAAGCATCTAGACATGATCTCACATTTTTTTTAGACTAACATTTAGTTTTCAACAGCAGAGATTTGTTTAAACTTTATTTTGTGGCTAATTTATTCATTACTCAACTTCATCTCGGGCCTAACAACACCCGTGACAATATATCCTCCAAACAGCGGCTTCTCGGGAATTATCACTTAAATACACATTCTCATTCTCTCTTTCCTAAGATTGAGAAATAGATGTGGCATGTCTTGTCAACATTGCATTACTGACAAAAGTTGTCTTCTAAAACAAGTGAATATAAATATTTTATTGTCACATACACCAGATATGTGCAGTGAAATGTGTTGTTTTACAGGGTCAGCCATAGTAGTACAGTGCCTCTGGAGCACAAACACACACACACACACACACACACACACACACACACACACACACACACACACACACACACACACACACACACACACACACACACACACACACACACACACAGATTGGGCAACTGGCTTCTTTAGCCCTCCACCCACTTGCTGATCACCTGGCTTCCTGTCCTGTCAATCGTTAACTGCTCCAGCTTTGGTCAGAATTGTGTACCACCGTATGACTTGTAATAAATTTAAAACCTAGCTGTCAAATAGGGAAATGGTTCCAATTGTTTTGATAACCAGGTAAATCTCAGTAGGACAAGGTGACTTTTATCAATATATTTGCCTGTATTTACCTGCAAAACAATAAATGCTAATTAGCTGCTATCTGGACGAGAATGCCAAATCGAGGCAAAGGTAAGAATCTCTGGGTTAACTGTCTAATGTTAGCTAAATGTAGTAATGAATAAATTGCCAAAATGCCTTTCAGTTGACAGTTCTGTGAATTGTCTTGTGCAAGTTTTAAACTGGCACAATACCTGTTTAGCAAAGGTTTCATATAGAGATGACGTGCAGGAGCTTGCAGGGATTTGTGGTCTTCCAAGATGTCTACTTTGAAGCTAATTAGCATTTTCAAATATGAGATTAAATAGAGACGAATATATTAATAAAAGTCACCTTGTCCATGCACATTGGTGTGGCTGGCTACTTAGTTAAGCGAGTAGTGTGTCAAGAAGCAGTGCGGCTTTGTCACGCCCTGGCCATAGAGAGGCTTTTATTCTCTATTTTGGTTAGGCCAGGGTATGACTAGGGTGGGCATTCTAGTTTCTTTATTTTTATGTTTTCTGTTTCTATGTTTTGGCCGGGTGTAGTTCTCAATCAGGGACAGCTGTCTATCGTTGTCTCTGATTTGGAATCATACTTAGGCAGCCTGTTTTTCCACCTTAGTTGTGGGTAGTGGACTTTGTTAGTGGCCTGTATAGCCCTAGTAAGCTTCACGTTCGTTTTTTGTATTTCTTGTTTTGTTGGCGACATTTGTAACATTAAAAGAAATGTACGCTCACAACACTGCACCTTGGGCCTGTCAATTCCAAGACTACGTTCGTGACAGAACTACCCACCACAAACGGACCAAGCAGCGTGGTAAGGAGGAATGGACATGGGAGGACATCCTGAATGGGAAAGGATCCAGGACGTGGGAGGAGATCCTGGCGGGAAAGGATCGCCTGCCCTGGGAGCAGGTGGAAGCAGCGAGGAAGGCGGAGGCAGCGAGTAAAAGGGCCCAGGATTACACAGGGTCAAGGCTGGCACGAAAGACCGGGAGCCCCCCCCCCCCAAAAGAAAATTGGGGGGCGCACGAGGAGATTGGCTGAGTCAGGTTGGAGACTTGAGTCAACTCCTCGTGCTTACCATAGGGAGCGTGGTACTGGTCAGGCACCGTGTTATGCGGTGGAGCGCACGGTGTCTCCACTGCAAGTTCACAGCCCGGTGCGCTACATTCCAGCTCCCCGCATCGGCCGGGCTAGAGTGGGCATCCAGCCAGGACGGATAGTGCCGGCTCAGCGCATCTGGCTGCCAGTGCGTCTCTACGGCCCAGGATATCTTTCGCCGGCTCTGCGCACTGTGTCTCCGGTGCGTCTGCACAGCCCAGTGCATCCTGTGCCAGCGCCCCGCCTTTGCCCTGGTGAAGGTAACCATCCAGCCAGGATGGGTTGTACAGGCTCTACGCTCGAGACCTCCAGTGCGCCTCCATGGCCCAGTGTATCCGGTGCCTGCTCCAAGAACCAGGCCTCCAGTATGTCTCCCCAGCCATGTGAGTCCTGTGCCTGCTCCAAGAACCAGGCCTCCAGTATGTCTCCCCAGCCTGGTAAGCCCTGTAGCAGCTCCACGCACCAGGCTGTCCATACGTTTCCTCCCTCCAGTGATGATCCATGGCACGAAGCCTCCAGTGGTGATCCATGGCACGAAGCCTCCAGTGGTGATCCATGGCACGAAGCCTCCAGTGGTGATCCATGGCAAGAAGCCTCCAGTGATGATCTATGGCACAAAACCTCCAGTGATGATCCATGGCACGAAGCCTCCAGTGATGATCCATGGCACGAAGCCTCCAGTGGTGATCCATGGCACGAAGCCTCCAGTGGTGATCCATGGCACGAAGCCTCCAGTGATGATCCATGGCACGAAGCCTCCAGTGATGATCCATGGCACGAAGCCTCCAGTGATGATTCATGGCACGAAGCCTCCAGTGATGATCCATGGCCTGGAGCCTGCAGTGAGGATCCATGGCACGAAGCCTCCAGCATTAATCCGCGGTCCAGAGCCTCCAGCGACAGTCCCCAGTCCGGAGCCTCCAGCGATGGTCTTCAGTCCGGAGCCTCCAATGACGGTCTCCAGTCCGGGGCCTGCAACGAGGGTCCCCAGTCCGGGGCCTGCAACGAGGGTCCCCAGTCCGGGGCCTGCAGCGAGGGTCCCCAGTCCGGGGCCTGCAGCGAGGGTCCCCAGTCCGGGGCCTGCAGCGAGGGTCCCCAGTCCGGGGCCTGCAGCGAGGGTCCCCAGTCCGGGGCCTGCAGCGAGGGTCCCCAGTCCGGGGCCTGCAGCGAGGGCCCCCAGTCCGGGGCCTGCAGCGAGGGTCCCCAGTCCAGAGGCGCCACCAAAGTGGGGGGAGCCAGAGGTGGAGCGGGGTCTGCGTCCCGCACCGGAGCCACCACCGAAGTAGATGCCCACCCGGACCCTCCCCTATAGAGTCAGGTTTTGCGGCCAGAACTTTGGGGGGGGGGTACTGTCACGCCCTGGCCATAGAGAGGCTTTTATTCTCTATTTTGGTTAGGCCAGGTATAACTAGGGTGGGCATTCTAGTTTCTTTATTTCTATGTTTTCTGTTTCTATGTTTTGGCCGGGTATGGTTCTCAATCAGGGACAGCTGTCTATTGTTGTCTCTGATTTGGAATCATACTTAGGCAGCCTGTTTTTCCACCTTAGTTGAGAGTAGTTGACTTTGTTAGTGGCCTGTATAGCCCTAGTAAGCTTCACGTTCGTTTTTTGTATTTCTTGTTTTGTTGGCGACATTTGTAACATTAAAAGAAATGTACACGTACCACGCTGCACCTTGGGCCTGTCATTTCCAAGACGACGTTCGTGACAGTCTTGGCAGGGTTGTGTTTCGGAGGACGCATGGCTCTCGACCTTTGCCTCTCCTGAGTCCGTAGAGGAGTTTCAGTGCTGGGACAAAACTGTATCGAGGAAAAGGTGTAAAAGTCCCCAAAAATATATATTTTTTAAAAACGAGTCACCTTGTCCAAGAGAGATTTACATGGTTATCAAAATATCACGCCAGGATAAGCCTACACGAAACGCAGCTCTTATTTTATTATAGTGTTTCTAAAATCTCCAATGGGAAAAATGAATGGTGTAAAAACGTATAAACGATTGGAACCATTTCCCTGTTTGACCGCTAGGTTTTATAGGTATTATGACACCTCCACTGTGGGGCTCTATGGGCCCCTGTCCTTGACTTCTGCAAAACACCACAGCCACTTAGTTTCTCTAGATCAATCAGAGATTAGAGCAGTGACGGCGTGCCATTGCAACCTATAGACCAGACTTACTCTTTTCCATTGCTAAGGAAGAGTTTGTCCACTATTAAAAGTTTGAATTTGTTCCATTATTTAGACTACAAAAAGTTACTCCAATGTTAAGACATCTTATTATTCTACAGGGTCACCATTGTTTGGAAGGTTGACAAACTCTGACACCTTTCTTGACCACAGAGAAAATTGCTTTACTATTAATTTTCATATTTTAGCAGACATTCTTACCCAGAGCAACTAGGGCTAAGTGCCTTGCTCAAGGGCACATCACCAGATGTGAGGGATTTGAACTAGTGACCTTTCAGTTACTGGCCCAATGCTCTTAACTGCTAGGCTACCTGACACCCATTCAGCAACCTTTTGAATTTCAGGTTTCTGATATTGGAAATCACGGGTGATAAAAAGACATTAAGCAATAGGCTATTTGTTCTTTATTAGAATATGCTTGGCTTTACACAAGATTCCACTGACACTTTTGCAACCACAGGCCATCTCCAATGTTTGGCCAAGAACTGAGGGAAAGATGTCAGATTGTGTGGAAGCTGGAAGGTGAAGAAGGAGCGACAAGCTTTCAACGCCCCCTCTCTCGGACAGACTGCATCACTTGTATGAGGCCTCTGAGCATTGTCTGTGTTTGAGCTTAAGGGGAAAGGGGGGCACAAAGCTGGCATTGTACCCCCTCTGCCATGCCCACATTGGGGACTGGCTGTAACAGTGCCAAGCAGGGTATGCGCTCACTGAAACGGGGGCTTGTAACTAAGTGTCCATCACCATTTTGTGCTCTTTTTCTACATGGGGGTGATGAGTACAATGTAGGCTACATATTCCAAGATAGCTATGTTCTTTGATAGCAGACAAGACACAGGTAGTTATAGACAGGTATCCTAACAACGTCAAAAGGATGCACACACATTGCATGGGTAGAAGGGATTCTGAACTGTCAGATAGCTAGCAACAATGACAAGAAGCTGCCATGTGGGGAGTCATAGGTGGCTTGTTTTTATTTAACCAGGAAAGTCAGTTAAGAACAAATTCTTATTTACAATGACATCCTAGGAACAGTGGGTTAACTGCCATGTTCAGAACAGCAGATTTTTACCTTGTCAGATTGGGGATTCGATCTAGCAACCTTTCAGTTACTGGCCCAATGCTCTATCCACCAGGCTACCTGCCGTTTTAGCTAGTTGAATTCGTTTTTGATACCATGTCTTGTTTTGAGGTGTTTTGACTTATACCACGTCTAATGTTAATATGGCAAAGATTCGCAACTATGTCTTTGAGAAATGACAATTGCTTATAAAATGTATTTGAAGACAACATATAGTTTACATGTTGTCAGTAATTCTATAATTCTAAACCAACCCAATATGTTTTGTCCTGAAGATCTGCACGCATCGGTTTCATTGCTAAACAACACACCCGTCTATTAACATAGATGAATCCCTATCTAATCCCGTGGCTAATGTTTCTATATTATCTGGTTGGCCAGTTCCTGTGTAACAAAAGCCTGAATGAGTAGAGTTGAAACTTAGGGGGAATGTGACAGCAGTAGAGGCCAGTGTCACTGAGAGGGTAGAAAAATAGTAGAAAACAGAAAAGGAAACGATAATGAGATGGATGGAGATGTGTGGTCGCCAAGGGCTGCCTGCAGGAATGGGGAGATGGAATAGGAGCAACTTGGCTTCAAGAAGCAGGTGCCAGGCCATTACTGACATTAAACAATCCATTCTCTCATTGAAACTGATATTCAGCTGATCTAGCTACAGTAGGACTGTGGTGACCTCTTACCTTGCATAATGCTATAGTAATTACCAAGGTGTTTCAATATAATGAATCCTATGATAGTAGGTTCAGACCTTATGTTTCAGTGACTTCATTAAGAAGATTCGCTATGCATTCATGGTCATCAATTGTATGCCTGTGCCAGCCCTGCTCTGTGGTCGTTCACATTCAGGAGCTCTTTGACTGTCACATAAAAGCAAAGTGCCTTGGGCTATATTTAGGTTAGAGTAATAGCCTAGTCGTGCCACAGGCGTGTTGATGGGTGTGTTTTGTTGTTCTCCAGTCCCCTTTGGGTGTTTTGCATAGAACTTAATTGATTTATAACTTAGACTGTCAGTAAGTTTGATTGGTTGAATGTTAAGAATGATAATAGATTTAAACAAAGATTGATGCCTTAGTTTTTCCTGCTTTGCCCTGCCATGTTACAGCAGTTGGCCATGTTTTATGCCTAGTTTGTGGTTGCACCCACAGATGTCATACAGTGCACTCAAACTAATATAATAGCTACAGTAGGCTATAATTCACTTAGCAGATACATTTATCCAATGCGACTAAAGCAACATTTTAATACATCAGTGTTGGAACGATGCTTTGTACATTTCCTATCACGGGCCAACAAGCAGGTAAAAAGGCATCCCACTTGTGGTCAGACTCTGAACTGTAATTCACATAAAAATGACGGCAGTACTTAATCGTCCCATGCTGTTCCAATATAAATGGACCTTTACTGTACAGTGAGAGTATAGTGCTAAATTTACCAAATAGGACCACACAGGACTGTGCACTGAGACTTTAGACAAGACTGGTTTCAGTGTGACTGATGTGTGGCACAGGCGGGAGTTTAGGACAAGCTGGGGGGGGGCGATGAGGGTGTCTGTCATTTAATCTATGAGTGGCTGCACTTTGGGCTCAGTCAATTCCTAGAAGATGTATGAGTGGTGGTGCGTGGCATGATGCAGTTCCAGCAGGACGATCATGGTGTTATCTTTGGATCTAGTGTGAAATAATTCAGCTAGAATATTCCACTGACCTTGGCTTGAAGGGGGAGACGAGGAGCTAACAAAGAGGGAGGGGCCCCAGACCCCTGTCTCAGTTGGTGTCCTTTTGATTGGTCCGGAGTTTCTAATGTCATCCTTTTTTTGATATCCAACCATCTTCATCATTTACATATCTTAACATTTCTGTGTCATTATTTGAACAGAGACCTTCAGTGATGCTTAATGCTGCATAATTGTGGGAAATAAAGGGTCACCCTAGCCTACTTTCAAGTACCTTTGTTCAATGTGCCCTGAGCTGCAATAGACAACCTTCTGTAAACATAATGATGTTACACATTTGATAAATTACAGAGTAATCCTACATTATAATTGTTATTGCCAACGGCAAGCAGGTCAGTTGTAAAGCCAGTGACAATAATGGACTTATTATCAGATTTTCCTACACAACCCCCCCAGTCCAGCCCAGTTTGTCATGTTTGCCAAAGATGGGCCAGTGTACAGTATGTAAGGGTATATTTGGCGTTGCTCTGCTTGTGAAGGATAGGATTCGATAGGGAGCTGAGGAGGATCGGTCTGGCCCTGGCCTTCAGTGATAGGAGTAGTGTGCTGTGCTGCTGTGCCTGGCCTGCATCTTAAAGCTAAAGTTCTCTGTGAGATGTTAATGGGTAGAAATCTAGTCGGGTTGCCAACTTGCTTTGAAAGAACATACTGTAGGTCTATAAATCACACAGGCAGAATGCATTTGACATGACAGCCAACTTTATTTAGCCTTGTACAGCACTGTAAGGCTCCATCAATATGTGGTTGAATCCTTTGATTAGCTGTGTGTTAATGACAGCATGTCAGCAGAGCTTTAGTGGTACAACGGCCCTGGTCAGTCCGGACCACTGGTTTCACTGTAGCAGACAGTGGCAGTCAGAGCTGTTTAAGATGAGGGAGGACGGTCATTTTTTTAGTGAGCATGGCCTTATTTCTATTACAGCATATTGAATGACTGTTATTCAAATTCCATTCACCCTGTTCAATGTAACAGCGATAGGTTTAGGCTACTACTCAAATTTTCCCAATACCCATCATGAGGTTGCCACAACCTAGCCTATGAATGAAAGTTTACAACTAGGTGCACACAGGTCGAGAGAAACATTTTAAGTGACAGTCACTGACACATGGACAGACAGTGACACATTCAATACCGCCTTGCAGACTCTTGCCTGCATCTAGCTGATATAGGGTGTAATCGTTAGTCTAACAGTTGCAAACGAGAGTTTCTATTGAATAAATTCAGGTATGTTTATCCCCGTTTTGTTCCGTTTAAGAAACGTTTTTTAATAGAATCGGCGGAATGAATACACCCCATATCACACGTAAACAGTTCACTTTCATAACAGCCACGTTTTATTCCTTCTCGCATCTATGTGCTCTCCTCCTCTCATCTTTTCCCTTTGTCGCTTGTGGACATCAGTGCACAACACATCAGCTGTATGTGACCAGGCGAAAACACCTTTCCAAGTCAAACCATAACATAACTGCTACACACAGCCTACATCGCTGTCACCATATTAGCTAAAGTAACGTCATAGCCAACATAGCTAATAGAACTAATGCGTTAGTAAACCTAATACAATCATGCCGTAACATTACAGTGTACAGTCAGTAAGCAGTTTAGCACTTTAACTTCTTTGGGAAAGGGGGGCAGTATTGAGTAGCTTGGATGAATAAGGTGCCCAGAGTAAACTGCTTGTTACCCAGGCCCAGAAGCTATGATATGCATATAAGAAGTATATTTGGATAGAAAACACTCTAAAGTTTCCAAAATTGTTAAAATAATGTCTGTGAGTATAACAGAACTCATATGGCAGGCGAAAACCTGAGACAAATCCAACCAGGAAGTGGGAAATCTGAGTTTTGTAGTTTCATTTAAGTGATTGCCTATCCAATATGCTGTGTCAAAAGATGCCAACAGTCTTTCTAAAGATGCCAACAGTCTTTAGAAAGTTGTTTGAGGCTTCTATTGTGGAAGGGGTTTGAATAAGAGCTGTTTCAACAAGTGGACTAGGCTGAGGCCAATGAGTTGTTTACTGCACGGGCGCGCCGTTCCTTCCTTTTCCTCTGTAATGAATACGCTATTGTCCGGTTGGAATATTATTGAAGATTAATTATAAAAAGACCCTAAGGATTGATTGTAACCATCATTTGACATGTTTCTACAAACTGTAATGGAACTCTTTTGACTTTTCGTCTGGATTTTGAGCTTGCGCATTGTGCCTTTGGAATAGTGAACTAAACGCGCAAACAAAACGGAGCTATTTGGACATAAATATGGACGTAATCGAACAAAACGAACATTTCTTGTGGAAGTGGGAGTCCTGGGAGTGTATTCCGACAAAGATCAGGAAATGTAAGTGAAGATTTATAATGCTATTTCTGACTTTTGTTGACTCCACAATTTGGCGGGTAACTGTATGGCTTGCTTTGGTGGCTGAACGCTGTACTCAGATTATTGAATATTGTGCTTTTGCCGTAAAGATTTTTTGAAATCTGACACCGCGGTTGCATTAAGAACAAGTTTATCTTTAATTCTATGTAAAACATGTATCTTTCATCAAAGTTTAAGATGAGTATTTCTGTTATTTGATGTGGCTCTCTGCAATTTGTTTTGGAGGCATTTCTGAACATGGTGCCAATGTAAAGAGGTTTTTGGATATAAATATGAACTTTATCGAACAAAACATACATGTATTGTGTCCTGGGAGTGTCATCTGATGAAGATCGTCAAAGGTTAGTGATTCATTTTATCTATATTTCTGCTTTTTGTGACACCTCTCTTTGGTTGGAAAATGGCTGAATGCTTTCTGTGACTAGTTGCTGACCTAACATAATGATATGTTCTGCTTTCACCGAAAAGCCTTTTTGAAATCAGACACTTTGGTTGGATTAACGAGAAGTGTATCTTTAAAATGGTGTAAAATACTTGTATGTTTGAGAAATGTTAATTATGAGATTTCTGTTGTTTTGAATTTGGCACCCTGCAATTTCACTGGCGATCCCAGAGAGGTTAAGTCGGCGGGCCCCTGTGGCAATAAATTAGTAAAACCAAAAGCTTACCTTGACTTAGAAGAGTTCCAGTGTTGTGTTGGATAGTCATAGCCAGCTAGCTAACATAGCATCCCTCTGTTTGAGCAGGATGTTTGAGTAGGCTAAACTAGCTAGCTGTATTTGCTAGCTAAGTAAGTGAAACTGAAAGTGAAAAGAATGGCAATGTCTCTCTCGCTCTCTTGCTTCGCGTTCATTTTGGAAGAAATTAATTTGTTCAAAACTGTTCAACTATTGTCTTTCTCTCTTTGAGTCAACTACTCAGCACATTTTATGTACTGCAGTGCTAGCTAGCTGTATCTTATGCTTTCAGTACTAGATTTATTCTCTGATCGTTTGATTGGGTGGACAACATGTCAGTTAAGAGCTCTGATACGTTAGAGGACGTCCTCTGGAAGTTGTCATAATTGCAGTGTAAGTCTAAGGAAGGGGATGAGAACCATTACATTTACATTTACATTTAAGTCATTTAGCAGACGCTCTTATCCAGAGCGACTTACAAATTGGTGCATTCACCTAATGACATCCAGTGGAACAGCCACTTTACAATAGTGCATCTAGATCTTTTAAGGGGGGGGGGGGGGGCAGAAGGATTGCTTTATCCTATCCTAGGTATTCCTTGAAGAGGTGGGGTTTCAGGTGTCTCCGGAAGGTGGTGATTGACTCCGCTGTCCTGGCGTCGTGAGGGAGTTTGTTCCACCATTGGGGTGCCAGAGCAGCGAACAGTTTTGACTGGGCTGAGCGGGAACTGTACTTCCTCAGTGGTAGGGAGGCGAGCAGGCCAGAGGTGGATGAACGCAGTGCCCTTGTTTGGGTGTAGGGCCTGATCAGAGCCTGAAGGTACTGAGGTGCCGTTCCCCTCACAGCTCCGTAGGCAAGCACCATGGTCTTGTAGCGGATGCGAGCTTCAACTGGAAGCCAGTGGAGAGAGCGGAGGAGCGGGGTGACGTGAGAGAACTTGGGAAGGTTGAACACCAGACGGGCTGCGGCGTTCTGGATGAGTTGTAGGGGTTTAATGGCACAGGCAGGGAGCCCAGCCAACAGCGAGTTGCAGTAATCCAGACGGGAGATGACAAGTGCCTGGATTAGGACCTGCGCCGCTTCCTGTGTGAGGCAGGGTCGTACTCTGCGGATGTTGTAGAGCATGAACCTACAGGAACGGGCCACCGCCTTGATGTTGGTGGAGAACGACAGGGTGTTGTCCAGGATCACGCCAAGGTTCTTAGCGCTCTGGGAGGAGGACACAATGGAGTTGTCAACCGTGATGGCGAGATCATGGAACGGACAGTCCTTCCCCGGGAGGAAGAGCAGCTCCGTCTTGCCGAGGTTCAGCTTGAGGTGGTGATCCGTCATCCACACTGATATGTCTGCCAGACATGCAGAGATGCGATTCGCCACCTGGTCATCAGAAGGGGGAAAGGAGAAGATTAATTGTGTGTCGTCTGCATAGCAATGATAGGAGAGACCATGTGAGGTTATGACAGAGCCAAGTGACTTGGTGTATAGCGAGAATAGGAGAGGGCCTAGAACAGAGCCCTGGGGGACACCAGTGGTGAGAGCGCGTGGTGAGGAGACAGATTCTCGCCACGCCACCTGGTAGGAGCGACCTGTCAGGTAGGACGCAATCCAAGCGTGGGCCGCGCCGGAGATGCCCAACTCGGAGAGGGTGGAGAGGAGGATCTGATGGTTCACAGTATCAAAGGCAGCCGATAGGTCTAGAAGGATGAGAGCAGAGGAGAGAGAGTTAGCTTTAGCAGTGCGGAGCGCCTCCGTGATACAGAGAAGAGCAGTCTCAGTTGAGTGACTAGTCTTGAAACCTGACTGATTTGGATCAAGAAGGTCATTCTGAGAGAGATAGCAGGAGAGCTGGCCAAGGACGGCACGTTCAAGAGTTTTGGAGAGAAAAGAAAGAAGGGATACTGGTCTGTAGTTGTTGACATCGGAGGGATCGAGTGTAGGTTTTTTCAGAAGGGGTGCAACTCTCGCTCTCTTGAAGACGGAAGGGACGTAGCCAGCGGTCAAGGATGAGTTGATGAGCGAGGTGAGGTAAGGTAGAAGGTCTCCGGAAATGGTCTGGAGAAGAGAGGAGGGGATAGGGTCAAGCGGGCAGGTTGTTGGGCGGCCGGCCGTCACAAGACGCGAGATTTCATCTGGAGAGAGAGGGGAGAAAGAGGTCAAAGCACAGGGTTGGGCAGTGTGAGCAGAACCAGCGGTGTCGTTTGACTTAGCAAACGAGGATCGGATGTCGTCGACCTTCTTTTCAAAATGGTTGACGAAGTCGTCTGCAGAGAGGGAGGAGGGGGGGGGAGGGGGAGGAGGATTCAGGAGGGAGGAGAAGGTGGCAAAGAGCTTCCTAGGGTTAGAGGCAGATGCTTGGAATTTAGAGTGGTAGAAAGTGGCTTTAGCAGCAGAGACAGAAGAGGAAAATGTAGAGAGGAGGGAGTGAAAGGATGCCAGGTCCGCAGGGAGGCGAGTTTTCCTCCATTTCCGCTCGGCTGCCCGGAGCCCTGTTCTGTGAGCTCGCAATGAGTCGTCGAGCCACGGAGCGGGAGGGGAGGACCGAGCCGGCCTGGAGGATAGGGGACATAGAGAGTCAAAGGATGCAGAAAGGGAGGAGAGGAGGGTTGAGGAGGCAGAATCAGGAGATAGGTTGGAGAAGGTTTCGGCAGAGGGAAGAGATGATAGGATGGAAGAGGAGAGAGTAGCGGGGGAGAGAGAGCGGAGGTTGGGACGGCGCGATACCATCCGAGTAGGGGCAGTGTGGGAAGTGTTGGATGAGAGCGAGAGGGAAAAGGATACAAGGTAGTGGTCGGAGACTTGGAGGGGAGTTGCAATGAGGTTAGTGGAAGAACAGCATCTAGTAAAGATGAGGTCAAGCGTATTGCCTGCCTTGTGAGTAGGGGGGGAAGGTGAGAGGGTGAGGTCAAAAGAGGAGAGGAGTGGAAAGAAGGAGGCAGAGAGGAATGAGTCAAAGGTAGACATGGGGAGGTTAAAGTCACCCAGAACTGTGAGAGGTGAGCCGTCCTCAGGAAAGGAGCTTATCAAGGCATCAAGCTCATTGATGAACTCTCCAAGGGAACCTGGAGGGCGATAAATGATAAGGATGTTAAGCTTGAAAGGGCTGGTAACTGTGACAGCATGGAATTCAAAGGAGGCGATAGACAGATGGGTAAGGGGAGAAAGAGAGAATGACCACTTGGGAGAGATGAGGATCCCGGTGCCACCACCCCGCTGACCAGAAGGTCTCGGGGTGTGCGAGAACACGTGGGCAGACGAAGAGAGAGCAGTAGGAGTAGCAGTGTTATCTGTGGTGAGCCATGTTTCCGTCAGTGCCAAGAAGTCGAGGGACTGGAGGGACGCATAGGCTGAGATGAGCTCTGCCTTGTTGGCCGCAGATCGGCAGTTCCAGAGGCTACCGGAGACCTGGAACTCCACGTGGGTCGTGCGGGCTGGGACCACCAGGTTAGGGTGGGCGCGGCCACGCGGTGTGAAGCGTTTGTATGGTCTGTGCAGAGAGGAGAGAACAGGGATAGACAGACACATAGTTGACAGGCTACAGAAGAGGCTACGCTAATGCAAAGGAGATTAGAATGACAAGTGGGCTACACGTCTCGAATGTTCAGAAAGTTAAGCTTACGTTGCAAAAAAATAAAAATAAAATACAAGATCTTATTGACTAAAATGATATAGTACTGCTGGCTGGTGAAGTAGCCTGGCTAGCAGTGGCTACGTTGTTGAAAGTGAAGCTGGCTAGGTAACCTCGACAATTTCACTAAATTTCTCTAAACTACACAATTATCATGGATACAAGGACAGCAAAGACAACTAGCTAACACTACGCTAATCAAGTCGTTCCGTTGTAATGTAAGTTTCTACAGTGCTGCTATTCGGTAGAAGTTGGCTAGCTAGCAGTGTTGGCTAGGTAGGAGGACGGCAGCGCGGCAGGCGAAAAATAGCTGGCTAGCTAACCGATAATTACTCAAAGCTACACAATTATCTTAGATACAAAGATAGCAAAGAAAACTATGTAGCTAGCTAACACTACACAAGTCAAGTCGTTCCGTTGTAATGTAATCGTTTCTACAGTGCTGCTAATCGGTGGCTAGCTGGCCATGAGTCTCCTGGGTTTTGTATTGAAGTCAATGTACACATAGGACAACGGAAGCTAGCTGTCCTTCGGCTACACCATAGTGCTACTCTACAGAGTGCCGTTGAGGCTGCTGTAGACATTCATTGCAGAATAGAATGTTTTAATCAATTATTTGGTGATGTGATTATATTTAGTACAGTTTTATCTAAAAACGATAACTTTTTTAATGTTTTACCATTTTTATTTGTCTGAAAATCACTGAGGAGAATGGTCCTCCCCTTCCTCCACTGAGGAGCCTCCACTGGTAGCAGGGTTAAACTGTCCATGTCCAACAACACTGTTGACTGTAGTTCTAGATTGTTTCTTTGTGAAGGGGTTGGTTCATGTTCTCTCGAAAAAGTATTGCTCTCTCTCCCCTCTCTGTTTGACTCTTCAAAGAAAGCAATCAAAGAGGAGCTATGTACCTAAAAAAATATATTTGCTCACTCAGAATGGCCTCAGAAGACTCCAGAAGAGATACAGTGCATTCAGAAAGTATTTAGACCCCCTGATTTTTTCCCCACATTTTGTTACGTTACAGCCTTATTTTAAAATGGATTAAATAGTCTTTTTCTCTCATCAATCTACACACAATACCCCATAATGAGAAAGCAAAAACAGGTTTAGACATTTTTGCTAATTTATAAAAAATAAAAAACCTTCACCCTTGTCTGAGATCCTGAGTGCTCTGAAGCAGATTTTCATCAAGGATCTCTATGTACTTTACTCTGTTCCTCTTTCCCTTGATCCTGACTAGTCTCCCAGTCCCTGCCACTGAAAAACATCCCCACAGCATGATGCTGCCACCACCATGCTTCACCGTAGGTCTGAGCATCCTTTAGGTGCCTTTTGGCAAACTCCAAGCGGGCTATCATGTGCCTTTTACTGAGGAGCTTCCGTCTAGCCACTGTACGATAAAGGCCTGATTGGTGGAATACTGTTGAGATTGTTGTCCTTCTGGAAGGTTCTCCAATCTCCACAGAGGAACTCTGAAGCTCTGTTCTTGGTCACCTCTCTGACCAAGCCTTTCTCCCCCGATTGTTCAGTTTGGCGACCAGCTTCAGGAAGAGTCTTGGTGGTTCCAATGGAGGCCACTGTGTTCTTGGGGACCTTCAATGCTGCTGAAATGTTTTGATACACTTCTACACCTGTTATCACTTTGTCATTATGGAGTATTGTGTGTAGATTGAGGAGGAAAACATTTTATTTAATCCTTTTGTGCACGACCGACTTGATTCGGTCTAATGTATGAAAATTTGAAATTGTATTTTTTACTTTGGATAAAAGCAGAAACGCAGAGCTACAGAAGGGTATATCATACACTGTATTTGAGGAACAATGGGAAAGTAATTGTGCTTTTGAAAGTTGATAACTTGTAACCCCACTTTTGAGAAAACGCCGGCTAGCTTGCTAGCTACTTCCAGACACAAATGAGAGAACAGCTAACTGACCTTTTTATTCGCCCTAGCAGAGCTGGTTAACCTGTTTGGGCTGCAGGGGCAGTATTGAGTAGCCAGATAAAAGGTGCCCATTTCAAACGGCCTCGTACTCAATTCTTGCTCGTACAATATGCATATTATTATTACTATTGGATAGAAAACACTCTCTAGTTTCTAAAACCGTTTGAATTATATCTGTGAGTAAAACAGAACTCATTTGGCACAAACTTCCTGACCAGGAAGTGGAAAGTCTGAAATCGAAGCTCTGTTCTACTTCCTGCCTATAAATGGGCATGATACGTATTAGTATACATGCACTTCATAGACCTTCCCCTGGATGTCAAGAGGCGGTGAGAGAAGAAATTGAGTGTTTATCTTAGTCTGAAGTGGAATACAAGCTCTTTGTATGACGTGTCCCCCATTTCTTGTTTTCTGGAGAGCGCGAAGAGGGACCTGGATTTGCCTTCTGTTTAGCTGCCGTTATAGGCAACTAATATCTCCGGCTTTGATTTTATTTGATACTCGTGACCATATCATCGTAAAGTATGTTTTTTCAATATAGTTTCATCAGATTATTGAAATTTTTTCGGGAGTTTTGGAGTGTTCGGTTCTCTTCCGTTTGTTGACATGGAGAGATTCGCGCCACTTGGCTAGTGTGCTTGCTAAATCGAGAGCGAAAATGGACGTTCTAAATCCAAACAACGATTGTTCCCGACAAAGGACCCCTTGTCCAACATTCTGATGGAAGATCAGCAAAAGTAAGAAGCATTTTATGATGCTATTTCATATATCTGTCGTACATGTGAACTAGTCGTCGGCGCCCAACTTTGGGGTACTCTAGCTATACCGAAGCTGGATGTCGTAATGAAGTTATTTTTTAGAATTCTAACACTGCGATTTCATTAAGAACTAATGGATCTATCATTTCCTATACAACATGTATTTTTTAGTTATGTTTATGAATAGCTATTTGGTCAGAATATGTGTGTCAGAAAAAGTGTCAGAAAAATATCAGAACGTTGTGGGAAATAGTAGCTACGTTAGCACAACGTATAACCACTGATTTCAGCTCTAAATATGCACATTTTCGAACAAAACATAAGTGTATGTATAACCTGATGTTATAGGACTGTCATCTGATGAAGAATATCAAGGTTAGTCAAAAATTATATATCTTTTACTGGTTTGTTACAATCGCTAACCTTTTGTTACTGGGAAATGGCATGTGTTTCTGGCTATTGTGGTAAGCTAATATAACGCTATATTGTGTTTTCGCTGTAAAACACTTAATAAATCGGAAATATTGGCTGGAATCACAAGATGCCTGTCTTTCATTTGCTGTACACTATGTATTTTTCAGAAATGTTTTATGATGAGTAATTAGGTATTTGACGTTGGTGTCTGTAATTATTATGGCTGCTTTCGGTGCAATTTCTGATTGTAGCTGCAATGTAAACTATGATTTATACCTGAAATATGCACATTTTTCGAACAAAACATAGATTTATTGTATAACATGTTATAAGACTGTCATCTGATGAAGTTGTTTCTTGGTTAGTTTGGTTGGTTCTTGGTTAGTTAGGTTGGCTTTGTGCATGCTACCTGTGCTGTGAAAAATGTCTGTCCTTTTTTGTATTTGGTGGTGAGCTAACATAAATATACGTGCTGTTTTCGCTGTAAAACATTTTAAAAGTCGGACATGTTGGCTGGATTCACAAGATGTGTACCTTTCATTTGCTGTATTGGACTTGTTAATGTGTGAAAGTTAAATATTAAAAAAATATATCTTTTGAATTTCGCGCCCTGCACTTGAGCTGGCTGTTGTCATATTGTGGGCGGCCTCGGGCTGCAGCCATAAGAAGTTAAGCTGTTTTTATGTTATCCAGAGCATTGGTGACTGCAACTGTGCTGCTGGTAACAATTTACACTTTTTTGCCAACATTTACTGACACTGATGTTGAGTGTTTGTAAATTTGTCAGTTATTCTACGCTCTGTCACACTCAAACGAGAGTGCTCCGAAATTGGAGTAGATAGCCAGAGCGAATTTACGTCTATCAACAGTTGTCGCAGTGACATTCTATTGAAATAGTTACTTGCATAGTGGAGTCTTTTGTTAAGACGTGTTAGTTTTCATTGCAGCCTCGTTTGAATGTCGCGGTTGCGCAAATTTGTACGGAATGGGGTTAGTCAGGTAAACAATTAACCATAATCCCAACTCATGACGTTACTACCCTGCATGAATCTGCAGTTAGCTAACCAACCAGGTTCAATGTTAGCTAGCTAACATCAGGCTATAACTAGCAATGGAAATGGCTCTGATATACGAATAATATCATACACGTAGTGTTAGCTAGCGAGCCATCCAGCTAACATTAGCTAGCTAGCTAAAAGTACGCTTTAACTTCAAATGAAAACGACTTTCTGTCAAAATTAGAAACATGTAATATCTGAAAATGTAGCTAACTAGACTATCTTACCCGTGCTCTGAAATTGGAGTAGATATCAGCAGTGCCGTTGAGGCTGCTGTAGACATTCATTGCAGAATAGAATGTTTTAATCAATTATTTGGTGATGCGATTATATTTAGTACAGTTTTATCTAAAAAGGATAACTTTTTTAATGTTTTACCATTTTTATTTGTTAGCAGTTGTCACAGTGACATTCTAATGAAATGGTTACTTGCATAGTGGAGTCTTTTGTTAAGACATGTAGCTATCTAGCTAGGTAAACAATGAACCATAATCCCAACTCATAACTTTACTACCCTGCATGAATCTGCAGGTAGAAAACCAATCAGGTTCAATGTTTTTATTTATTTATTTATTTTAAATTTTACCCCCTTTTCTCCCCAATTCCGTGGTATGCAATTGTTACTATCTTGTCTCATCGCTACAACTCCCGTACGGGCTCGGGAGAGA
This sequence comes from Salvelinus fontinalis, assembly GCF_029448725.1. Taxonomy (NCBI): domain Eukaryota; kingdom Metazoa; phylum Chordata; class Actinopteri; order Salmoniformes; family Salmonidae; genus Salvelinus; species Salvelinus fontinalis. Next base: position 26,463,169 of record NC_074677.1, on the reverse strand, counting down.
CGAAGGTCGAAAGCCATGCGTCCTCCGAAACACAACCCAACCAAGCCGCACTGCTTCTTAACACAGCGCGCATCCAACCCGGAAGCCAGCCGCACCAATGTATCGGAGGAAACACCATGCACCTGGCGACCTTGGTTAGTGTGCACTGCGCCTGGCCCGCCACAGGAGTCGCTAGTGCGCGATGAAACAAGGATATCCCTACCGGCCAAACCCTCCCTAACCCGGACGACGCTAGGCCAATTGTGCGTTGCCCCACGTACCTCCCGGTCGCTGCTGGCTGCGACAGAGCCTGGGAACGAACCCAGAGTCTCTGGTGGCACAGCTAACGCTGCGATGCACTGCGCCACCCGGGAGGCACCCAATCAGGTTCAATGTTAGCTAGCTAATATTAGGTTAAAACTAGCAAATGGCTCTGAGATATGAATAATAAGATCATACAGGTAACGAGCCAGCCAGCTAACATTAGCTAGCTAGCTAGCTAACAGTACACTTTAACTTGAAATGAAAACTGTCAAAATTAGAAATGTGTAATATCTGAAAATGTACCTAGCTAGACTATCTTACCTGTATACATCATGGATGGACACCTCTCCCTGTCACGAATGCCATGGTTGCCCTTAGTTTAAAGATGTAATCCGGAGACAGGTGTTTTCTCCATCTCCTTACCTATCATGCTCTAATTCCACTGATTTCAAAACTCGGTCCTCCAGAAAGTGGAGAGCAACACTTCTACAATTCTACTACGAGATACATTTATTTAAAAAAAAGCCGAGTTAGACAGGATTACCTACACATACTGACCAGCTCAAATAGACAGAAGTGTGCTATATGGTAGACCAATTCGAACTCATCTCTCGGCATGTCCAGCCCACTCATTATCTCAGCCAATCATGGCTAGAGGGAAGGGTGCTGCATTTTTCTGTGGCTAAACCAACTAGGCTCGTAGTTTAAGAAGTTATTCATATTTACAGATGGCATACAAGTCTGTTATTAAGGCACATGAAAGTTCACATGTTCCAGAAGGTATTTCTGCCAAAAATCGTTTAGATAAAAAAAATATATACATTTACGTTCAAATGGCTCTCCTGTGAGGTAGTGACCCGTGACATATGCCTAGTTTCCTGAAACGAGTCACATTTTAAAATTGTAAGGACTGTCGCTCTCCTCATCCTCGGACGAGGAGAGGAGAGAAGGATCATCAGACCAAAATGCAGCATTCGGGAAATAAGCCATCCTTTATTATAAACGACGATGGCAACACGAAAAACAAAACACTTTCAAAATTACAAAACAAGAAAACGACGTAGACGAAAAAACCTGAACATGAACTTACTTAACTAAAACGTAAAACTCACGGACAGGAACAGACTACATCGAAACGAACAACCGAACAGTCCCGTATGGTGCAAGACATAACACAGATACGGAAGACAATCACCCACAAACAAACAGTGAGAACACCCTACCTAAATATGACTCTTAATTAGAGGAAAACGCAAACCACCTGCCTCTAATTAAGAGCCATACCAGGCAACCCAAAACCAACATAGAAACAGAAAACATAGACTGCCCACCCAAAACACACGCCCTGACCATAAACACATACAAAAACAACATAAAACAGGTCAGGACCGTTACAGAACCCCCCCCTCAAGGTGCGAACGCCGGGCGCACCAGCACAAAGTCCAGGGGAGGGTCTGGGTGGGCAGTTGACCACGGTGGTGGCTCAGGCTCTGGACGCTGTCCCCACACCACCATAGTCACTCCCCGCTTCTGTCTACCCCTCCCAATGACCACCCTAAAACTAACATCCCCTAAAATAACGGCCAGCACCGGGACAAGGGGCAGCACCGGGACAAGGGGCAGCACCGGGACAAGGGGCAGCACCGGGACAAGGGGCAGCACCGGGACAAGGGGCAGCACCGGGACAAGGGGCAGCACCGGGACAAGGGGCAGCACCGGGACAAGGGGCAGGTCCCGGCTGATATACTCAGGCAGATTCTGACTGAACGGCTCTTGACGCTCATGGCTGGCTGACGGCTCTCGACGCTCATGGCTGGCTGACGGCTCTCGACGCTCATGGCTGGCTGACGGCTCTCGACGCTCATGGCTGGCTGACGGCTCTCGACGCTCATGGCAGGCTGACGGCTCTCGACGCTCATGGCAGGCTGACGGCTCTCGACGCTCATGGCAGGCTGACGGCTCTCGACGCTCATGGCTCTCTGACGGCTCTCGACGCTCATGGCTCTCTGACGGCTCTGGCTGCTCAAGGCTCGCTGGCGGCTCTGGCAGATCCTGTCTGGTTGGCGGCTCTGGCAGATCCTGTCTGGTTGGCGGCTCTGGCAGATCCTGTCTGGTTGGCGGCTCTGGCAGATCCTGTCTGGCGGGCGGCTCTAGCGGCTCCTGTCTGGCGTGCGGCTCTAGCGGCTCCTGTCTGGCAGACGGCTCTGTAGGCTCATGGCAGACGGGCGGCTTAGCAGGCTCATGGCAGACGGGCGGCTTTGCAGGCTCATTGCAGACGGATGGCTCAGACGGCGCTGGGGAGACGGATGGCTCAGATGGCGCTGGGGAGACGGATGGCTCAGATGGCGCTGGGGAGACGGATGGCTCAGATGGCGCTGGGGAGACGGATGGCTCTGGCCGGATACGGCGCACTGTAGACCTGGTGCGTGGTGCCGGAACTGGAGGCACCGGGCTAAGGATAAGCACCTTCCTACTAGTGCGGGGAGCAGGGACAGGGCACACTGTACTCTCAAAGCCCACTCTATAACTGATGCGAGGTACCGGCACTGGTGACACCGGGCTGAGGACAAGCACATCAGGATTAGTAGGGGGAGAAGATACAGTGTGTACAGGGCTCTGGAGACGCACAGGAGGCTTAGTGCGTGGTGCCGGAACTGGAGGCACCGAACTGGATACACGCACTACAGAGAGAGTGCGTGGAGGAGGAACTGGGCTCAGGAGACGCACTGGTAGCCTAGTGCGTAGTGTAGGCACTGTAGGTACTAGGCTGGGGCGGGGAGGTGGCGCCGGAAATACCGGACCGTGGAGGCGTACTGGCACTCTTAAGCATTGAGCCTGCCCAACCTTACCTGGTTGAATACTCCCGGTTGCCCGACCAGTGCGGGGAGGTGGAATAACCCGCACCGGCATATGTAGGCGAACCGGGGAAACCATGCGTAAGGCAGGTGCCATGTATGCCGGCCCGAGGAGACGCACTGGAGACCAGACGCGTTGAGCCGGCCTCATGACACCTGGCTCAATACCCAATCTAGCCCTGCCAGTGCGGGGAGGTGGAATAACCCGCACTGGGCTATGCACTCGTACAGGAGACACCGTGCGCTCTACTGCGTAACACGGCGCCTGCCCGTACTCCCGCTCTCCACGGTAAGCCTGGGAAGTGGGCGCAGATCTCCTACCTGCCCTTGGCCCACTACCTCTTAGCCCCCCCCCCCAAGAAATTTTTGGGTGTTACTTACGGGCTTTTTGGGCTTCCGTGCCAGACGCGTTCCCTCATAACTCCGGTTCCTCTCTCCGGTAGCCTCTACTCTCCTCAGTGCCTCCAGCTCAGCTTTGGGACGGCGATATTCTCCCGGCTGTGCCCATGGACCTCTCCCGTCCAATATTTCGTCCCAAGTCCAGGAGTCCTTGTTGCCCTGTCGAGCTTTCCCTTGCCGCTTGGTCCTAATTTGGTGGGTGATTCTGTAAGGACTGTCGCTCTCCTCATCCTCGGACGAGGAGAGGAGAGAAGGATCATCAGACCAAAATGCAGCATTCGGGAAATAAGCCATCCTTTATTATAAACGACGATGGCAACACGAAAAACAAAACACTTTCAAAATTACAAAACAAGAAAACGACGTAGACGAAAAAACCTGAACATGAACTTACTTAACTAAAACGTAAACCTCACGGACAGGAACAGACTACATCGAAACGAAACGAACAACCGAACAGTCCCGTATGGTGCAAGACATAACACAGATACGGAAGACAATCACCCACAAACAAACAGTGAGAACACCCTACCTAAATATGACTCTTAATTAGAGGAAAACGCAAACCACCTGCCTCTAATTAAGAGCCATACCAGGCAACCCAAAACCAACATAGAAACAGAAAACATAGACTGCCCACCCAAAACACACGCCCTGACCATAAACACATACAAAAACAACATAAAACAGGTCAGGACCGTTACAAAAATAAGACTGTAACATAACAAAATGTGGAAAAAGTCAAGGGATCTGAATACTTTCTGAATGCTCTGTATCTCTTCGAGCTATCAGAAAAGGGATGTCACCCTTCCATAAAGAAATTTCACCTGAATCACCCATGGATTGTCTTGACAAACAAATCAGTGTCTTTTCAGCTGTCTGTTATGTCAGTGTCAATGCTCAGGAATAGACCCAGCGGCAATGCGGATGGATTGTGAAAGTCCCTTTCTCTTTTTCTCTCTTTCCATCAATTTATCACTTGAGCTTCTCAACATCATGTTTGCTCTGATATTGAAAAGCTTATTTGGTTTTGATTTCAATAAAAAGCTATGGTTTTAGTTGAGAAGCAAAGGTTCAACAAATGCAATATACTGTAGGTGTAGTAATTCGGACCCTTTTGTCATATCTTTCACTGTATGCCAAAACAGACATGATCTTATTCTTGGCACAACATGCTCAATCATGTTTCAAAGGACTGGAGCTGACACTGTAGAGAGTTTGTGAGTCTTTTCCCTGCTCTGGCTCCGCATTCCTGTGGTTTTAGATGAGGCTCAGTGGCCTGGTCCCAAATCTTTTTGTGCTGTCTTGCCAATTCCTATGGTCATTTTCATGCCAAAAAAACAATCGACCATAGTAGTTGGCAAGACAACACAAACAGATCTGGGACCAGGCTATGGGCTCAGTCAGTGGATTGTGAATAGTTTTGTCTCTCTGCCTGGCCTCAGCCCGCCACCCATAGTATCTGTGAGACTGTCACTGTGGTGCCACTGGAGTGACATGCCCCCCCCAACTCCCCCCTCTTGTAACTGTGGGTTCTAGGCGGTTAGCCAGTCTGATGTTCAGTTTGTTCATAGTGAGTAGTTTTCACACAGCAAAGCAAGGCTTTGAAGTGGGTCAGACCAGTAAGGGGTGACTTCACGTTATTTTACTCACTCACTCTGTCTTTCTTTTTCTCTCACTTTCTCTGTCTCTCTCTTTCCATCATCCAGCTTCTTAACATCAAGTTTGTTTTGATTTTGAAAAGCCTATTTGGTTTTGATTTCAATAAAAAGCTAGGGTTTTAGTTGAGAAGCAAAGGTCCAACAAATGCGATATATACTGTAGGTGTTGTAGTTTTGACACTTTTGTCATACCTTTTACTGTATGCCAAAACTGCATAAGACATGATCTTATTCTTGGCACAACATCTCTCACAGGTGACGATCAATGTTAGTTTTAGCTGTTTGGGAAAATCTGCATACTCATGACCTAAACAAAATGCGTATTCAGTCCCTGAAAAAAAATCCCTGTGTCTGCATGTTGAAGTACCTGCAGTGCAGGTAGGGTATTTGATGAGTCAGTTCACCCCGCAGCTCATCTGCTTATCACTAATTCATTGGGAGCAGTTTGTCTGACCCACAGGACTTTTCCACTGACTTTTGATTTTCCATTGGGATCTAAGTGGATAAACCACTGCATCTAGCCTATCTGATGATGTGGTGATTTCCCCGTTTCAGACCGTTTTCTTTGGGTTTGGTGCCTAATGAACATGACCCTGTTCTGTGTTCACCCTGTGGATTACCTAGCCTGGCCCTGTGTGCCTGTTGGCCCTAAGGCAGACACATCCTTTCACGCTGCTGTGGCTTCAGCAGACGGGATTACTATGTCTGCAACTCTGCATGTGCTCTCTATCTCTCTCTGAAGTCGCTCAGACCTGGGTTCAAATAGTCTTTTTTTCTTTCAAGTGCTTTAGCTGTGCTTGATTGAGCCTGCCTGGTGCAATGGAACCAACGAAATAGTCCCAAAACCACTCAAGCAAACACTCAACTAATTTGAAACTTTTAAAATACTATTTAAACCCATGTCTGCTCTGAAGTGCTCTCTGTGGGGAAGGTTGAGGGGGGAAAGTGGGGGGGGAAACAGTAAGGAAGAACCACCTAAGTGCCACTGAGGTGTTGGAGCTAGAGGCTCTGACCAGAAGGATGTGAGAGAGAGGAGAGAATTATGCAATACACTGATGGAACTAGGCTGTATCACAAAACACTGAGACAAGAGCTAGGTTCATTGAGTTCATATTTTCCAGTGGAGGAGGGGACAATTTTTTTTTATTTTTTTTTTATTTTACCGTTATTTTACCAGGTAAGTTGACTGAGAACACATTCTCATTTGCAGCAACGACCTGGGGAATAGTTACAGGGGAGAGGAAGGGGATGAATGAGCCAATTGTAAACTGGGGATTATTAGGTGACCATGATGGTTTGAGGGCCAGATTGGGAATTTAGCCAGGACACCGGGGTTAACACCCCTACTCTTACGATAAGTGCCATGGGATCTTTAATGACCTCAGAGAGTCAGGACACCCGTTTAACGTCCCATCCGAAAGACGGCACCCTACACAGGGCAGTGTCCCCAATCACTGCCCTGGGGCATTGGGATATTTTTTAGACCAGAGGAAAGAGTGCCTCCTACTGGCCCTCCAACACCACTTCCAGCAGCATCTGGTCTCCCATCCAGGGCCTGACCAGGACCAACCCTGCTTAGCTTCAGAAGCAAGCCAGTAGTGGTATGCAGGGTGGTATGCTGCTGTATGCTCAGATTTATGACTAAGTTACACAAGACAAGCCTGTATCAGCAAAAACGCTAACATATAACAATGGACAATTCTCAAAGTAAAAATAGCATGTATATCTAATTAAACAGTATAGTATGTAATGAATATTACATTTCCACCACAAACCTCTCAAGCTCTATCAGGTTGGATGGGGAGCGTTGCTGCACAGCTATTTTCAGGTCTCTCCAGAGATGTTCGATCAGGTTCAAGTCTGGGTTCTGGCTGGGCCACTCAAAGCCATTTAAAGACTTGTCCCGAAGCCACTCCTGCTTTGTCTTGGCTGTGTGCTTAGGGTCGTTGTCCTGTTGGAAGGTGAACCTTCACCCCAGTCTGAGGTCCTGAGCTCGGAGCTCTATGGACAATTCCTTCGACCTCACTGCTTGGTTTTTCCTCTGACATGCACTGTCAACTGTGGGACCTTATATAGACAGGTGTGTGCCTTTCCAAATCATATCCAATCAATTTACCACAGGTTTTTTTATGTGCTGCTCTAGAGTTCCATGGCTCAGCAGAGTGGCCCTGGATAATTAAGCAATAAGGCCTTAGGGGGTGTGGTATATCGCCAATATACCATGGCTAATTGCTGTTCTTTGCGTGACGCAACGAGGAGTGCCTGGATAAAGCCATTAGCCGTGGTATATTGGCCATACTGTATACCACAAACCCGAGGTTCCTTATTGCTATTATAAACTGGTTACCAACGTAAAACAAAAATGTTTTGTAATACCTGTGGTATACGGTCTGATATACCACGGATGTCAGCCAATCAGCATTCAGGGCTAATAATATGCTATGGCTAGACTTGTGTTGTGCTGTCCATCAGAAAAGTTGGAAAGACTATCCATCAACCAATTAAAAACAAGAGCGCTTTTCCCCACAAAACAGCCTCGTTGTACATGCGTTTCATGCATTTTGGTTTGAAGGTAGCCTTACTCTGTAGTTCAACTTATATCTTCATGTCTATAACTTCACTCTCACTCCCTCTGACCCCTAAGCTTTCCCCCCTGATCTCCCATTGGCCCAGGGCCTCCTGCAAAACCCTCTAATCACAGTATCTCTGACAGGGAGTTACTCCAGGAGTAGACAGGTTTATGGTGCATAGGGCTTCTCCACTCCTCATATGAGTGGAGAATTAGCTATACATACACTGCTCAAAAAAATAAAGGGAACACTTAAACAACACAATGTAACTCCAAGTCAATCACACTTCACTTCTGTGAAATCAAACTGTCCACTTAGGAAGCAACACTGATTGACAATAAATTTCTCATGCTGTTGTGCAAATGGAATAGACAACAGGTGGAAATTATAGTCAATTAGCAAGACACCCCCAATAAAGGAGTGGTTCTGCAGGTGGTGACCACAGACCACTTCTCAGTTCCTATGCTTCCTGGCTGATGTTTTGGTCACTTTTGACTGCTGGCAGTGCTTTCACTCTAGTGGTAGCATGAGACGGAGTCTACAACCCACACAAGTGGTTCAGGTAGTGCAGCTCATCCAGGATGGTGCATCAATGCGAGCTGTGGCAAGAAGGTTTGCTGTGTCTGTCAGCGTAGTGTCCAGAGCATGGAGGCGCTACCAGGAGACAGGCCAGTACATCAGGAGACGTGGAGGAGGCCGTAGGAGGGCAACAACCCAGCAGCAGGACCGCTACCTCCGCCTTTGTGCAAGGAGGAGCACTGCCAGAGCCCTGCAAAATGACCTCCAGCAGGCCACAAATGTGCATGTGTCAGCATATGGTCTCACAAGATCTATGGTCTCACTATTCAAATGTGAAGTTACAAGTTTGCGACCGTTGTTAAATCTTTCACACATCATGATACACGTTTGCGAAATTAAATTACACATTTGCGAATCGTCCTTGCAACTATGAATCTGAATGTGCGACCACAATTCTAAATAGAAACTCAAGTAGTTCTGTCATCATTATAATCCCTTACCAACCTGCCTCTGGAAGCAACGTCAGCACAATAACTATTTTTCAGGAGCTTCATGAAATGGGTTTCCATGACTGAGCAGCCGCACACACACAAGCCTAAGATCACCTTGCGCAATGCCAAGTGTTGGCTGCAGTGTTGTAAAGCATGCCGCCGTTGGACTCTGGAGCAGGGGAAACGCGTTCTCTAGAGTGATGAATCACGCTCCACCATCTGGCAGTCCGACGGACGAATCTGGATTTGCCGGATACCAGGAGAATGCTACCTACCCGAATGCATAGTACCAACTGTAAAGTTTGGTGGAGGAGTAATGGTCTGGGGCTGTTTTTCATGGTTTGGCCTAGGCCCCTTACATTCTGTCCAGACAGTGCACTATCTCACGCATGTTGATTTTGTACATCCACACCAGACGCAATCCAGACTCACAGGTTGAAATATTAAAATGAACTCTGAACCAAATACATGAATTTGGGTGCAGGTCGAAACACATGAAACATTCATGGACGTTTAGCTAGCTATCTCTCTGTTGCTAGCTAATTTGTACTGGGATATTAACATTGGGTTGTTATTTTACCTAAAATGCACAAGGTCCTTTTTTTAGGGATCTTTGTAGAATTTTGAACCAGTTTGAGTCACACAAAAGCGTGTGCTCTCTACTCCGACATTTATTCCACAGATAAAAGGGGAAACTAATAGTTTCTAGTAATCTATCCGACTGTAGTAGTAGTAGTAGTAGTAGTAGTAGTAGTAGTAGTAGTCTTCTGCTTCTGTGGGCTTTATATGTCGGTTAGCAACCTGTTTAAGGTGCATTACCACCACCAACGGGACTGGAGTCTGGACCTCAGTTCATCTTTCAATCACACACGTAGGTATATGCGCCTAAAAACCAATGAGGAGGTGGGAAAGGCGGGACTTGCATTCTAGACAGATCTGTGCTTCCAACTTTGTGGAAAGAATCTGAGAAAGGCACTTTCCTGTTTGAGCATGACAATGACCCCGTGCACAAAGCGAGGTCCATACAGAAATGGTTTGACGAGATCGTTGTGGAAGAACTCGACTGGCCTGTACAGAGCCCTGACCTCAACCCAACCGAACACCTTAGGATGAATTGGAACGGTAACTGCGAGCCAGGCCTAATCTCCCAACTTCAGTGCCCAACCTCACTAATGCTCTTGTGGCTGAATGGAAGGAAGTCCCCGCAACAATGTTCCAATAGTGGAAAGGCTTCCCAGAAGAGTGGAGGCTGTTATAGCAACAAAAGTGGGACCAACTCCATATTAATGCCTATGATTTTGGAATGAGATGTAAATCGAGCAGGTGTCCAATACTTTTGGTTATGTAGTATATATATATATAGTAGTAGTAGTAGTACTACTATATACACTGCTCAAAAAAATAAAGGGAACACTAAAATAACACATCCTAGATCTGAATGAATGAAATATTGTTATTAAATACTTTTTTCTTTACATAGTTGAATGTGCTGACAACAAAATCACACAAAAATTATCAATGGAAATCAAATGTATCAACCCATGGACGTCTGGATTTGGAGTCACACTCAAAATTAAAGTGGAAAACCACACTACAGGCTGATCTAACTTTGATGTAATGTCCTTAAAACAAGTCAAAATGAGGCTCAGTAGTGTGTGTGGCCTCCACGTGCCTGTATGACCTCCCTACAACGCCTGGGTATGCTCCTGATGAGGTGGCGGATGGTCTCCTGAGGGATCTCCTCCCAGACCTGGACTAAAGCATCCGCCAACTCCTGGACAGTCTGTGGTGCAACGTGGCGTTGGTGGATGGAGCGAGACATGATGTCCCAGATGTGCTCAATTGGATTCAGGTCTGGAGAACGGGTGGGCCAGTCCATAGCATCAATGCCTTCCTCTTGCAGGAACTGCTGACACACTCCAGCCACATGAGGTCTAGCATTGTCTTGCATTAGGAGGAACCCAGGGCGAACCGCACCAGCATATGGTCTCACAAGGGGTCTGGGGATCTCATCTCGGTATCTAATGGCCGTCAGGCTACCTCTGGCGAGCACATGTAGGGCTGTGCGGCCCCCCAAAGAAATGCCACCCCACACCATGACTGACCCACCGCCAAACCGGTCATGCTGGAGGATGTTGCAGGCAGCAGAACGTTCTCCACGGCGCCTCCAGACTCTGTCACGTCTGTCACATGTGCTCAGTGTGAACCTGCTTTCATCTGTGAAGAGCACAGGGCGCCAGTGGCGAATTTGCTGATCTTGGTGTTCTCTAGCAAATGCCAAACATCCTGCACGGTGTTGGGCTGTAAGCACAACCCCCACCTGTGGACGTTGGGCCCTCATACCACTCTCATGGAGTCTGTTTCTGACCGTTTGAGCAGACACATGCACATTTGTGGCCTGCTGGAGGTCATTTTGCAGGGCTCTGGCAGTGCTCCTCCTTGCACAAAGGCGGAGGTAGCGGTCCTGCTGCTGGGTTGTTGCCCTCCTACGGCCTCCTCCACGTCTCCTGATGTACTGGCCTGTCTCCTGGTAGCGCCTCCATGCTCTGGACACTACGCTGACAGACACAGCAAACCTTCTTGCCACAGCTCGCATTGATGTGCCATCCTGGATGAGCTGCACTACCTGAGCCACTTGTGTGGGTTGTAGACTCCGTCTCATGCTACCACTAGAGTGAAAGCACCGTCAGCATTCAAAAGTGACCAAAATATCAGCCAGGAAGCATAGGAACTGAGAAGTGGTCTGTGGTCACCACCTGCAGAACCACTCCTTTATTGGGGGTGTCTTGCTAATTGACTATAATTTCCACCTGTTGTCTATTCCATTTGCACAACAGCATGTGAAATTTATTGTCAATCAGTATTGCTTCCTAAGTGGACAGTTTGATTTCACAGAAGTGTGATTGACTTGGAGTTACATTGTGTTGTTTAAGTGTTCCCTTTATTTTTTTGAGCAGTGTATATATATATATATACATACACTGCAACACCAATGAACTATCAAACACACCAAGACAGTCATGAAGAGGGCACGACAACACCTCTTCTCCCTCAGGAGACTGAAAAGATTTGGCATGGGTCCCCAGATACTCAAAAGGTTTTACAGCTGCACCATCGAGAGCATCCTGACCGGTTGCATCACCACCTGGTATGGCAACTGCTTGGCATCTGACCGTAAGGCGCTACAGAGGGTAGTGCGTACGGTAGTGCGTACAGTCCAGTATATCACTGGGGCCAAGCTCCTGCCATCCAGGACCTAAATACTAGGTGGTGTCAGAGGAAGGCCCAAAATATTGTCAAAGACTCCAGTCACCCAAGCCATAGACTGTTCTCTCTGCTACCACACATCAAGCGGTACCGGAGCACTAAGTCTAGGACCAAACGGTTCCTTAACATATCTTCTACCTCCAAGCCATGAGACTGCCGAACAGTTAATCAAATGGCCACCTGGACTATTTACATTGACCCCCCTCCCCTTTGTTTTTACTCTGCTCCTACTCGCTGTTTACTATCTACAGTATGCATAGTCACTTTACCCCTGCCTACATGTACAAATTACCTCGACTAACCTGTACCTCCGCACATTGACTCGTTCCCGGTACCCCCTGTATATAGCCTCGTTATTGTTATTTGATTGTGTTACTTTTTTTAAATGTTATATTTTACTTTAGTTTATTTAGTAAATATATTCTTAACACTATTTCTTGAACTGCATTGTTGGTTAAGTAAGCATTTTACGGTAAGGTCTACACCTGTTATATTCGGAGCATGTGACAAAAACAATTTGATTTGATTTGACTTGACTGATGTAGCATAAGCTTATTGACTGCAGTGAACATACAACATACCAGCCAGACTGGCTCAGTTGAGTTGCTTCCCAGGCCCACCCTTATTTATAGTAAACCTCTGCTCCTATCTATAGCTTCCTATGCTCTGTGTCAGTCAGTCAGCAGGTAGGATGAAATCCCGGCATACTGGCTAGCCTGACCCAGTGAGCGAGTTACACAACACCTGGCGGTGGGCCGTTCTGCCTCTGTCATTAGCCTACTCCACCCCCAACATGTTATCAGTGTGTCACAGCCATTCACATCACTGGGTTATACTTTCCAATCAGAGACTACTTTTTATACTTATTATTTGCCATATGTTTAATTTACCTTACCACTGCATGTAAGCCTACCCTTATATAGTTAGCCTAATTTCAAGGGTATTTATTTTTTTGCGAAGCTTCTATAGCAATGCTTTGACATTGACAGTGTAATAGGTGTGTTTAATGGGCTTAATCTGATTGAGCATATAGTGACTAACTAGCGACAAGCTAGTGATGTTGTTTTATAGCCCTATCTTGATTATCCTCAGGGAGAGGGGTAATAAAAGCCTTTTCCCTCTCCAACTTTTGGACCTTTCTGCGGCTGCTCTTTCATTCTGTTCAATGGATGTGATCATGCAGCACACACCCTCTCAGTGACGGCTCCACCACCTCCTCCTCTGCCATAATCCTTTTATATCTCGTCATCATTCCTCCCCAACTCATGAAGGACCTGCTTGTAGTCGATGTCTACTACTCTAAAGGCAATGATTTCAGGAAAGACAAGCAATGTTTTTGGTCAGTTTGTCAGGTCTCAGGTGACAGGATGAAAAAGATAGCCTATCTTTCATTTTGAAAGATCAGACACCCCTTACTCATTGAATTCATTACAACAGGTTGTCTCACTTTACTGTTATGGAGTTGTTCTGTTTGAATGTCTGAACCAAGAGTTTGATATCAGACCGTTTCTTACATGAATATGTCACTTTGATTTGTCCTGCCATTCACTTGGTCATTTTGTACATATATATTAGATTTCTTTGGAACTGCTACGTGTGCCCATCTCATTGATATAAAATTATTAGAGGTACACAAGTTGTTTTTTAAATAGGTCACTGTAATTATATATATGGCCACCGCACGTCCTGCGCGTAATGGACATATGGGCAGCTATTCCAACATAATCTTTTTCTTTTTCTTTTCTTTTTTTTACTGTTGCCTAAATTTTTACTTGGACCCATTTGTATGTTATAATCCTTTATGACCATATATACCTCTGTGATTAATTATGATTGACTATGCGCAAAAGTGAATTGAATTGTTTCCACACCCACCATGCGTCATGTGCGTAATGGTCATGTGAGGTGAAATGTGTATATTTTGGGATGTGAACACTCAGTCTGTTTGACCTGACGAAGATCCGTTTCGGATGGAAACGTAGTCAATAAAGCGGTGAATTGGGAGCCTAAACAGTGTGCAGGCCTTCTTGTTCTTTATACGGTCTGGGCTGATCATGCATTGTTATGTGATTGTCATAGCTGCAGATTTGTCTTGGGAGGGTAGCTGGCTGCCATGGTGAGGGACTGCATTTAATAACTGTAATTAGAGACTTAAAGCTCTGACTTGACATCGCAAGACAACTACTGTGGTCTCCAGTTTCTCTCCTCTTTGTCATCCCTTTCCCTCCTCTCTCTCTCTCTCTCTTTCATTTTCTCTCATCCACACGCATAGGCCTACATTCATTGAAAAAATATTTTATTTTATTTCCATTCTGTGTATTCTTGTGATTTGCTCATTTTGTAGTATGCTTTCTATCCAGACCATTTACACCCCCCCCCCCCCACACCCACCCAACCACCCTCTCTTTCCTTCTCTGTCTTGCTCACTCACTTTCTGTGAGGGCGGCACAGCAGTCTTGATAATGAGGACAAAAATGCAATGTGACAGGCCCAGTTGCATTTTGTGTTACAGGTGCTTAAAAGAGACGGGAAGAGAAAGAGAAGGGTAGGGGGGATGAACTAAACTGTCCGTCATGAAGGACCTGATGCCCACTTTCCGATCAAAAGGAGAATAGACACATTAGCCTAAAATACAATCCTTCTGTTGTCTCACTCAGTGCCATGCAGAGTGAGTTAACCTGAGACAAATCTAATTTCAGAGCACTTCCTGGCTACTCATGGCTGCACTGTAGCTTACTAGCTTAATCGATTACTGCTGTCTCAACATAGGCTCCCATCCCATCTGAAAGCATTGTTGCCGATATTAATAATATTATTTATTTCATTTAGAATAGAAATACATCTAAATCCTATTAGAAGTGTGAACAATTGTGGATAAGCAGGGCTAAACGGGTACCCAGTCTTGTATAATATGTATGGATGAATGATTGGAACTATCTGATGCTGGATGGGTGTGTGGGACTCGGACACTGCCTGAGACAGTCAGTTAATGATGTCTCTCTGCATTCCTGACCTTACATAACAAACCGACCCAGCAGGGCTAGAATACGCGCCACTAGATGTCAAAAGAGCCACTAGATGTATTGTGATACATTACATAAAATCCTTGAAAGATACCAACATTTTGGTAGTTTACTGGTAAACTTAAAAAATATACCCACCCTTTACAACCCTATCCCTGATCCCGTCCCGTCTACCCCTGCTCTGCTCACTCACATCACCCCCTCTCTTCTTCTGGCCAAGGCTGCACTTCAGTTCACTGCTCTGTTTGGCGATCATTCCTCATCCTCTTCCTCACACACACTACCCTCACCTGCCTTCCTCTCCCTTCCTGAGAGTCACTGTCTGTTCCAGCCCACACAGACACACACACACTCAGGCGTGGGGGGGCAGGGCAGGGTAAAGAGGGAAGCCCCTGTTAGAATGCTGAGGCTGTGATTACCAATTGAAATCCTCTTGCTTGTATTTGTGCTATTGAATTGAAATTATGTTCACCCTCATATGACCCTATTTATTAACTCTGTTGAATCATGTGTTTGTAAAACTAGAGAGAGCTTACAAAAATATTTCTAATCCTGGGGTTTTGTGTTCAGGTAATGCCTTCTCTGTAGATAATCCCAGTTAAATCACTACATCCCAGTCTTTGGAGGCTCTAGGCAGTTTAGAATATTAGGTAGCCCTTTCCACTCACAGCCCATGTCATCCCGTATATGGGTTAAAAATGGCAGATTTTGTCATTGAGAAGCGCATTAATTGGAATGCAGTGGCTGTATAGTAAAACAGCTCTGTGTGGGTTTTGACTGACAGGCGTTATAAACTTGAGCACCACGAGCGACATAAAGTTGCCCCCACCCCTCCCGCTAATTGGGCTACTTTTGCACATTTGTTATTGTCTGAATGAGGGAGATGCTGTAAATCAAGAGGAGTCAATGTGTTCTGAAAGATGAAACGTTGAGGATTAGAATAAATACTGCTTTGATGTCATACAAGCAAACCACACACCCATGAGTCCAAATGTGCACATTTCCTTCCATATTTGAAAACTCATGTAATTTACAGTATCACCGTTTATGATCGCTATGTTTGATCCACAGTTACAAGGAGGACATGCATAATACCCTGGGTTGTCCTGAACAGAATGAGCCTATGTTTGTCTTTATTGTGAAGAAAATGTTGCCGAGGAACACGAATTAACTCCATTCTATGCGCACCAAAACTACAATCTGTTTGAAGTGTCTTTTGAAAGCCTAACACTGTAAGATTGTATTTTATAACTTAGTTAGCCATGCTGGGAATAAGCTTTCAAATGATGCTCACCTGACCCAGAACACTATATATAACGGAACGTTTTTGGATTAAGTAAACAACAACAGTAATTGTGTGATGGTAAGGACGTAGGGCTGTATTCCAAAACAACTACAAGTGTACTTGCTTCAGTTCCTCAATTGCAAAGCTAGGAGGGCTCAAAAACCACCTTTTATAGTTGAAGGCTCTTTTCTTGAGTCATAAAGTGCATTGAAATTACTAAAGAACTGTGCCGTTTGGAGAGGTGTTTGGCCACTTGGAGACACCAGTTAGACCTCTCACACAAACCCTTGTAATCAGTTTCTTATCTTGCACCTACACCAACATGACAATGATTATTATGTCACTGAATGTATCCAGAGTATTTTTAGATTTTGTTATTGACTAATGCTGAGAAAAGTACAGTAAAAGTAAAATGCACAAATGACTCAGTCTTGTGTCAGGTGAACTGCGTGTCCTCACCTTCGTTCTGATAATTTCCCCATAATCTGCAAATTGTTCTCTATCAATTTCTACCATGGCCATGTATATACTTTCTATAGTTCTTCTGTTAGAAACATTTACATTTGGCCCTATCCATATAGGCCAATTTCCACAAGTGTAAAGGGATAATGTATGGTGTGTGTGTGTGTGTGTGTGCGCGCGTGTCCCCATGTCGCTCCATCCCTGCCCTGTCCTCATGAGACTGAGTGCTCTCGTCCCAAATGTCACAGCACTTTGGCTTGAAAAGAGAGAGGGAGAGGCTCAGAGTGCCATACAGTCCTTGGCATCATCTCTGCCTGCCAGTGCTGCTGCTGCCACCAACCCCCCCCCTTCTCCCTCCACACACACACTCCTCCCCCATCCCTCCCCTCTCTGTCTGTACTGAGAGCACTCCAGACAGGGACATCATGTGTATGGGTCATAAACGTATTGCTTATTTCCTTAAACCAGACACTGTGTCTAGACAAACATATGGCCCAAAAGGAAACTTGTATAATACCTGCATTTTGTCAACAACACTTTTGAGATTGCAGATGTTTGGTATTAAGGTGTTCCTACACTCTTCAGACAAGACTAGATTAAATGTTAGTTATGGTGTGCTGCAGCTGACTAGCCTGAGTTTGCCCTGATCATCTTCCTTTTATGCAATACAGGGATTGATTTTATGGTTGTGGCTCCTTTCAGATAATGTATGGGTGAATGGGTAGGGCAATGTTTCTTTACAGCTGAAATCAATGTGACTGACCAAATTCAATAGGCATATTTCATTACTAATAATTTTGATTGCTGAAAGCACAACACGCAACGTTTTAATCTGGAGTTTTTTTAATTCTCATGTCACGGGCCTCCCGAGTGACACAGCAGTGTAAGAGGCGTCAGTACAGACCCGGGTTTGATCCCAGGCTGTGTCACAACATAACCGGGAGTCCCATAGGGCGGCACACAATTGGCCCAGTGTCGTCCGGGTCATGGGAGACTTTGGCCAGGGGGGCTTTACTTGGCTCATCGCGCTCTAGCAACTCCTTGTAGTGGGCTGGGCGCCTGTAGGCTGACTTCAGTCGGCAGTTGAATGGTGTTTCCTCTGACACATTGGTGCACCTGGCTTCCGGGTTAAGCGGGGCAGGTGTTAACCTGTCTAGGACTGGTTCGCCAACAGCCAATGAAATTGCAGGGCGCCAAATTCAATCAACAGAAATCTCATAATTAAATTTTCTCAAACATACAAGTATTAGGCATCATTTTAAAGATAACATTCTCGTTAATCCAACCAGTGTCCGATTTCAAAAAACTTTTCGCCAAAAGCAGAACATATCATTATGTTAGGTCAGCAACTAGTCACAGAAAGCATACAGTGATTTTCCAAGCAAAGAGAGGTGTCACAAAAAGCAGAAATATTTATAAAATGAATTACTAACCTTTGATATTCTTCATCAGATGACAGTCCCGGGACAACATATTACACAATACATGTATGTTTTGTTCGATCAAGTTCATATTTATATCCAAAAACCTCAGTTTACATTTGGCTTTGCCACCAAAACATCCCGTGAATTTGCACAGAGCCATATCAAATCACAGAAATACTCATAATAAACATTAATAAAAGATACAAGTGTTATTCACAGATTTAAAGATATACTTCTCCTTAATGCAACCTCTGTGTCCGATTTCAAAAAAACTTTACGGAAAAAGCAAACCATGCAATAATCTGAGTATGGCGCTCAGAGACATACAGAACCCAAGAAGGTATCCGCCATGTTGGAGTCAACATAAGTCAGAAATAGCATTATAAGTATTCACTTACCTTTGATGATCTTCGTTAGAATGCACTCCCAGGAATCCCAGTTCCACAATAAATGTTTGATTTGTTCCATAAAGTCCATCATTTATGTCCAAATTCCTCCTTTTGTTAGGGCGTTTAGTAAACAAATCGAAACTCACGAGGCGTGGGCAACTCCAGTGGAAATGTCGGACGAAAATTCCAAAAAGTTATATTACTGGTCGTAGAAACATATCAAACGATGTATAGAATCAATCTTTAGGATGTTTTTATCATAAATGTTCAATAATGTCCCAACCGGAGAATTCATTTCTCTGTAGAAAAGCAATGGAACGAGAGGTAACTTTCTCATGACCGTGCATCACGAGCACGTGGCTGCTGGCAGACCTCTGACTCATTCCCCTCTCATTCAGCCCCCCTTCACAGTAGAAGCCTGAAACAACGTTCTAAAAACTGTTGACATCTAGTGGAAGCCTTAGGAAGTGCAAGATGACCCATATCCCACTGTATATTCAATAGTGGCTGAGTTGAAAAACTACAAACCTCAGATTTCCCACTTCCTGGTTGCCATATGAGTTCTGTCATACTCACAGACATCATTCAAACAGTTTTAGAAACTTCAGAGTGTTTTCTATCCAATACTACTAATAATATGCATATATTAGCATCTGGGACTGAGTAGGAGGCAGTTTACTCTGGGCACGCTTTTCATCTAAACGTGAAAATGCTGCCCCCTATCCATAAGAAGCGCGGTTTGGCGGGTCATGTTTCGGGTGTATGCATGACTCGACCTTCACCTCTCCCGAGCCCGTTGAGGAGTTGCAGCGATGAGACAAGATCGTAATTGGATATCCCGAAATCGGGGAGATAAAGAGGGTTAAAAAAAATGCATGTCATGTGTTTACCTGATTTGTGACCGAGGTCTTGTTCCTATCTGTGTTGTGTTTGTAGAAGCTGGCAGCAGAGTGCCAGAGTGCGGGCTACAGCGGTACGCTGATCCCCTATAAGTGTGACCTGTCCTGTGAGGAGGACATCCTGTCCATGTTCTCTGCCATCAAGACGCTGCACCAGGGGGTGGACGTGTGTATCAACAATGCAGGCCTGGCCCACAATGAACCCCTGCTCAGTGGCAAGACAGACAGCTGGAGGAACATGATCGACGTGAGTGGACAACACACACACTGTACACATGGGTTTACACACATACACGCTTTAACGAGCAGAAATATAAAAAATGAAGAGAATAACTAGCTAAGCAAGGGAAATACTTGTTGTTGTAGAGTAGGTGGTGTGAAGCATAGTTCAGGGGGTTCAGTGAACCCACAACCACACACCCCCCCTCACAAGAAGTCGTTCCATTGGTTATGAGAGTAGACCTGGCAGTGGTACTACAAAAAGGTCCACTTGTGGAAAAAAGAGAGGCGTTATTTCCCTCTATCTATTATGCTGGAACTTTTCTTTACACTGTGATTCATGGAGCTCTTGACCATTCCATTGAAGACCCCCAGGCTGAGCCCCCCCTGCTCTAAAGGTAGTCTCATCCCTCCAGAGGAGCTGAGCATTTCTAACGCCTGTCCATCTGTTGCCATGGCAGCCAAGATGAATGTGTATGGCGTGTATATTTTTAGATGGTGTAATCTGTATTCTGACCTTGTTCCGCTGTGGCAACCCCCCAATGCTACCTTAGCTACGCCACTGTGACTTTAACCTGCCCTGCCTGGCATCACTCTCAAAGTCACTGTGGCACTGTCATATGATGGATGAGACAGGTCAGGTGCCACAATCTGACACAGTGACACACAATGACACTCTCTACCTGTGTGACCAGCCAGTAACCAACCAGTATGTTGTCTGAGGTCATTTTTGGTCTGTTGTAATTTTTTGCGATGTAATTTCACAAGGGGCCTTAGCTTTGACACTGTTGAGAACTATAACTGTATTCTCATTCACCTAGACAGACTGTCTTAAACAAGTATTTTTGTGTGTGAAGGCAGATGCAGGTGCTTGTTTTTGACAGAAGCTCTCCCTTATAGGTGAATGTCCTGGCCTTGTCTATTTGTACACGTGAGGCCTACCAGTCAATGAAAGAGCGGAATGTGGACGATGGCCACATCATCAATATTAACAGGTAGACTACAGCTTCTTTACAGCCCATTAAATGCATGTTATAATTGACATTTAAATGATGAAATACTCTCTCAGGAGATACAGTGAAGAAGGCCTACAATTTCACTCTTGGTTTTAGACAGAAGATTCAGAGGGATACAGGATGGGGATGTAGCACAATCGTATACATGCCATTATTTCACTCTCTTTTACTACCTCCCGCACTCCCTTCTTCCCTGCTATAGTATGGGGGGACATAGAATGGTACCTAGTGCAGATGAACATTTCTACTGTGCCACAAAATATGCTGTGACTGCTCTAACCGAGGGGCTGCGGCAAGAGCTACGGGAAGCAAAGACCCACATCAGAGCCACGGTGAGCAGAGCAACATTACCTTGTCACAGTTTTTCATATGAATCTGACAAATGTCTTATACAATTATTAGATAGAAGGATGATTGGTGTGTGTGTGTGTGTGTGTGTGTGTGTGTGTGTGTGTGTGTGTGTGTGTGTGTGTGTGTGTGTGTGGTGTGTGTGTGTGTGTGTGTATATATAAACATCAACAACGAGCATGGTTTGAGCCTTTCTCTTCCATAGTGTATATCCCCTGGAATAGTGGAGACTGAGTTTGCCTTCCGGCACCACAACAGTGATCCAGAGAAAGCAGCTGCTGTGTATGAGAGTATAAAAGTAAGGCAGCTAGATTTTGTGCGAGTCCGTGTGTGAGTCCGTGTGTTGGTGGCACCTTCAATTGGGGAGGACGGGCTTGTGGTAATGGCCTGAGTGGAATCAGGGGAATGGTATCAAATACAGGGTTTTGATGCCATTGCATTTGGTCCATTACAGCCATTATAATGAGCCATCCTCCCCTCAGCAGCCTTCTGTGGTGGATGTGCCTACGGCTTCTCTCAATACAAATACTTTAACAAACTGTATTACTAATTGGCCTTTTTTCCTCTGCAGTGTTTGAAAGCACAAGACATAGCCAGTGCAGTCACATACGTTCTGGGAGCCCCGCCTCATGTCCAGGTAAAGTAGTGCTCTGTCTATCTGTTGCTTCTGTCAACATTTGGCTTACTTATATCCTGCCTCTCTCAAGGCTAACTCTTAGATAGACTAATGGTACTCTATGTTGTCAATGTTCCTGACCTGCAGAGTCTGAAACAGTGCGCTTTTATAGAGGACATTCATGCAGTTTGTTGGATGCCTTTATTTTTTTGTGTATGTAACCCTGCTTGTTGGCCTCTAGATCGGAGATGTGCAGATGAGGCCGGTGGAACAAATGTCATAGCAACAGAGCAGGAAGTTAAGCAACTGGAGGAGCCGATAGAGCCAGGCAGCAAGCACCATTGTGACGACTTCTTAGCGACCTCTGCTGGGCAACGACAAAAACAAACAAACTAGTGTTCAACTGGATTTGGACTGAAGGAATCGGTTTGAGGAGGTGAGGAGGAGGCTGTGTGTGGTGGAGTAATATCTGGTCTGGAGATGAGAGGATGGGCAGGTACTCTTAACCACTACTGAATTACTGTGAGTGCTGCTACAACATGGGTTTTGGTGTATTGCTCTGGAAGCCTTGTTTCAAAATGAAGCCACATCAAACTTAGGAGAAGAAAAGAGGGTTGTTGCTCCTGTGCTTATGTGAGTCATCTATTCTACATGACCAGACAGACAGACACAGACAGACAGACCGACTGGACGGACGGACGAGTATGCCATCAATTGCACATAAAAAAAAAATGTAGGTCATATTACATATATGTTTAAAATGATGGAACAAAACACTGCTATTTGTATTATTTTTTATATAAATATTTTAACTTTGATTATTGGTAGATTTGGATAATATGCTGTACCCTCTAACCATAGACGCTCGATCCATTTTTACTATTTTGACATGTTTTTAATAACAAGCAGATTTGGTTAGCCTGTTATGTATCAAGTAAGTCCCGCTTGTACGTTTTTCAAAACCTATGCCAACCATCACCAATCAACAAATGTGTATAAGGGACAGTCAAGCATGATTACGCAACCATCACTTTGGACCAAGTGTATTTCCCCACTCCATAAATCAACCATATGAGATAGGCCTAGATTCAATCAGATCAATTGTTAAGCGGCAATAGCCGACATGTGCATAGGTGATGTTTTGGGGGTGTTGGAGGTGTAACTGCGTTGGAGTTGTCAAAATTGGTGAGCAGCTGCTCTCTATTATTGTCACGAAGCCACACCTGCCGGGAGATGCTTGTGGATTTGACAGCTCTAACACAGGTCCACCTCCGACACTTTCAAAACATGAGTTTTACAGATGTCAGCTAAAGCGGATTTGATTGAATAAGGCCCTTAAATTGTTTTGCACCATAGAGATAGATAGAGGACTCATCTTTGTATCTGTGATAGCATGGGCCACGCCACTGAGACTTAGTAAATTCTCTTCTTCATGATTGGCTGATCCCTCCTGATGACTCGGTTGGACATGACTCCAACAGGGTCACCAGGAGGAATCAGCCAATGAAGTTGGAAGTCCCACACATTTGACGACATTAGAATGGTGGAAGCCCTCAATGGCGCTGCCCATGCTAATATGACCTTTTGGCCACTAGAGGCCTTTGTCATTCTCTATGTTTTGACTTTGGATCCATTTGGAGGAGCATAAAGAAAACACTGGCATCTTGTCTCGAGGAAGTTACTAACTCATGAGTGCACATGTATACTTTCCCCCAAGTGTGTACTTGTATGATACAGTAGATATTTCTCAATAAAATGAAATAAGAATTGTCAAAGGTGGCCTCTGTTTTGTGTGCCATTATTTGTTTTTGTCATGTGTTTTCTTCTTATTGATGACACTTTACTGTCAAATTCTATCCAAATAGACCTAAACTCGTAGAGCTATTCAGTTAATTGAACAAATATCAACTAGATGGCATAATCTTGGACAGGTTTATAAACGAAACACCTCTGAATATGTTTTTCTAAGGAACCTCTGTCTGTAGTGGTGTTTGTGACACCACCTACTGGTGATTGTAAAAACCTGGCACACCCTTTGGACTTTGAGTCAGTTGGCTTTTTTATTTTTACTTTACACAACATGACAGGAGTTGTACAGTATTTATCCTACTACAATGACAATATCCTGATTATTTTGAGGTTTTATAATACTTGACATAATTATGCCTGATTAAATTTCCTTTCAAACATTTTATTTTAGTATTTTTTTAATATACAGTATATCAAATAAATGTTGATATACTGTATAATTTACAATCATTTTACAATGGTAACTTATCATTTATGAGTCACGGAACGTAACCCTTTGTCAGATTGCAATGAATATTTTACATAATATATAATATGTAGCCAAACAACCAGTTCTAAGATCATTGACTTAGATTATCCATGGCAACATGTGGCATATTTTTTTTATTTTTATTTACGTGACATAGTACCAAAGCTCAGACAGTGCAACATATGGACATGTTAGTTAAGGCCTATCCGTCATGTTTACCACTACCCACTCCTCATCATATTCCATTCTGATGACTCAAAACAGAGGTAGGTAAGCTTCTTGGATGTAAAATATCAATTTTGTGTATTTGTTTTCACATTATTGACTATAATAGTGTTCAAAAAAGGTCTTGACATTCACTTGGAGAACCAGCCACATCCCCATTGATGAATCTGTAATACTGTATAAGTCTCAAGTGACACCAATAGTGGTCAGTTCTTGAGGCCACAGACAGTCCACAGTTTGGTTTCCAGCCCCAATGTGAATCAAGCTCGACATACAGAGTGAACCCTCACCTGGCTCTCCAAGCCTATCATAGTCCCTACCTCACAGGCACAGAGGCCATCAGTAGGGAGAGTCAGTATCAGAGGTTTGTCTGAATGTGAGGCTTCTCTGGTAGAGGAGCAAAGCAGCTGATGACTGCTATGTTTGGGTATGTCTGTCCTCCCATCCCCAGGTAGTATGGTACTTTTGACTTCTCATTCTCCGGTGAATAGGGGGCGATTAACTTTACTAATCTCTCGGGGGAGGAAGACAAAACTTTTATGAAACATGGCAAAAAGGACACAAAAATTGAATTTTGTCCAACACCTTAGCATAGCCATTACACCAGAACCTCTTGAGGAGGTTGCAGGTGTTGTACTAAAGTTGCAATAATGCTATAGGTAGGTAGATGAATAGAGAGAGAGAGAGAGAGATAGAGACTGACAGATGAGTATATAGTAATTCAGTATCTCATTGAAAAAGCCAGGCAGAACCCACAGTGTAAGAAGAGCTCTGAGGGGGATCCAGATGATGGATGCCATGGCGATGACCCAGCCAATCCCCTGAGCCCACGGGGGATACACGTAGTCCTCATAGCAGGCTGGTTTAAACTGGATGATTGCAAACACCAGGATCCCCTGTTGCACAAGAGGAGAGAGAGGGATGATGAAATACATTTATCAATTGCATTCAAAGTATTCCTACTCTCAAACCTGGATGTGCCCATGTCATGGAACTTCCTTCTGAAACTTCTCAGTCTATTCTTGTTCTCAGAAATGAAGGCTATTCCATGCAAGAAATTGCTAAGAAACTGAAGATCTCATACAACGCTGTGTTCTACTCCCTTCACAGAACAGCACAAACTGGCTCTAACCAGAATAGAAAGAGGAGTGGGAGGCCCCGGTGCACAACTGACTGAGCAAGAGGACAAGTACATCATAGTGTCTAGTTTGAGAAACAGACACCTCACAAGTCCTCAACTGGCAGCTTCATTAAATAGTACCCGCAAAGCACCAGTCTCAACGTCAACAGTGAAGAGGCGACTCCGGGATGCTGGCCCTCTAGGCAGAGTTGCAAAGAAAAAGCCATATCTCAGACTGGCCAATAAAAAAAGATTAAGATGGGCAAAAGAACAGACACTGGACAGAGGAACTCTGCCTAGAAGGCCAGCATCCCGGAGTCACCTCTTCACTGTTGACGTGAAGGAAGGCCAGTTTTATTGCTTCTTTAACTAGAACAACAGTTTTCAGCTGTGCTAACATATTTGCATAAGGGTTTTCTAATGATCAATTAGCCTTTTAAAAGTATAAACTTAGATCAGCTAACACCACATATCATTGGAACACAGGAGTGATGGTTGCTGATAATGGGCCTCTGTACACCCATGTAGATATTCCCTAAAAAAAATTGCTGATTCCAGCTACAAGTAATTTACAACATTAACAATGTCTACACTGCATTTCTGATCAATTTGATGTTATTTTAAATGGTCAAAAACTGTGCTTTTCTTTCAAAAACAAGGAAATTTAAGTGACCCCAAACTTTTGAATGGTAGTGTTAATACACATACACTTTTTTTTGGAATATCCTTTCCTTTATTATTCCCCACAAACCCTACCACCCCTATCCCCAATTGGAGTAAACTAATAAACAACAACACTTGGGCTTCTACTTCCAGCTTATACATACTATACACATTTTACAGACACAATCTATTTTACAATAGTTATATTTAGTTTGTTTTTAGTCCTGGCCTTCCTCTATTTCTGATGTCCATCCAGTTTGATTTCTATTTGCCATATATTTGTAACTGTGCTATTTCACAAAAGTTCTGAACCTATATACATTTTACTTAGAGTTAGCAATCTAGTTAGTTAATTAGTTTAGATTTTCCACTTCCTCATGTGTTGAACACCAAATGAATAATCCTATGATATTAGTTAGTGCACATAAAGATGTACAGTGCCTCCAGAAAGTATTAATACCCAATGTTCCCTCAATTTTTTTCTGGTGCAGAGCGTAAATTTCAACATTGTGAAAATTCTGTGGAACTTCAAGCGCGTATTTACTGTGAACACTGAGGCTGTACCTGCTTTCAGTTACAGTTTCAGTGGTCAAGTAGGATACGATGGCTATTTGATCCTAATGTAGGCCTACCAGAGTGGCCTACCATTAAAAACAATGGCCAGTGTGTGGTGTTGAATGTAGGCCTACATTTCATGAGACATTTGGAGAGAAAAGAATACAGGGCTTGATATTAACCTGTTTATCCACTTTTTGTGTTGTTTGATGCAAGATACCACTTTACAAAATAAAATGCATTATTCCCTTACTATTATCACAGAGAATCAGACAAATGATGCTCCCCTCTGTCTATTGCCTACTTAGCTTATTCAAAACCGTCTCAAAATACAAAAACTGCCTCTTTAAGACGAAAAAAGATCTTTACCAGACTTGCTTTTCGAAGATGTCAAGAAATGTACACATTTTGTGCTCTGTAGGAAACAATCACTCTCCCATTCCTGACTACAAGTGCATGTCCGAGAAAAAAACCAAGCCATGAGGTTGAAGGAATTGTACGTAGTTTCGAGACAGGATTGTGTCGAGGCACAGATCTGGGGAAGGGTGCACATTTTTTTTTGCCATCATTGAAGCTCCCCAAGAACACAGTGGCCTTCATCATTCTTAAATGGAAAAAGTTTAGAACCACCAAGACTCTTCCTAGAGCTGGCCGCTTGGCCAAACTGAGCAATCAGGGGAGAAGGGCTGTGGTCAGGGAGGTGACCACGAACCCGATGGTCACTCTGACAGAGCTCCAGAGTTCCACTGTGGACAAGGGAGAACCTTCCAGAAGGACAACCATCTCTGCAGCACTCCACCAATCAGGCCTTTATTGTAGAGTGGCCAGACGGAAGCCACTCCTCAGCAAAAGGCATATGATAGCCAGCTTGGAATTTGCCAAAAGCCACCTAAAGAACTCCCAGACAATGAGAAACAACATTATCTGGTCTGATGAAACTATGATTGAACTCTTTGGCCTGAATGCCAAGCGTCATGTTTGGAGGAAACCTGGCACCATCCCTACGGTGACGCATGGAGGTGGCAGCATAATCCTGTGGGGAGGTTTTTTCAGTGGCAGGGACTGGGAGACTAGTCAGGATCAAGAGAAAGTTGAACGGAGCAAAGTACAGAGAGATCCTTGATGAAAACCTGCTCCAGAGCACTCAGGACATCAGACCTGGGCGAAGGTTCACCTTCAAACAGGACAACGACACTAAGCACACAGCCAAGACAACACAGGAGTGGCTTCGGGACAAGTCTCTGAATGTCCTTGAGTGGCCCAGCCAGAGGTCGGACTTGAACCCAGTCTAACATCTCTGGAGAGACCTGAAAATAGCTGTGCAGCGACGTTCCCCATCCGACCTGACAGAGCTTGAGAGGATCTGCAGAGACTCCCCCATTATGGGGTATTGTGTGTAGATTGATGGGGGAAAAAACAATATAATCAATTTTAGAATAACGCTGTAACGTAACAAAATGGGTAAAAAGTTAAGCGGTCTGAATACTTTCCGAATGCACTGTATATAGGGGTGTGCCTTTACAAATCACTTCCAATTATTTGAATTTACCACAGGTAGACT
This sequence comes from Salvelinus fontinalis, assembly GCF_029448725.1. Classification (NCBI taxonomy): domain Eukaryota; kingdom Metazoa; phylum Chordata; class Actinopteri; order Salmoniformes; family Salmonidae; genus Salvelinus; species Salvelinus fontinalis. The sequence goes on along the minus strand of NC_074677.1, from coordinate 26,435,081 downwards.
CCAATCAAGTTGTAGAAACATTGAGGATGATCAATGGAAACAAGATGCACCTGAGCTCAATTTTGAGTCTCATAGCAAAGGGTCTGAATATCCCTCTCCTCGCGTCCTCTCCTCCGTAACCTTTCAAAAGGAGGCCAGAGAGGACAGAGGAGAGAGGACACAGGAGTTGACGGAATCTAATTGAGAAAAGGCCATGGACTGTTCTCCATGTTCCCAACCGGAATGCGGTACCGGTTTATCAAGGCTCAGACCAACAGACTCCAAAACAGCTTCTATACCCTGGTCATAAGACTGGTAGATGGCTAACAACTACTGCTTTCTCTCGCCCACAGACTATCCACACTGACTCTATGGCCATCCACTGACTCTATGGCCATTAGACTTTTACTCAAGTAGTATTTTACTGGGTGACTTTCAACAACCTCTCCCCCATTCAGACACACGCACATTCACTGTCACTCTTACTTACACGTACAGTGCCTTGCAAAAAAGTATTCATCCCCCTTGGCGTTTTTCCTATTTTGTTGCATTCCAGGTGACTACCTCATGAAGCTGATTGAGAGAATGCCAAGAGTGTGCAAAGCTGTCATCAACGCAAAGGATGGCTATTTGAAGATTCTCAAATATAAAATATACTTTGATTTGTATAACACTTTTTTTGGTTACTACATGATTCTATGTGTGTTATTTCATAGTTTTGATGTTCTCACTATTATTCTACAATGTAGAAAATAGTAAACATTAAGAAAAACCCTTGAATGAGTAGGTGTTCTAAAACTTTTGACCGGTAGTGTACAGTGCCATGCAAAACTATTCATCCCCCTTGGCGTTTTTTCTATTTTGTTGCATTACAACCAGTCATTTAAATTGAAAAAAAAAACTTGTTTCAAAAAATGTTTTTAAAAAAAAATAAGAAAAGTATTCCCTCCCTTTGCTATGAAGCCCCTAAATAAGATCTGGTGCAACCAATTTCCTTCAGAAGTTACATAATTAGTTAAATAAAGTCCACCTGTGTGCAATTCAAGTGTCGCATAATCTGTCACATGATCTCAGTATATATACACACACACATGTTCTGAAAGGTCCCAGAGTCTGCAACGCCATTAAGCAAGGGGCACCACCAATAAAGCAACACCGTGAAGACCAAGGAGCTCTCCAAACAGGTCAGGGAAAAAGTTGTGGAGAAGTACAGATCAGGGTTGGGTTATTAAAAAATATCAGAAACTTTGAACATCCCACTGAACACCATTAAATCCATTTTTCAAAAATGGAAAGAATATGGCACCACAACAAACCTGCCAAGAGAGGACCGCCCACCAAAACTCACAGACCAGGCAAGGAGGGCATTAATCAGAGAGGCAACAAAGAGACAAAAGATAACCCTGAAGGAGATGCAAAGCTCCACAGCTGAGATTGAAGTCCATAGGATCACTTTAAGCCGTACACTCCACAGAGCTGGGCTTTACGGAAGAGTGGCCAGAAAAAGCCATTGCTTAAAGAAAAAAATAAGCAAACATGTTTTGTGTTCACCAAAAGGCATGTGGGAGACTCCACAAAAATATGGAAGAAGGTACTCTGGTCAGATGAAACTAAAATGTTGCTTTTTGGCCATCAAGGAAAACGTTATGTCTGGCGCAAACCCAACACCTCTCATCACCCTGAGAACACCGTCCAGGGACAGGGAAACTGGTCATAATTGAAGGAATGATGGATGTTAACGGGATCGATTTGACAACAGCCAGTGAAAGTGCAGGGCGCCAAATTCAAACAACAGAAATCTCATAATTAAAATTCCTCAAACATAAAAGTATTATACATCATTTTAAAGATAAACTTGTTGTTAATCCCACCACAGTGTCCGATTTCAAAAAGGCATTACAACGAAAGCATACCATGCGATTATGTTAGGTCAGCACCTAGTCACAAAAAAACACAGCCATTTTTCCAGCCAAAGAGAGGAGTCACAAAAAGCAGAAATAGAGATAAAATGAATCACTAACCTTTGATGATTTTCATCAGATGACACTCATAGGACTTCATGTTACACAATGCATGTATGTTTTCTTCGATAAAGTTCATATTTATATCCAAAAATCTCAGTTTACATTGGCGCGTTATGTTCAGTAATGTTTTGCTTCCAAAACATCCGGTGATTTTGCAGAGAGCCACATCAATTTACAGAAATACTCATCATAAATGTTGATGAAAATACAAGTGTTATACATGGAATTATAGATCCACTTCTCCTTAATGCAACCGCTGTGTCAGATTTCAAAAAAACTTTACGGAAAAAGCACACCATGCAATAATCTGAGTACGGCGCTCAGACACAAAAACAAGCCATAGAGGTACCCGCCATGTTGTGGAGTCAACAGAAGTCAGAAATAGCATTATAAATATTCACTTACCTTTGATGATCTTCATCAGAATGCACTCCCAGGAATCCCAGTTCCACAATAAATGTTTGTTTTGTTCGATAAAGTTCATAATTTATGTCCAAATACCTCCTTTTTGTTCGCGCGTTTGGTTCGCGCGACGAAAAGTAAAAAAGTTCCGTTGTATAGAATCAATCTTTAGGATGTTTTTAACATAAATCTTCAATAATGTCTCAACCGGAGAATTCCTTTGTCTTTAGAAATGCAATAGAACGCAGCTAACTCTCACGGGCGCGCTAGAGACTGAGCTCATGGCAGTATGCCAGACCTCTGGTTGAAAAAACTCTCATTCTCTCCCCCTTCACAGTAGAAGCCTCAAACAAGGTTCTAAAGACTGTTGACATCTAGTGGAAGCCTTAGGAAGTGCAATCGGACCAAATGTACACTGTATCTTGGATAAGCAAAGAGTTGAAAAACTACAAACCTCAGATTTCCCACTTTCTGGTTGGATTTTTTCTCAGGTTTTTGCCTACCATATGAGTTATGTTATACTCACAGACATCATTCAAATAGTTTTAGAAACTTCAGAGTGTTTTCTATCCACATCTACTAATAATATGCATATCTTAGCTTCTGGGCCTGAGTAGCAGGCAGTTTACTCTGGGCACCTTATTCATCCAAGCTACTCAATACTGCCCCCCAGCCATATTATTAAAAGACTCCTTTCGAAACCCCCACTTCTCTTTATATAGTTCCTTTCGAAACACCCACCCCTTTTGACACCCCAATTTTTCCTTAAAGATGCGCCACAGATAGAACAATGAGACAAAACAAGCGGGAAGGTACGTCAACTAGCGCAATGTTTGTCATTTAAAACAGATAGAACAATGAGACAGATATTTCAACGGATGTATAAATGTGATGCATCAGCTTGGCGTTTCCACTCACTACCAAATATGGTAGCGAGAGGAAGTCCAGTGGCCAACAATGGGAGAAGATTGAACAAGATGGATTTTGGTCAACATTCTGCTAATTTTTTGTTGTTGTATTTAACCTTTATTTAACTAGGCAAGTCAGTTCAGAACAAATTCTTATTTACAATGACGTCCTACCCTACAATGACGTCGGACGACGCTGGGTCAATTGTGCACCGCCCTATGGGACTCCCAATAACAGCTGGATGTGGTACAGCCTGGATGCAAACCAGAGACTGTAGTGATGCCTCTTGCATTGAAATGCAGTGCCTTAGACCACCGTGCCACTCGGGAGTGATTTATAATCAATGAAACATTTGATCTCAATATTTAGTTTCCGGTTCCCAAAACTATAATCTGTTATTAACAGAGTGGACTAAGTTGTATAGACTTTACCCTTTGCTAAAGTAAAAAAAATGCGTTGTTTAGGAGTGCAAAGGCGAATTTAGTTATTGCACACGCGCACTTCACAGAGTAGGCGTTCCGTAACGGAAATTAGCGAATGTGTTCTAGAACACGCCAATAGGATCTCGCTAGCTTGTGTTTGGTTCTGCCCACCTCCTTGCTTGTTCTGCCCACTATGACGCATTTGATTCCGTTTGAAACGACAGGCTGTGGTCTATCTTGGTTTAATTATACAACTCTTTGGATTGTCATTCTGCAACGCACTGAGAGATGTCATATCAGTAGATGGCAGCATAGTGACCCTGAGGGATGACTGCTCTGAGAGATGACGTCGCAGCTGGACCCCTCTTGTTTTGAGGTCGGCCGAGGTGAAATCCCGGGGGACCTCTTCTCTCATAATGATAGGGGCGGGGCAGGTAACGGCTTCGAAGACGAGAGAAATCGGTCTGTTACGTTGGGTTTTTATTGTCGGTTGTGTTGCAACAGATTTGTAGGCGACCTAGGCACTTGGTTTGGGATCCGTGTTTTTAAATAACATGGGTAATTGCCACACAGTTGGACCAAATGAGGCCCTTGTGGTTTCAGGTACGTAACGTTAAATTACATTCATCTTCAACTTTGGGAATTGTAATTTAACGTTAGTTAACTACTTTCACCTCTTATTTACACAGTGCCACGCACATTGCAGCGTTATTCACAATGGATAACCTAATTTTGTCATTAGCTACGAATTCAGATGCTGCTCTGGCTTTCGATCGGTGGCTATATTTTATTTTGGCTTCCAGCTAACGTTTTTTGTGTTGATTTCAATATGCCACACTTCTCCTAACCACCATATGATTGTAAACAACACAACGTTACATCGCATTCATGCTGATATGAATAAGGGATCGTGTTCAACCAAGTCATTGATGCGATTTTCTAGTTTGGGAAATAGTAACGTTGTGATTATGAATGACGGTATCCGAGTCGTGAGGGAAGGGAGTATGATAGTGGGGGGATGCATATTACGGTATGTCAGGCCCATATATTCATACCACAAATGTCAGGCCAGATTGCATAATACAGATGAAATTATATGAAATTTGGCCTGATATGTTATAGCCTCAGTGATTGCAACTAATGGAGTATTACCCATGAAATACATATAAATACAACTCTAAACGTAATATAACTAACATAGGATATAAAAAACAAGGACATATTAATCAGTTATTAATAGGTTGTAATAACTGTTGGACAGATATAGCTAGTCTATCATATACTGTAGCCTTCTATTTGCTGAGTGGCGGTATGGGAGAGAGGTTGCAGTGACATGTGAAACCTGAACAAGCCAATGGAATTTGTGGAAGTAGGCCTAATGTGCTCTAGGCGATCTCATCTGTATGAGTTGAGTTAGAGACATTACAGATGTAGCGTTAGGTATTTTAAGGTCTGGGAACTAGAGCTGGGTATTACCAGGGATCTCACAATAGGATATTATCACGATACTTAGGTGCTGATACTTGTATCACGATTCTCACATTCTATATGTATTGCTATTCGATACTGTGATTTTATTGCGATTCGATGTTCTAAACATATTACTCACCATATGTTTGCTGCAGAGGGACAAGAGAGCCATGAGAAAACAACTTTTGATTTAGATCAGTCATGGAAATAAAAGTGCTGAAAACAAATTGGCTCCCTGTTTAAAAAGAAAATGGAGAACAAGCAATGAATGAAAAATACTGGGCTTTTGGTGCAGATACAGGCAACTACCGCAAACATTATATTGAGAAATTATCAAAACGATAAGAAATTATAAATTCAAAAATGATATCCTGATTATGTAACCTTATCGACCCCCCCTTTCAGTCTTTGCAGACCCTGAACTGTAGCAGCATGACTGGATAACGGCAATTAAATGGAAGCCATGTTGCTACGTTTTGTTGTGTGTATGCCTAGAAAGATTACAATGCCATTTCAATTAGGCTATTTCAAGGATAGGCCTCAATTTGCTATTCAAGAGTAACTAGGCTGTGTTTGGTGTAACCCAGGAAATCGTAAGTCTTATTACATACAGGAAGAACTATTGGATATAAGAGCGATGTCAACTTACCAACATTACGACCAGGAATACGACTTTCCCGAAGCGGATCCTCTGTTTGGACAACCACCCAGGACAATGGATCGGATCCCAGTAGGCGACCCAAAACAATGGCGCCGCAGAAGGGGCAAACGAAGCGGTCTTCTGGTCAGGCTCTGTAGGCGGGCACATCGCTCACGAGTATACTACTCGCCAATGTCCAGTCTCTTGACAACAAGGTAGATGAAATTCGAGCAAGGGTTGCCTTTCAGAGAGACGTCAGAGATTGTAACATTCTCTGTTTCACGGAAACATGGCTCACTCGGGATACGTGTGGGCCCGGTTTCTTCACGCATTGCGCCGACAGAAACAAACATCTCTCTGGTAAGAAGAAGGGCGGGGGTGTATGCCTTATGATTAACAAGTCGTGGTGTGATCATAACAACATACAGGAACTCAAGTCTTTTTGTTCACCTGACCTAGAATTCCTTATGATCAAATGCCGACCGCATTATCTACCGAGAGAATTCTCTTAGATTATAATCAGCCGTGTATATCCCCCCCCAAGCAGACACCTCGACGGCCCTGAAAGAACTTCATTGGACTCTATGTAAACTGGAAACCACATATCCTGAGGCTGCATTTATTGTAGCTGGGGATTTTAACAAATCTGAAAACAAGGCTCCCTAAATTTTATCAGCATATCGAATGCGCGACACGGGCTGAAAGCATTCTGGATCATTGCTACTCTAACTTCTGCGACGCATACAAAGCCCTCCCTCGCCCTCCTTTCGGCAAATCTGACCACGACTCCATGTTGTTGCTCCCAGCCTATAGACAGAAACTAAAACAGGAAACGCCCGTGCTCAGGTCTGTTCAACGCTGGTCCGACCAATCTGATTCCACGCTTCAAGATTGCTTAGGTCACGTGGACTGGGATATGTTCCAAATAGCCTCAGACAACAACATTGATGTATATGCTGATTCGGTCAGCGAGTTCTTTAGCAAGTGCATCGGTGATGTTGTACCCACGGTGATTATTAAAACCTTCCCCAACCAGAAACTGTGGATTGATGGCAGCATTCGCTCAAAACTGAAAGCGCGAACCACAGCTTTTAATCATGTCAAGGCAACCAGAAACATGACCAAATACAAACAGTGTAGCTATTCCCTCCGCAAGGCAATCAAACAAGCTAAGCATCAGTATAGAGACAAAGTAGAGTCGCAATTCAACGGCTCAGACACGAGACGTATGTGGCAGGGTCTACAGTCAATCACGGATTACAAAAATAAAACCAGCCCCGTCGTGGACCCTGACGTCTTGCTCCCAGACAACTTCTTTGCTCGCTTTGAGGACAATACAGTGCCACTGACACGGCCCGCTACCGGAACATGCGGGCTCTCCTTCACTGCAGCCAATGTGAGTAAAACATTTAAACATGTTAACCCTCGCAAGGCTTCCGGCCCAGGCGGTATCCCTAGCCGCATCCTCAGAGCATGCGCAGATCAGCTGGCTGGTGTGTTTAATCCCTATCCCAGTCGGCTGGTCCCACATGCTTCAAGAGGGCCACCATTGTTCCTGTTCCCAAGAAAACTAAGGTCATCAAGAAGGGCTTTGAGAGACTAGTCAGGGATCAGGAATAACTATGTAAGAATGCTGTTCATCGATTACAGCTCAGCATTTAACACCATAGTACCCTACAAACTCGTCATTAAGCTCAAGACCCTGGGTCTCGACCCCGCCCTATGCAACTGGGTCCTGGACCTTCTGACGGGCCGCCCCCAGGTGGTGAGGGTAGGAAACAACATCTCCATCCCCCTGATCCTCAACACTGGGGCCCCACAAGGGTGCGTTCTCAGCCCTCTCCTGTACTCCCTGTTCAACAATGACTGCATGGCCATGCACGCCGGTGAGGGCCCTCGGAGTGTGGTGTCAGGAAAATAACCTCATACTCAACGTCAACAAAACAAAGGAGATGATCGTGGACTTCAGGAAACAGCAGAGGGAGCACCCCCCTATCCACATCGACGGGACAGTAGTGGAGAAGGTGTAAAGTTTTAAGTTCCTCAGTGTACACATCACGGACAAACTGAAATGGTCCACCCACACAGACAGCGTGGTGAAGAAGGCGTAACAGCGCCTCTTCCATCTCAGGAGGCTGAAGAAATTTGGCTTGTCACTGAAAACACTCAAACTTTTACAGATACACAATCGAGAGCGTCCTGTCGGGCTGTATCACCACCTGGTACGGCAACTGCTCTGCCCACAACCGTAAGGCTCTCCAGAGGGTAATGAGGTCTGCACAACGCATCACCGGGGGCAAAATACCTGCCCTCCAGGACACCTACACCACCCGATGTCACAGGAAGGCCAAAAAGATCATCAAGGACAACAACCACCCGAGCCACTGCCTGTTCACCCCGCTATCATCCAGAAGGCGAGATCAGTACAGGTGCATCAAAGCTGGGACCGAGAGACTGAAAAACAGCTTCTATCTCAAGGCCATCAGACTGTTAAATAGCCATCAATAGCCGGCCTCCACCCAGTACCCTGCCCCGAACGTAGTCACTGTCACTAGCCGGCTACCACCCGGTTTCTCAACCCTGCACCTTAGAGACTGCTGCCTTATGTACATAGACATGAAATCACTGGTCACTTTAATAATGTTTACATACGGATTTACTAATTTCATGTGTATATACTCTGACATTGCTCATCCTAATATTTATATATTTCCTAATACTTTTACTTTTAGATGTGTTTATTGTTGTGAATTATTAGATACTACTGCGCTGTTGGACCAAGGAACACAAGCATTTCACTACACCCGCAGTAACATATGCTAAATATGTTGATGTGACCAATAAAATGTTATTTTATTTGAAATTCTTGTTGATTCAAGAAAATGTTAGGTTATTTACTGTGGTGGTGGTTCATGAAAGTAATGATTCTTTAATTCCCTCTCAGGCCTAAAGTACTTTAGGCAAACAGCATTTCCTTAGATTTGGAAGGGATATTGCACAATCACATCCCAGCTAGCACATTTGGTTCCTTGGAAGTTGTGGGAACGTATGTTTTTGGTTTTCCATTGGTTTTGGGAACAAGCCATACGTTTCCTGACAGGTAAAACTGAGAACTGAAGTGAAAATTTCACCTGTTCTGGGAACGTTAATCTTTAGGTTGCAGGGAGGTTATTTGAACGTTTTACTGTGGTTCCCTGAAAGTTTTCCCAGGAAGTTTTATTCATGTTTTCCTTATTGAAAACACTGAATGTTTCAATAAGACTTTTAATAACACTGCTGGCTTAGTTTTGGTTAAAGCTAGAATATGTAACTTTTTGGGATACCTGACCAAATTCACATAGAAATGTGACTTATAGATTTGTCATTCTCATTGAAAGCAAGTCTAAGAATTGGTAGATTATTTTCTTTGTGCGCTATTTCTATTTCTATTTCTTTTTAAGTGGGAGAACTTGCACAATTGGTGGCTGACTAAATACTTTTTTGCCCCACTGTATACAGTTGAAGTCGGAAGTTTACATACACCTTAGCCAAATACATTTAAACTCAGTTTTTCACAATTCCTGACATTAAAATCCTAGTAAAAATTCCCTGTCTTAGGTCAGTTAGGATCACCACTTCATTTGAAGAATGTGAAATGGCAGAATAATAGTAGAAACAATTATTTATTTCAACTTTTATTTCTTTCATCACATTCCCAGTGGGTCAGAAGTTTACATACACTCAATTAGTATTTGGTAGCCATTTTGCCACAACTTTGGAAGTATGATTGGGGTCATTGTCCATTTGGAAGACCCATTTGCGGCCAAGCTTTAACTTCCTGACTGATGTCTTGAGATGTTGCCTCAATATATCCACATAATTGTCCTTCCTCATGATGCCATCTATTTTGTGAAGTGCATCAGTCCCTCCTGTAGAAAAGCACCCCCACAACATGATGCATGTTCTTCGGCTTGCAAGCCTCCCCCCATTTTCCTCCAAACATAATGATGGTCATTATGGCCAAACAGTTCTATTTTTGTTTCATCAGACCAGAGGACATTTCTTCAAAAAGTACGATCTTTGTCCCCATCTGCAGTTGCAAACTGTAGTCTGTCTTTTTTATGGCGATTTTGGAGCAGTGGCTTCTTCCTTGCTGAGCGGTTATGTCAATATAGGACTTGTTGTACTGTGGATATTAGAGGTCGACCGATTAATCGGAATGGCCGATTAATCGGGGCCGATTTCAAGTTTTCATAACAATCGGAAATCGGTATTTTTGGGCACCGATTTGCCGATATTACTATTATTATTAATTTTTTTTACATCTTTATTTAATATTTTTTTAACTAGGCAAATCAAAGTCAGTTAAGAACACATTCTTATTTTCAATGACGGCCTAGGAACACGGGCAGAACGCCAGATTTTTAACCTTGTCAGCTCGGGGGATCCAATCTTGCATTGATTACATTGCACTCCACGAGGAGCCTGCCTGTTAGCGAATGCAGTAAGCTCTGGTAAGTTGCTAGCTAGAATTAAACTTATCTTATAAAAAACAATCAATCAATGACTGTCATTGCTCCAATGTGTACTTAACCATAAACATCAATGCCTTTCTTAAAATCAATACACAAGTATATATTTTTAAACCTGCATATTTAGCTAAAAGAAATCCAGGTTAGCAGGCAATATTAACCAGGTGAAATTATGTCATTTCTCTTGCGTTTATTGCACGCAGAGTCAGGGTACATGCAACAGTTTGGGCCGCCTGGCTCTTTGCGAACTAATTTGCCAGAACTTTACGTAATTATGACAACATTGAAGGTTGTGCAATGTAACAGGAATATTTAGACTCATGGATGCCACCCGTTAGATAAAATACGGAACGGAATAAACGTTTTGTTTTCGAGGTGATAGTTTCCGGTTTAGTCAAAGGTATATGGTTTAGAGAGAAATAGTCGACGCGTTATAATTCCTGTAATAACTTGCGGCTGAATTTGAAAGGGGTTCCTTCGTTATTTTACTGTTCATGTCTTCCATAGAGAATGTCTTGATCTACTTCAAATAAGGTCTGTGTTTCGTGCAGGCTTAAACTGCCTCGACGTTTTCACGTGTAAATCTCACTAGGATAAGGTAACGTTTGTCAACATATTTTCATAAATCCAGTCTACAATTATTTTTTAAAATCTTTGCTTATATTTAGCCAATATTGATCAGAGTTACCTTGTCCTATGGATATCTACACAGTTATAAAATTGGCACGGTGATGTAAGCCTACACGAAACACAGACCTTATTTTAAGTGAATCTAAAAATAACCTATGGAATAAATGAAGGAACCGCTTTTCAGATTTTGCTAGGTGTCTTGGGAATTATGACTCGCACTTTGGTTGTCAATTCTTACCATGCCCATTATTAAAATAGGATTTCCTGCATATAGAAATTCAAGTTTTTGTTTTCAACATTCATCACAGGTAACTTAAACTCTATTTTTATTCAAACAGTTGAGAGTATTTGGCTCCTAAGCAGACTCTTCAGTATCATTGTCACTTCAGAGCTGTGTGCGTGTGTGTATTTATGTATTATATTATATTAAGTTAAAATAAAAGTGTTCATTGTTCATTCAGTATTGTTGCAATTGACATTATTACAAAAATGTTTGTGTGTTTATGATATATATATATAATTTTTATATATATATAAATAATCGGCCGATTAATCGGTATCAGTTTTTTGTCTTCCAATAATCGGTATCGGTATCGGCATTGAAAAATCATAATCGGTCGACCTCTACTCATAACCGCTACACACAGCCTACATCGTTATCACCATTATTAGCTAAGGTCATATTCAACATAGCTACTAGAACTAACACATTAGTAAACCTGTTACAATCAGGCAGTACAGTGTAGTCAGCAAGCAGTTACACCTGCGGGCCTGGTGCCAATAAATTAATAAAACCAAAAGCTTACCTTGACTTGGAAAAGTTCCAGTTTTGGATACCCACAGCCAGCTAGCTAATATAGCATCCCTCTCTGTTTGAGCCAGGTGTTTGAGTAGGCTAAACTAGCTAGCTACATTCGCTAGCTTGATTGAGTGGTCAACTTGTCAGTTCGTGCTGCAAGAGCTCTGATAGGTTGGAGGACGTCCTCCGGAAGTTGTCATAATTACTGTGTATGTCTATGGAAGGGGGAGAGAACCATGAGCCTCCTAGGTTTTGCATTGTCCTCCCAGTGGAGGACGGAAACTAGCTGTCCTCCGGCTACACCATGGTGCTACCCTACAAAGCGCTGTGGAGGCTACTGTAAACCTTCATTGCAAAACAGTTTGTTTTAATCAATTATTTGGTGACGTGAATGTATTTAGTATAGTTTTATCTAAAAAGGATAACTTTTAATGTTTCACTACTTTTATTTTCATGAAATTCACTGAGGATGGTTCTCCCCTTATCCTCTGAGGAGCCTCCACTGTTCTCTACACTAAACTTGCTTTTTTTTGTCACAAACTGAAATTAGGTGAACTACTAGAATTTTAGCAACCAGGGATTGGCGAAGAGATTTCTGCATAGTGCATGTTTAACCGATGATATTCTGTTCTCCATCCATTAGTCCATTGCACCACCAGGATGGAGCTAGCATGCAATGTTATTTTTAACTCATACAAAGCTGTTGATTTGAGTGTATTCAAAAATACCCCATTTCAAAGGAAACAAACTCTCATTAAGATCTGGTGAGGCCAACTAGTGTGCGCGGCCATCACACCTTAACACACAAGATAGAGGATAGAACATTTTGTTGACTCTGAGAACAGAATGTAAATGTAAATGTTTTTGAAAAACATTCTCAGAACACTATTTGAACTTTACTAATGTTGTCTGGTTTTTTCTTACATTTTTTCTTAATGTTCTAAGAACATGACTTAAAATACAGTGGCTTGCGAAAGTATTTACCCCCTTGGCATTTTTCCTATTTTGTTGCCTTACGACCTGGAATTAAAATTGAATTTTTGGGGGGGTTGTAATCATTTCAGTTACACAACATGCCTACCACTTTGAAGATGCAAAATATTTTTTGTGAAACAAACAAGAAATAAGACAAAAAAACAGAAGACTTTAGCGTGCATAACTATTCACCCCCCCAAAGTCAATACTTTGTAGAGACACCTTTTGCAGCAGTTACAGCTGCAAGTCTCTTGGGATATGTCTATAAGCTTGGCACATCTAGCAAAAATTAAATTAAATGTAATCATGTTTCAACTTTAAGGAAACGTTCTGTTAAAGTAATGAAATAGCAATAAATTATGCATTTGCGCCATCTGAAAGTGTAACGACTCCCACCGAAGGTGGCTCCCCTCCCTGTTCGGGTGGTGCTCGGCGGTCGTCGTCACCGGCCTACTAGCTGCTACTGACTTTTCCTCCCCCTCCCTTTTTGTTGATTATTTACACCTGTTTGTGGTTAGGGTGATTTGTGGGGCTTTATTACCCAGCAGCCCGGCCTGCTGGGTGTGCGGGATTGTTTTTGTGTACATGCTTGTGGGACACGGTTCGTGTACGTTATTCTCAGTGGTATTTCGTGTTATCGTTTATTGTAGTGGAGCATTCCTTTTAGAGTGGCGTCGCGTTCACCTGGTTGTGGTATTAAATTAGAATGCTACTCTGAACTCTCTGTCTCCTGCGTGTGACTCCTTCCTCCACTACACCCCGGGCATTACAGAATCCCGCACCGGCCAAGTATGGAGTCAGCAGGAGCAGCGGCCAACCCCCTCCCATCTATGGAGGAACGGGTTCTCCACCACACTACCGTCCTCCATCGCATCGGTTCCGCCATGGATCAAATGATGGAGAGAATGGACCGATGGGAAAGGAGTGGTCTCCTCTCTCCACCTGCAGTCTCTCCAGCTCAGGATTCCTCCTCTCCTCTCTCACCATCCTCCGGCTCCAGCGCTCTCCGTCTTGCGCTCCCGAGGGAGTATGATGGAGCGACAGTGGGATGTCAGGGGTTCCTGTTACAAATAGAACTGTACCTGGCAACCGTGAGACCCACTCCCTCGGGAGCGGAGAGAGTGAGTGTCCTCATCTCCTGCCTAACGGGTCGTGCTCTGGAGTGGGCTAACGCTGTCTGGAATGGCCCAGATTCAGCAAAAGAGCACTACCCCGAATTTTCCCACCGCTTTCGTGCGGTGTTCGACCATCCACCTGAGGGCCGAGCGGCGGGAGAGCGACTGGTTCATCTTAGGCAGGAGAAGAGGAGCGCCCAGGATTACACGTTGGAGTTTCGGACCTTGGCCGCGGGGTCTGGGTGGAACGACAGGGCCCTTATAGATCACTACAGATGTAGTCTCAGGGAGGATGTCCGCAGGGAGCTAGCGTGCCGGGACGAAGCGCTCTCCCTGGATGAGCTCATTGATATGTCCATCCGGCTGGACAATCTGCTGGCATCCCGCGGCCGTTCGGAGAGGGTCCTGTGCGTTCCACTACCCAGCACCCCTGCACCCATTCCCATGGAGTTGGGTGGAGCCGTGCCGAGGGGTACCGGAGGAGGAGGCTCCCCCTGCACCAGCTGTGGTCGGAGAGGACACACGGCCGATCGGTGCTGGGGGGGTCCATCTGGGGGTCGAGATGGCAGGCGGAACATTTCTCGGTCACCTCAGGTGAGTAAACACCAGACTCACCCAGAACCCCCTGTTTGTCATATGTTTGTCTTAATTTTTTTTCTTAAGTTTTTTCCCTCTTCCCAGCATAAGGCACTAGTCGATTCAGGTGCAGCTGGGAACTTTATGGATCGCGGACTCGCCATCAAGCTAGGTGTTCCGCTTTTGCCGATAGATTCTCCTTTTCCCGTGCACTCCCTAGATAGCCGGCCATTAGGGTCAGGTTTGGTCCGGGAGGCCACGGTTCCACTGGACATGGTGACGCAGGGGGATCATAAGGAACGTCTTAGTTTTTTCATTATTGATTCGCCTGCGTTTCCAGTGGTACTGGGGATTCCCTGGCTGGCTAGTCACAATCCTACTATTTTGTGGAAACAGGGGGTTCTCCAGGGATGGTCAGAGGAGTGTTCTGGAAGGTGTCTGGGAGTTTCCATCGGTGCCACGTCGGTGGAGAGTTCAGACCAGGTGTCCACGGTTCGCATTCCCCCCGAGTATGCCGATTTGGCAATCGCTTTTAGTAAAAAGAAAGCGACTAAATTACCACCTTATCGACCGGGTAGGGATTGTGCGATAGATCTCAAGGTGGACGCTGCGCTTCCCAAGAGTCACGTGTACCCTTTGTCCCAAGAGGAAACGGTGGCTATGGAGACATATGTCACTGAGTCTCTGGGACAGGGGTACATTCGGTCATCCATCTCACCCGTCTCCTCGAGTTTCTTTTTTGTGAAGAAAAAGGAGGGAGGTTTGCATCCGTGTATTGATTATAGAGGTCTAAATGCCATCACAGTGGGGTTTAGTTACCCACTACCTCTAATTGTTACTGCAATGGAATCATTTCACGGAGCGCAGTTTTTCACAAAACTGGATCTTAGGAGCGCGTACAGTCTGGTGCGTATTCGGAAGGGAGACGAGTGGAAAACCGCATTTAGTACCACATCGGGCCATTATGAGTACTGCGTCATGCCATATGGGTTAAAGAATGCTCCCGCCGTTTTCCAATCCTTTGTAGACGATATTCTCAGGGACCTGCACGGGCAGGGAGTGGTGGTTTATATCGATGACATTCTGATCTACTCAGCCACTCACGCCGCGCATGTGTCTCTAGTACGCAAAGTGCTTGGTAGACTGCTGGAGCATGACCTATATGTTAAGGCTGAGAAGTGTGTGTTTTCCAAACGAGCCGTCTCCTTTCTGGGTTATCGCATTTCCACATCGGGGGTGGTGATGGAGAATGAACGCATTAAGGCCGTGCGTAATTGGCCGACTCCGACCACGGTAAAAGAGGTGCAGCGGTTTTTGGGTTTTGCCAACTACTACCGGAGGTTTATCCGGGGTTTTGGCCAGGTAGCAGCTCCCATTACCTCACTGCTGAAGGGGGGTCCGGTGCGTTTGCAGTGGTCAGCAAAAGCGAACGGAGCTTTCAACAGGTTGAAGACGCTGTTCACGGAGGCGCCCGTGTTGGAGCATCCGGATCCCTCTCTAGCATTCATAGTGGAGGTGGACGCGTCCGAGGCTGGGGTGGGTGCCGTGCTATCACAGCGCTCGGGTACGCCACCAAAACTCCACCCCTGTGCTTTTTTCTCTAAGAAGCTCAGCCCAGCGGAGCGTAACTATGATGTGGGGGACCGGGAGTTGTTAGCGGTGGTCAGTGCTCTGAAGGTGTGGAGACACTGGCTTGAGGGGGCTAAGCACCCTTTTCTCATCTGGACCGACCACCAGAATCTGAAGTATATTCGGGCAGCTAGGAGACTGAACCCACGTCAGGCAAGGTGGGCCATGTTCTTTACCCGATTTCAGTTTACTCTATCATACAGACCGGGCTCCCAAAACATAAAGGCGGATGCTCTATCCCGTTGTTTTGACACGGAGGATCGGCCCACCGAACCTACCCACATCCTTCCCGCCTCAAGGCTTATAGCACCAGTGGTGTGGGAGGTGGACTCGGACATCGAGCGGGCATTAAGGGCGGAACCCGCTCCTCCTCAGTGTCCGGCGGGGCGGAAGTACGTGCCGCTTGGTGTTCGGGACAAATTGATTCGGTGGGTTCACGTCCTACCCTGGGGTGAAGAGGGGTCACCCTGGGGTGAAGAGGACAGTGGGGAGCCTTCGGGGGAGGTATTGGTGGCCTACTTTGGCGAAGGATGTTGGGTTTTATGTCTCCTCCTGTTCGGTATGCGCTCAGAGTAAGGCTCCTAGGCACCTTCCTAGAGGGAAGTTACAACCCCTCCCCGTTCCACAACGGCCTTGGTCACATCTATCCGTAGATTTCCTGACCGACCTTCCCCCGTCTCAAGGGAATACTACGGTGCTGGTGATTGTGGATCGGTTTTCTAAGTCCTGCCGTCTCCTCCCGTTGCCCGGTATCCCTACAGCCCTGCAGACTGCGGAGGCATTATTCACCCACGTCTTCCGGCACTACGGGGTGCCGGAGGACATCGTTTCTGATCGGGGCCCCCAGTTCACGTCCAGAGTATGGAGGGCGTTTATGGAGCGTTTGGGGGTCTCGGTCAGCCTTACCTCTGGTTATCACCCTGAGAGTAATGGGCAGGTGGAGAGAGTGAACCAGGAGATGGGTAGGTTTCTGCGGTCGTATTGCCAGGACCGGCCAGGGGAGTGGGCGAGATATATCCCTTGGGCCGAAATGGCCCAGAACTCTCTACGCCACTCCTCTACTAACATGTCCCCCTTTCAGTGTGTATTGGGGTACCAGCCGGTCCTGGCACCATGGCATCCGAGCCAGACCGAGGCTCCTGCGGTGGAAGAATGGGTGCAGCGCTCCAAGGAGACATGGAGGGCCGTCCAGGAATCACTTCAACAAGCTAGTGGACGGCAGAAGAGGAGTGCTGACCGCCACCGCAGTGAGGCCCCTGTGTTTGTGCCGGGGGACAGGGTCTGGCTCTCGACCCGAAACCTGCCCCTCCGCTTGCCCTGCCGGAAGCTGGGTCCGCAGTGTGTAGGGCCCTTTAAAGTCCTGAGGAGAATAAACGAGGTGTGTTATCGATTACAACTCCCTTCCTATTATCGTATTAACCCCTCGTTTCATGTGTCTCTCCTCAGGCCGGTGGTAGCTGGTCCCCTGCAGGACGGTGAGGTACCGGAGGTCCCTCCTCCCCCTCTCGACATCGAGGGGTCCCCGGCGTATAGGATACGAGCCATTCTGGACTCAAGACGCCGGGTGAGGGGCCTGCAGTACCTCGTGGACTGGGAGGGGTACGGTCCGGAGGAGCGGTGCTGGGTCCCGGTGGGGGACATTCTGGATCCATCGATGTTGAGGGATATCCATCGCCTCCATCCGGATCGCCCTGCGCCTCGCCCTCCGGGTCGTCCTCGGGGCCGGTGTCGGCGCGCTGCGGGAGCCGCGCGTCAGGGGGGGGATACTGTAACGACTCCCACCGAAGGTGGCTCCCCTCCCTGTTCGGGTGGTGCTCGGCGGTCGTCGTCACCGGCCTACTAGCTGCTACTGACTTTTCCTCCCCCTCCCTTTTTGTTGATTATTTACACCTGTTTGTGGTTAGGGTGATTTGTGGGGCTTTATTACCCAGCAGCCCGGCCTGCTGGGTGTGCAGGATTGTTTTTGTGTACATGCTTGTGGGACACGGTTCGTGTACGTTATTCTCAGTGGTATTTCGTGTTATCGTTTATTGTGGTGGAGCATTCCTTTTAGAGTGGCGTCGTGTTCACCTGGTTGTGGTATTAAATTAGAACGTTACTCTGAACTCTCTGTCTCCTGCGTGTGACTCCTTCCTCCACTACACCCCGGGCATTACAGAAAGGAAGCTATAGATTCTGAACAATGAAGGAAATGGCCAAATAATCCCATTGATATGAGCACTGTCCTATTAGTTTATTCACTCTTAAAAATACCTCATATCATAGCCTTTGAAGCCGACAACCAGGGTTGGAAATTCGGTTTTGTCATTGGCGGGTAAGAATGTATATTTCACCAGCCACGTGGCGGGTGGTCACACAGAGTATTTGGGAACAGTTTTGTTTTTATCCTAAGCCCACATGTAGAAGTTGGTCGAATTGACAAGAAAGGCTACTAAGTATGACTTTGTACTTGTGTTTCTTGGCCAGTTACATCGTTTTGTTCACATGCCATGTTTTTCAATGTTAATTTGAGTTTGCTGCAACTGTCTGCTGCTAGGAAGAGGTTGCAGTCAGAGATTTTTCTCATCACAGACAATAGAGTTCCGGAGTTACCACGGTAATGGCCCATCCCTTAAAAGGCCAGCTGAACATTTTTGTCTCACCTAATCATTGTGCTTGATTGAGCATGGATCACTCCCAAAAATGTTTATTAATGAACTTTTAGCCATTGTTCTCCTAGATTTATTTGTGTGTTTCTACATTTATACTTAAAACATTATGTACTCCTTGTAAAAAATGTCAGCGTAGAGCCCAGATCTATCACTCAGCATTTT
Source organism: Salvelinus fontinalis (assembly GCF_029448725.1). Classification (NCBI taxonomy): domain Eukaryota; kingdom Metazoa; phylum Chordata; class Actinopteri; order Salmoniformes; family Salmonidae; genus Salvelinus; species Salvelinus fontinalis. The sequence continues at coordinate 26,416,187 of NC_074677.1, read as the reverse complement.
GTGACAGGGCAGGAACTTTGTTGATTCTTGATGTTCAGTTGTAGAACTGTTTATGTGTTTTTATTATTGGATCTAAATGATTTTAGATCATTTACAAAAATGAAAAATGAAATTACACAATATACCCCATTACTTCTTACTAGTAATACATTTATTGTATTTTAAACATAAAGCATGTTTATTTGTTCTTTTGTTGTGAGTTTGAGTAATTATGGAGAAAAAATAATGTTTTGGCTGATAAAAAATGTCAGTGGCTGGTAGATTTTTTTTATCTACTGTACCTGCCACAATGGCTGGCGGACCAAAAAGTACATTTCCCACCCTGCCGACAACTAGTACCAGTAAGACCCATTGATAACTGCCAAATGTTACCACAATTGTGTTTTCCAAAACTTTATTTCTGATTTGAGTGTGAGCTAACTTTCCTGTACTAGAAATGTCACCAACACCATCAAGTGTGGTTTGTTGGTGGTGTAGTGTTCTGTATGTGGAGCAACTGTTGAAGTGAAAGTGTCAGGGGAAGTTTTTAGAGACAATGTTTTAGTTTGTGGTCTACAGGAGGCTTGTCGTGACAGACAAAGTGTTTACACATAAGGCCTAAAACCAAGGCTGTGACAGTCATGTAATTTTGGATGGCGGTTATTGGCCAGCCGGTTGCAAGTGTGGTGAAACTGAGAAGACACTGTCTGTCCTTTTGAGTTTTGAAACTCATGTTAGGATATGTCAGTTATCCCGTGAGAGCTTTTGTGCCAAACCCACTAAGGCGTTTCAGATGCCAAGCTTATGGTCATGTTGTGAAGGAGGGAGATTCTGAGATGTGAGAAGTGTGCAGGAGGGCATGGCACAAAGGAATTTGTACTATCAGTGGAAAAAACTGTGTGTCAATTGTGGGGGTGCCAATATTGCTGGGGATCAGAAGTGCCCAGTGCGAGAGACAGGTTGAGGTTGCCATTATCAGAGTAGAACAGAAGGTGTCATTTGCTGAGGCAGTGAAGAGAGTAGAGGATGATGAGTCAAGGGTAGGCCTAGGCCAATACAGAGTGACACAGTTGTGCTTCAGTAAGGTTGGCTTCTTAGCATTCAGTGCCATGGTTATCAACTGTACAGAAAGGGTATGCAAGTCACAGAAAATAGACATTGTGGTGGCAGCTGCAGAGAAGTACTTGGGTGTACAAGGTTTTACTGCAGATTTACAAGGTGTGTTGAACGAAAGAGTCCTGTCCTCCCAGGCTGTCAGTTAGGGTCAAAGTAGTGGAATGGGGTGTTTAAAAAAATAGTAGAATATAGGTGTAGGGTTAGTTAATCGTGCAATTGTATTTAGGTAGGACTTCCCAACTTTACATCTTCGTCATACTTCTTATTATTCTTCTTCACACAACACCTCTTATACCATTTAAGCTAGAAACGATATTCAAACTTTATAACGTGTAAACCAGGGGTCTCCAACAGAAATCTTCTTCTACTTCTCTGCTATTCAAATCTGAAATTATAACAGAATCATCTGGTACCAATCAAACATTACAGCTGTTTAAGTAACAGCATCAACTTTTGACCACTTTCCGAACAAGTTAGACAAAAGATTGGAGAGTATGACATTTTTGTCAACTTCTCTGATATTTCAATCTGGCAACGAAACAAAAATATCCACTACGGATCTAAGGATACAGTTCTTTTAGTAACTGCATTAACACATTTCCCTGCCGTTCTAACCAGTCTCCCAATAAGTCAGACTCCAGAGATTTGAGACTGGGACGGAGGTTCACCTTCCAGCAGGACAACGACCCTAAGCATACTGCTAAAGCAACACTTGAGTGGTTTAAGGGGAAACATTTAAATGTCTTGGAATGGCCTAGTCAAAGCCCAGACCTCAATCCAATTGAGAATCTGTGGTATGACTTAAAGATTGCTGTACATCAGCGGAACCCATCCAACTTGAAGGAGCTGGAGCAGTTTTGCCTTGAAGAATGGGCAAAAATCCCAGTGGCTAGATGTGCCAAGCTTATAGAGACATATTCCAAGAGACGTACACCTGTAATTGCTGTAAAAGGTGGCTCTTCAAAGTATCGACTTCGGGGTGGTGAATAGTTATGCATGCTCAAGTTTTGTTACACACACAAAAATATGTTGCATCTTCAAAGTGATAGGCATGTTGTGTAAATCAAATTGCACAAACCCCCCCATCTATTTTAATTCCAGGTTGTAAGGCAACAAAATAGGAAAAATGCCAACGGGGTTGAATACTTTCGCAAGCATTACAATGTAATGCTTGCCCAATTTTTTTTTAAACTATATATTGTCATTTTTTTACTGTAACCATTTAAAATGTTCATAAATGAACATGGGTTTGAATGAGAACCATAGGAATACAGAGGTAGCAATTGAAAATGGCCCTGCTCCTTGGTCCATTAAGCTACAAGACCAACTTTAAAACATTCAGGCTATCAAATTCTTTAACACTTTTATAAACTATAACTAAATACATTTGAGAGCATTTGCATAAAATAACCAACAGTAATTCTTGAACCGTTCAAGCGAGATACAGCAAACCAATTTTCATATGTTCAGGCTATCCTAACTTTTCATCTACCTACTTTTTCAACTATAACCAGTCATCACATTACAACTGCAGACACTACCACTACTATAACGTTTTTCAAAACCATACATACAGTTGAAGTCAGAAGTTTACATACACTTAGGTTGGATCATTAAAACTCATTTTTCAACCATTCCACAAATTTCTTGTCAACAAACTATAGTTTTAGCAAGTCGGTTAGGACATCTACTTTGTGCATGACACAAGTAATTTTTCCAACAATTGTTTACAGACAGATTATTTAACTTATAATTCACTGTATCACAATTCCAGTGCGTCTGAAGTTTACATATACTAAGTTGACTATGCCTTTAAACAGCTTGGAAAATTCCTGAAAATTATGTCATGGCTTTAGAAGCTTCTGATAGGCTAATTGACATAATTTGAGTCAATTGGAGGGGTACCTGTGGATGTATTTCGAGGCCTACCTTCAAACTCAGTGCCTCTTTGCTTGACATCATGGCAAAATCAAAAGAAATCAGCCAAGACCTCAGAAAACAAATTGTAGACCTCCACAAGTCTGGTTCATCCTTGGGAGCAATTTCCAAATGCCTGAAGGTACCACGTTCATCTGTACAAACAATAGTACGCAAGTATAAACACCATGGGACCATGCAGCCGTCATACCGCTCAGGAAGGAGATGCATTCTGTCTCCTAGAGATGAACGTACTTTGGTGCGAAAAGTGCAAATCAATCCCAGAACAACAGCAAAGGACCTTGTGAAAATGCTGGAGGAAACGGGTACAAAAGCATCTATATCCACAGTAAAACGAGTCCTATATCAACATAACCTTAAAGGCCGCGCAGCAAGGAAGAAGCCACTGCTCCAAAACCGCTATAAAAAAGCCAGACTACGGTTTGCAACTGCACATGGGGACAAAAATCGTACTTTTTGGAGAAATGTCCTCTGGTCTGATAGAACTGTTAGGCCATAATGACCATTGTTATGTTTGGAGGAAAAAGGGGGAGGCTTGCAAGCCCTTTTGCTAAAATAAATCATTCTCTCTACTATTATTCTGACATTTCACATTCTTTAAATAAAGTGGTGATCCTAACTGACCTAAAACAGGGACTTTTTACTAGGATTAAATGTCAGGAATTGTGAAAAACTGAGGTTAATTGTCTTTGGCTAAGGTGTATGTAAACTTCCGACTTCAACTGTACTTTAAAACTGCTTTGCTTTAAATCAGTGTCCAAGATCACTTTCTGAGTCAAAATGCAAGCTAAGAATTTTTTTAAACATGACTTGAAAAACGTAAGCCTTTGCAACATTAACCAGTTCAATGCAGTTCTGTAGCAATGAGGTTTACGCTAAAGGCTCAATACATTATCAAATCAATTCAAATTTTATTTGTCACATGCGCCGAATACAAGAAGTGTAGACGTTACCGTGAAATGCTTACTTACAATCCCTTAACCAACAGTGCAGTTCAAGAAGAGTTAAGAAAATAATTACCAAATAAACTAAATTCAAAAGTAACATAATAAAATAACAATAACGAGGCTATATAGAGGGGGTACCGGTACCAAGTCAGTGTGCGGGGGTACAGGTTAGTTGAGGTAATTTGTACATATAGGTAGGGGTGGAATGACTATGCATAGATAATTAACAGCGAGTAGCAGCAGTGTACAAAGCCAATGGTGGGGGGGGGGGGGGGGGGGGGGCAAATGTAAATAGTCTGGTGGCCATTTGATTAATTGTTCAGCAGTCTTATGGCTTGGGGGTAGAAGCTGTTAAGGAGCCTTTTGGTCCTAGACATGGCGCTCTGGTACTGCTTGCAGTGCGGTAGCAGAGAAAACAGTCTACGACTTGGGTGACTGGAGTCTCTGACAATTTTATGGGCTTTCCTCTGACACGCCTATTATATAGGTCCTGGATGGCAGGAAGCTTGGCCCCAGTGATGTACTGGGCTGTTCGCACTACCCTCTAAAAGCGTCTTACGGTCAGATGCCGTGCAGTTGCCATACCAGGCGGTGATGCAACCGGTCAGGATGCTCTCGATGGTGCAGCTGTAGAATTTTGGAGGATCTGTGGACCTATGCCAAATCTTTTAGGTCTCCTGAGGGGGAAAAAGTTTTGTCATGCCCTCTTCACGACTGCCTTGGTGTGTTTGGACCATGATAGTTTGTTGGTGATGTGAACACCAAGGAACTTGAAACTCTCGACCCGCTCCACTACAGCCGCGTCGATGTTAATGGGGGCCTGTTCGGCCCGCCTTCTCCTGTAGTCCACGATCAGCTCCTTTGTCTTGCTCACATTGAGGAAGAGGTTGTGTTGTCCTCGCACAACACTGCCAGTTCTCTGACCTCCTCTCTGTAGGCTGTCTCCTCGTTGTCGGTGATCAGGCCTACCACTGTTGTGTCGTCAGCAAAATTAATGATGGTGTTGGAGTTGTGTTTGGCCACGCAGTCGTGGGTGAACAAGGAGTACAGGAGGGGACTAAGTACACACACCTGAGGGGGCCCCAGTGTTGAGGATCAGCGTGGCAGACGTATTGTTGCCTACCCTTACTACCTTGGGGCGGCCCGTCAGGAAGTCCAGGATCCAGTTGCAGAGGGAGGTGTTTAGTCCCAGGGTCTTTAGCTTAGTGATGAGCTTCGTGGGCACTATGGTGTTGAACGCTGAGCTGAAGTCAATGAACAACATTGTCACGTAGGTTTTCCTTTTGTCTTGGTGGGAAAGGGCAGTGTGGCGTCTGATTGAGATTGTGTTATCTGTGGATCTGTTGGGGCGGTATGCAAATTGGGGTGGGTCTAGGGTATCAGTTGCTGTTGGAGTGGGTCTAGTCATATTCCAGTTGCTGTTGATGTGAGCCATGGCCAGCCTTTCATAGCACTTCATGGCTACCTATGTGAGTGCTGCGGGGCGGTAATCATTTAGGCAGGTTACCTTCGCTTTATTTGGCACAGGGACTATGCTGGTCTGCTTGAAACATGTACAGTAGGTATTACAGACTCGGTCAGGGAGAGATTGAAAATGTCAGTGAAGACACTTGCCAGTTGGTTCCCGCATGCTTTGAGTACATGTCCAGGTAATCCGTCTGGCCCCACGGCTTTGTGAATGTTGACCTGTTTATAGGTCTTGCTCACATCGGCTACCGAGAGCGTTATCACACAGTCATCCAGAACAGCTGGTGCTCTCGTGCATGCTTCAGTTTTGTTTGCCTCGAAGCGAGCATAAAAGGCATTTAGCTGATCTGGTAGGCTCACGTCATTGGGCAGCTCACATTTGGGTTTCCCTTTGTAGTCCGTAATAGTTTTCAAGCCCTGCCACATCCGACGAGCATCAGAGCCAGTGTAGTAGGATTCGATCTTAATCCTGTTTTGACACTTTGCTTGTTTGATGGTTCGTCTGAGGGGATAGCTGGATTTCTTGTAAGTGTCTGGATTAGTGTCCCGCTCCTTGAAATTGGCAGCTCTAGCCTTTAGCTCGATGTGGATGTTGCCTGTAATCAATGGCTTCTGGTTGGGATATGTACGTACGGTCACCTAGGGGATGACGTCGTCGATGCACTTATTGATGAAGCCAATGACTGAGGTGGTATACTCCTCAATGCCATTGGATGAATCCCAGAACATATTCCAGTCTGTGCTAGCAAAACCGTCCTGTAGCGTAGCATCGGCGTCATCTGACCACTTCCGTATTAAGCAAGTCACTGGTTCTTCCTGCTTTCGTTTTTGCTTGTAAGCAGGAATCTGGAGGATAAAATTATGGTCAGATTTGCCAACTGGAGGGCGAGGGGAAAGCTTTGTATGCATCTCTGTGTGTGGAGTAAAGGTGGTCTTCATATCAAATCAAATATTTTTGGTCACATACACATTTTTAGCAGATGTTGTTGCGGGTGTAGGGCTATGCTTGAATTGCTCTGCCAATGTTGTTCTTCTCAAACCATTTTGAAATGATATTATAACATTTTAGGTATATGATCACACTGGTAATAGATCATTTATTGTTTTACTTGTGAGGCACAGCTGAGTGAGCTTAATAATTTGCAATTTTTTTACTGGACTGATGGCCTGCATCCAGGGCCTATAATTAACACTCGCCAAATGTGGGTGAGAATGTCTAATTCACCAGCCACATTGGCGGGTGGCCACACTCAGGACTCTAGAGTGTGTTTTTGCGAGTATTTCATAAATAGTTAAGTATGGGCACAAATGCAAGTTGGGATTTATAGCTAAATAAATGCTGCAGTAGCTATTTTCAAAGTATTTCTGCAACGTTGTTTCATATCTGATAATGCACAAAGAAATTTGAATCCTAATGTTATAGCTATCTCACCTCACACATAAATACTGCCTGTCTGAGGGGCTGTGAGCACTGTGAGTGAAGTGCTGAAAGATTCATTTTTAGAAGCAATGCGCACAGGCATAAAGGTTTACTAGAAGTCTACTTAAGTGAGACTTTGTCCTTGTGTTTCTTTGCTATTTACATTGTTTTGTTCACAACCTAGGTTGCTTTTCAATGTTTGATTTTGCTTCCACTGCTAGCAAAAAGAGACATCCTTGGCCTCAATTAGTGAGATTCTAACGGGCACACAAAACTACTGGAGTGGCCCTGTTACTAAGGTAACCTTAAAAGAGGCAGCTGAAAATGTTTGGTTAAAAGACTCGGGTCACAGAGTATTAAATTAAATCGACCAATATATACCACATTGCTTATTATTAATAATACATTTATTATTTTAGAAACATTAATAAGCATGCTCGTCCATTTTTTCTGTGTTTTTAAGTGTATTTATGGCGAGAAAATATTTCAGCTGGGAAAAAATCTGGGTAGCTGGTTGATAAAAAAAAAAAAAAGTGGCTTATATGCAAAAAAGTACATTTTAGGCCCTGCCTGCATCTGATGGTCAGTCTGAGGGCAGGGAGCAGCAGTGAGGCTGCATCTCACCCGACTCACCATCCCTCCACTCTCCCTCCCTCTGCTGAGAAAATGTTTCTGCCTCATGCACCAATTCATGTTGTTACTCTTATGACCAGAGAAAGTGACATTTTCCTTGATTTAAAAAAAAGACAAAAGCCACTGATAATAACAACGCAAGCTTATCGGAACATTTTGCAATGCGCATTCATTACAGCTGCAGTGGCTAATAAAAGTGTTGACAGTGCTGATGGCTTATAAAAGTGTTCACAGTGCTGAATAACAACTTATTTATTTATTTATTTTATTTATTTATCCGTTATTTTACCAGGTAAGTTGACTGAGAACACGTTCTCATTTGCAGCAACGACCTGGGGAGTAGTTACAGGGGAGAGGAGGGGGATGAATGAGCCAATTGTAAACTGGGGATTATTAGGTGACCATGATGGTTTGAGGGCCAGATTGGGAATTTAGCCAGGACACCGGGGTTAACACCCCTACTCTTACGATAAGTGCCATGGGATCTTTAATGACCTCAGAGAGTCAGGACACCCGTTTAACGTCCCATCCGAAAGACGGCACCCTACACAGGGCAGTGTCCCCAATCACTACCCTGGGGCATTGGGATATTTTTTAGACCAGAGGAAGGAGTGCCTCCTACTGGCCCTCCAACACCACTTCCAGCAGCATCTGGTCTCCCATCCAGGGACTGACCAGGACCAACCCTGCTTAGCTTCAGAAGCAAGCCAGCAATGGTATGCAGGGTGGTAACATGAACTTACTCATAAAAACAGCAGCTCTTTGCTGTATTCGTTTAGTCTCTCTCTAGTCATAATCTCATAGTATCAACTTTGCTGTGCATTCAAGGCTTCCTTTTACAGTCTATGGCTTGAGGAGACTGCAAACACAGTGATCTTAGCTAGCTGATTGGCCAGGTGCACTTGATTTGCTCTCTTGGCCTGCCGGGTAGGCGGAGTTATACCTTCAGACACACAAAATGGCTACTAAATCAAATGCACCTACCGCCAACAGGCTTTATCGTTTGTTTTTTTAACAGAAATGTTTAGTGATCGACTAGGAATTTCTTAAAGATAGACCAGTCGGTGACCACTGCTTTAAATAGTAAATTAAAACTTTAAAACTTTTACCACTATCACAAAAAAACTTTTAAAGAGTTAAAGCAAGTCCCATCAGTTTTCTTCATGGAAAATTGCCATCTATTTATTTTTTATCCTTCTTTTTATTTTTGTGTCACAAAATGTAATGTGATCAACCACACGCTCCCGCACAGTAGGTTGTTGACATGCACAAACAAAATGTGCAAACTCCATGATACCGAAGAAGAAGGAGGAAGTAAAAGCAGAAAGTGTACCCATCAATATGTGGTGTGATTTGTTGACTCAACTCAACTGACATTACAAAAAATACATTCCATTGCATGAGCCACATTAGTTAACATAATTTGAATGTGGGCCTCCCGAGTGGCAGTGCTTGAGGCGTCACTGCAGATCTGGATTCGATCCCGGGCTGTATCGCAAGCCGCCCGCGACCGGGAGACCCATGAGGAGGCACACAATTGGCCCAGGGTCGTGTTTCATGGGGCGCATGGCCCTCGACCTTCGCCTCTCCTGAGTATGTACTGAAGTTGCAGTGATGGGACAAGACTGTAACTACCAATTGGAGAGAAAAAGGGGTAAAAAAATATATAGAATTTAAAAAAAAATGTAACATCATTTGAATGAACTTTACATTACCATGGAAATTATTGCATCCCAATACCAGGCAGCCATTGTGAGTGTACCCTGAGTTTACCAGTCAAATTGCCAGGGTTAGAGGCTCTAAGCCTGAGGTGAGTTCAACACGGCTTCTGTTTGCAACGAACATGTTGCCAGAAAAACAATTTCAGTTGAACGATTTAAATGAACATTCCAAAATGTTGCGGTGAAATATCAAACAGCTACTTTTTGTAAGGATTACTGTGGCTTTTTAGTGACAGTATTCAAACTGAAAATTAGAAATTGTGTTAGAAAGCTTTTAGCGTCAATCCCAAGAAGACTCGAGGCTGTAATCACTGCCAAAGGTGCTTCAACAAAGTACTGAGTAAAAGGTCTGAATACTTGTGTAATGTGATATTTACGTTTTTTACTTGTAATGAATTTGCAAACATTTCAATAAACCTGTTTTTGCATATTCATTATGGGGTATTGTGTGTAGATTGATGAGGGGGGGAAACGATTTAATCAATTTTAGAATTAAGCTGTAATGTAACAGAATTTAGAAAAAGTCAAGGGGTCTGAATACTTTCCGAATGCATTTACATTGACAGGTACTGGAGATGGAGTCACTGACCCATTTTCCTAACCACTACACCACCTACTGCTCTCTGGGACCTCAGCTCTTCAAACTGTGGTCTGATACCATTGTACTGGTCTGGTGTACTGTGGTCTAATAGTGTAATACTCTAATGTTGATGATACTGTCAGTGGTGCAATGACACTGATTGTCATTCCATAGAAATAGAATACAGTACTATTTCTGTGGTGTTATCAGTGATACAGTGGTTACAATGTGATGCTCATGTTGCCTGTGCTGGCTCTCAGGTGGTTGCTGTGGCTCCGATGAGAAGACCTACGTGGTGGGAGGCTGGTCCTGGGCCTGGTGGCTCATTTCAGACATCCAGAGGTAAGAACGGGGTGTAATCCATTTAGAGGGTTTAAGTACAGTTTGGGGAATTATACAATCACTGCCCTAACATCCAGAATTTACCTCCAAAACAAACCATTTAGGCCTACTGTTGGATGGCAGACAGATTTGTCTGTTTATATTTTTAAACATCAAAATCAGTTTTAACACCATATTTAAAACTGTACCCACTCATCCTCACATTTACACCACACATTTAAACATATTTACAATCTACATGAAATATTATACCTAGTCTCTTTACCCACACAAAGGAAATAAGCAGTTTGTTATTGTTATGTGCTTTGCAGTGAGAGTGCAGTGGAGTGTTTACTGTGTGTGTAAACACAATGTGTCACAGTTAGCAAGTCAGCTGCTCTCAAATACAACCTTGCCGTCAGCAACCCCTGTAAACACTACAGCACAGAATTAAAGTGGAAAAACAAACACACTGAGAGAGGTTAGGGTCAGGTGAAGTTCAATCTCACTGAATTATATTATCCTGTTAGAGACAGATAAAATACAGTTGGCCTATGTTTAAAATAAAACAAATCAACGTTAGCTTACACAGCACATATGATAGTTGTGAAATCAAATTTAAAAGATAATCGTTTTTAGATCTCTGAACACAACAGATCCCGTTACAATTTATTTCATGCATTTTCCCTTAACTATTAAGTATTGTGTTTGTTTGTTACTTCTTGTCTCTTTGTTTCTGCCATGCTAATCTGCCTTGCCTTGTCTGGTGTTCAACTCACCATGTCTCTCTCAGCCCTGCTGTGTCTTGGGGATGATGTCTTAACCATAGTGATTCTATTAAATTACTAGAGGGGCTATGTCATAAATCCTCAGTTTCAGAATGGGGTGAAAGTGGCAACCATATCCGTCAGGGAGAAATCCAAATCCAGTTTAATTGGAATGAATTGCAGTAGAGGCATAATCCTTATTTTACTTATGCAGGAAAATAAAAGTAAGGCATGTGAAGTATCATAAATTGTGTAATGGAATTATAGTCAACCTAAAATATTGTCAAATAATTATAAATACAGGTTTTAGCCTCTAAAATATATTTAAACTGACCATAAATGTCTCAGATTATGTCACTTTGGAAAGCTGTGAGTGCTAATATATGATACAGTATCAGTACCGTTGCATTTACAACTTGTCTAAGTCCTATCATCGACTGATTTGAGCCAGTGTATGGCTGTGGATTGAGTGCATTGTTTGAATGGAATGTCGGTGTATTGGCAGTTAATTTCACACATTTATGAAGTCATTCCTCTAAACCTGGTTGGCTAGCTAACACACATACAGTGCAGATAAATTCTTCAAATTCATCGTTTTACACAATATCTTATGACAGCACTGGAAAACCAGGGTTGACCAACTCCCTGACCAACATGGCTGACCTTTGCAAGGTTCATGTCCATTCTAGTATTCTAATTCCTCATTCTATGTTCCTAACTAGCTATATAGCTCATGCCAGAGCCATATATATACAGTGCCTTCGGAAAGTATTCAGACCCCTTGACTTTTTCCACATTTTGTTACGTTTCAGCCTTATTCTACAATGGATTAAATAAATAAAAATCCTCAGCAATCTGCACACAATAACCCATAATGACAAAACAAAAACTGTTTTTTTGAAATTTTAGCAAATGTATTAAAAATACAAAACAGAAATACCTTATTTCCATAAATATTTAGACCCTTTGCTATGAGACTCAAAATTGAGCTCAGGTGCATCCTGTTTCCATTGATCATCCTTGAGATGTTTCTACAACTTGATTGGAGTCCACATGTGGTAAATTAAATTGATTGGACACGATTTGGAAAGGGACACACCTGTCTATATAAGGTCCCACAGTTGGCAGAGCAAAAACCAAGCCATGAGGTTGAAGGAATTGTCCGTAGAGCTCCGAGACAGGATTGTGTCAAGCCACAGATCTACCAAAAAATGTCTGCAGCATTGGTCTCCAAGAACACAGGGGCCTCCATCATTCTTAAATGGAATACGTTTGTAACCACCAAGTGTCTTCCTAGAGCTGGCCGCACGGCCAAACTGAGCAGGCGGGGGAGAAGGGAGGTGACCAAGAACCCGATGGTCACTCTGACAGAGCTCTGGAGTTCCTCTGTGGAGATGGGAGAACCTTCCAGAAGGACAACCATCTCTGCAACACTACACCAATCAGGCCTTTATGATAGTGGTCAGACAGAAGCCACTCCTCAGTAAAAGGTACATAACAGCCCACTTGGAGTTTGCCAAAAGGCACCTGAAGATTCTCAGACCATGAGAAACAAGATTCTCTTGTCTAATGAAACCAAGATTGAACTCTTTACCCTGAATGCCAAGCGTCATGTCTGGAGGAAACCTGGCACCACCCCTACGGTGAAGCATGGTGGTGGCAGCATCATGTTGTGGGGATGTTTTTCAGTGGCAGGGACTGGGAGACAAAGATGAACGGAGCAAAGTACAGTGAGATCCTTGATAAAAACCTGTTCCAATACGCTCAGGACCTCAGACTGGGGCGAAAGTTCACCTTCCAACAGGACAACGACCCTAAGCACACAGCCAAGACAACTCAGGAATGGCTTCGGGACAAGTCTCTGAATGTCCTTGAGTGGCCAACCAGAGCCCGGACATGAACCCAATCAAACATCTCTGGAGAGACCTGAAAATAGCTGTGCAGCAATGCTCCCCATTCAACCTGACAGAGCTTGAGAGGATCTGCAGGTGTGCCAAGGTTTTAGCCTCATACCCAAGAAGAGTCGAGGTTGTAATCGCTGCCAAAGGTTCTTCAACAAAGTACTGAGTAAAGGGTCTGAATACTTATGTAAATGTGATATTTCAGTTGTTTTTTTATATACATTTGCTAAAAAAATGTGCTTTGTCATTATGGGGTATTGTGTGTAGATTGATGAGGGATAAAACAATTTAATCAATTTTAAAATAAGGCTGTAACCTAACAAAATGTGGAAAAAGTTGAGGGGTCTGAACACTGTCCGAATGCCATGTATATATAGAGAGAGTTAGGTCAGGTTTTAGAATGGCTGCCATGTTAGCGCCCATATAGAAGTGTATTCTTGAAATGTTGCTGATGTAACAATACGAGAGCGCCTCCGACAGTTCCCTTTGAAATTACCCGCTGTAAACAAGCAAAACAGAGCAGCGAATTTAACAGACGTTTTTATTGATTAGCCTTCAGGATCATGTGTATCCAAATCTTGACTGTGTTTTAGTGTCAACAAATTGCGTATCTGCTTTCACTGGACATCTTCACAGGTTTAGAAAACTATCAGAAATAAACAGCACAGCGCGGATGTAAGAATCAACGCTGGTAGAGACGAGTAGCAGGTACAGGGAGTGAACATTTAATGAAATGCTTACATGAAACAGGACAGGACAGCATCTGGACATGAACACATAACAACATAAATACTGACACCGGGAACAAACGGGGGAGCAGACAGTTATAGACAGGGCAATCAACAAAGGGAAGGAGTCCAGGTGAGCGCTGCTGCGCGTAATGATGGTGACAGGTGTGCGTAATGAAGGGCAGCCTGGTGCCCTCGAACTTTAGAGTGGGAGAGCGGGAATAGGCGTGACAGCGGAAGCGTTAATTATTACTTAGCAATGGCTATGGAGAGGAAAGTGGTGCTCCCAGAACGCTCAACCACATTGGCCCAACTCTCTATATATTAAAAAAATTATTAACATTTATTTAACTAAGCAAATTCTTATTTACAATGATAGCCTACACCATCCAAACCCGGACAACGCTGGGCCAATTATGCACCGGCCAATGGGACTCCCAATCACGGCCAGTTGTGATACAGCCTGGATTCGAACCAGGGTGTCTGTAGTGACGACGCCTCTAGCACTGAGATGCAGTACCTTAGACCGCTGCGCTACTCAGGAGCCCCTATATATATTTAGTGTACAAAACATTAGGAACATGACATAGACAGGTGAATCCAGGTGAAAGATATGATCCCGTATTGATGTAACTTGTTAAATCCACTTCAATCAGTGTAGATGAAGGGGAGGAGACAGGTTAAAGAAGGATTTTTAAGCTTTAAGACAATTGAGACATGGATTGTGTATGTGTGCCATTTAGAGGGTGAATGGGCAAGACAAAATATTTAAGTGCCTTTGAACGGGCAATGGTAGTAGGTGCCAGGCACACTGGTTTGAGTGTGTTTAGAATTGCAAAGCTGCTGTTTTGTACACTCTGTGTATATGGTTCTGGCTCATACTATAAAGACACGTTATTTTATCTAGTAGTTGCTAGGATACCTCCCATTAGGGCTCTAAATATAGTTAAGTAGAGGCATGGGATGGCTCAAGTGTTTGTTGCCCATGGTGCTCTTTTAAGAAAGAAGATATACTAGTCTGGCCTGGTCCTTGATCTGTTTGTGCTCTTTGGCATAACAACAACGACCATAGGAGTTGTCTTTACAGCAGAGATTTGGGATCAGGCTAATAGTAGTCATATCCAGCCTCTAGTTGGACCTCTCCTATTTCCAATAAACCTCATGCGATCTAAATATTTCAGTCACACTTTCCTATAATTTTGAATGACTAAATAAATATACGAAATAGCGTATCTGTGTATAGTTTTTCTCTGGTACAGCGTTTGTTTGAGCCAGCTCCGCCTGCATTAGCTGGTAGCCATTACAGACTGGAGAATAGGGTGGGCTCTGAATGGGTTAACTAAAGCTCCCAGCCTCCGAGCCACTTCCCGTTAGTGATGCAGTAATCTTGTTAGTGTCTCTGGCCCAATGAGTCATTGATCCACTTCTCTCTTAACACAGAAAGAGAAGGAGCCTGGGAGGCCTCGGGGAGTGATGCTGCAGCAAGCCCATCCCCTGACTCTGTCTCAGACTTGAACATTGAAGCTGAAAGCCACGTCCATGTTGGTGGGGAGCTTCTGAGGACTCGGCCAGCTTCTAAATGCACTTTAGCTATGTCAGTCAGTGTGTCTACAATTGATTTGATGTTAGTGTTATTAGCCATGTTGTATACAGCTCATACGCATATAGTATGCATAGCTCTCTCAAGTGTGTGAAAGAGCAGTGGAAAAATGTTGGTGTGAATGTTCACATTTGTATTGTGACTCAGTCAATTGTTTTGTTGACAATACTTGTTAACCGAGCCTCAACTAAGCAGTAGAGATTGTCATTAGGGTCTTGCAGTGTGTAGAGGCATTCTTGAGTAATCTCTAGTGCCTTTAATGCCTTAAACTCAGATGTGGGTTAAGAATGCTGCTGTGTGACTGCTATGCTGACCAATCCAATCCTTCCCCGTGATTTCTGCCGTTTGTCCTAGTTGTTGCTGTCTGTTGTGTTGTGAAGAGAACTGACTGGCTGTGCTGTGTTTGTGCTTGTAATGTAAACACCAGCATATTAGATCATTGATAGACTGGAGACATTTCGTTTCCATCTGAAGCTCTCTGCCTCAGCCTCTGGTGGTTAGGCTACACAATGGTTCCTTTTTGCTGTAGAGCAGGGTTCCCCAACTGGCAGCCCACGGGCCGAATTCGGCTCGCAAGTGATTTTATTTGGCCCGCCCAAATTATTATATATATATATTTTTTCATTATTGCGTTTTTATTTTTTATTGTTGGACTTAAAAGACTAAAAACACTAGGAAATCAGCTCCAAGTCATTTTAATTTTGGAAATCTGTTCCAAAGTATTCCCACGCATAATAGACAGATACTGTATATGTGATTGTATACAAATGTAAGCGACGTTTGAAATTCTTATGTTTTTTGTCAAATATTATATCTGTTTGGGCTTCTTGTGATCAATTTGCAGTGTACAAATTATTTGTAATTATGTTCCGGCCCCCTGACCATCCGCACAAGAAGAAATCGGCCAGTGGCTGAATCTAGTTGATGATCCCTGCTGTAGAATCTAGTCTATGGTAGGCTATGGCGTAGGCCTCCTAAAGTGTCTTCTAGAGTGTCTTCCCTCTCCTCTCACCCCTGAACCTCCGTTACTGACATCCCTAAAAGCTGTTATAAGTGTACTATATTCACTGCCCTGCCTCTCCTATTCCTACTATCCTACCGCCTGCCTGCCCGCTTAGGATGTCGCTGGAGATAATGACCATCCTCTGTCGCTGTGAGAATATCGAAACCTTGGAGGGTGTCCCCCTGGATGTGACAGGGGTGGCTCAGGTAATGCTTCAGATAGCCTTGAAAAGACCACAAAGACACGAAAGACAACAGACAGTCAGGCAGTGACTGATGCACTGGTCAAGAACAAAACAAACGCCAGAGGCAAACAAACGGTTGGACTAACTGGCTAACTACTCTGTATCTTTGTTTTTCCATCTTCATGTCACGTTGTTTTCTCCCTCTGCAGTGGAAGGGAGAGAGAGTCAGCTGTCTGTCATTGTTCTTTGGGCTTTGCTACACAGCTAACGTCTGTGTTTGTTAACTCACTCCTATGGGCTTTGGCAACAGGGTCCCCATAATGCATGCTCTGAGAAAGGGATGCAAAGAAGTGTCCCACCATTGCTAGCTATTACACTGTTGATAAACACAAGTTTACATGACTTGATATTTATTTCAATGTGGGGATTTGATGCACATCACCTCTACTTTGGTAACCTAATGATATTTTGCACTCCAGAAAAAAAGCATTCAATTACATCCTGTTGTCACTGCCCTGGAGGAGGCCTTGGGTGAATGTTATTTATTTTCCTTCACTTTTTGTGTTTTTACTCCCCCTCTCTTCATTTGCTCTCCCTTCCCTCCAGAACATGCCAATTTTTATTTTATATTTTCTCCACGTTCTCCACAGGATAACCCTTGAGATTATGACCCTGCAGCCCAAGTGTGAGGATGTGGAAACAGCGGAGGGTGTAGCTATTACTGTCACTGGGGTGGCACAGGTAAAACACCTACCTACTGTACCACGTCTACCTTCTGGGAATGGACTGGAATGCCTCTTTCAGCTCAAATTGGGATAGGGTTCAGCCTCCATCCCCTCCCTCCCCTCCTATGCCTCCCTTCTCCCCAAGGGGGACTGGTGCCATAGCCATGACTGAGGGTCAATCATTCTCCTGATAGAAGTTACCACAGAAGAATTGCCTCCATCAATTATTACATTTAATTATTTTTAATATTATAATATTAACTATAATCCAGAGTTGCAACTAGAAACTAGAACAACTAGAAATATGCCAAATCACCACAATTTTCCAAAATGGAGATATGTTTCTTCATTGCAAAGGTTGTGACTAGAGCGAGTACAACTATGACCGGAAGGGAGCAGGTTAGGAGAGCATTTTAGCTAACCTTAACCCTTTTACTAACCTTATCCTAAGTCTTCTAACCTGCCACGTTAATTATCCTAATCTGCTGTGTAAATTCTCCTAGCCTGCTACAAAAAAGTAACTTCCGGTCGTAGCTGTACTCTCTTTAGTCAGAATCTGTTGCAAGGGTTTAGTTATTTCAGACCCTGTTTGTTTTACACTAAACAAGAAGGCCTGTTTAAAGTGAAATGTTTGTGTCTGTGGTCAAGTGTAAATATGGAGTAAACACCATAGAGCGTGTAGTCTCACATTCCTTGTTGGATACAGTACTTTACAGAGTTTGTTACAGATTCAAAAAAAATCTCCTTACTAAAATTATTTGCCCATGTCTATTACTAAATAGACCCTATATTGCTCAAGCAGGAATTAAAGTGATGAATCTAATGTCCATGAATATCAGGTTGAGCTAGCTGTTTGTGGAGAATAACTGACCCTCATATCAAGGCAGAAACAGTCCAGACAGACATTTGACTTTAATGGTGTCTTCCTTAAAGGGGTACAGGGAAGAAGAATAAAGCCTGACATGGTTTTTTTGCATCCAAACATTTACATTCCTTATTTTTACAGTCATTAACTTTTTGTAACCTTTTGTGTTAAAATCATTATTTAATTGTGTTAACCCCCTAGTGCCAATCTACAGTGAAAGTTATTAAAATTGGTGTCACATGGATTGACGCTGGAGAGACGAAGCAGGTACAGGGAGTCAAACATTTGACATGGAACGAGACAGGAACAGCGTCAACATACAAGAATCAATGCATCAGCAGGGAACCTGACATATAGGGAGGTAATAAACAGATGATAGGTGAGTCCAGGAGAGTCCAATATCGCTGAAGCGCGTGACGAGGGAAGGCAGGTGTGCGTAATTGATGTCAGGAGTGCATGATGCAGGGCAGCCTGGTGCCCTCAAGCGCCAGTGGAGGGAAGAGCAGGAGCAGACGTGACAATTGGTTTAATTGAAAATGTGAGCTAATTAAATTTAGTTATGTATTTAACTAGCTACTGTTAATTCAATGTGAGTATACAATTTCAAGTGTTCCTGTAATTTACTTTATTACTTTAGATTTTATTTATTCGTTCTCTCTGGACATTTCTGTCTTATTTACAACTAATCTGGTCTATAATTTGTAATTCATTACAACCAATTCCATTACTTCTAACCCAGTGCAAGTTGTGTGATGTTCCCTTTTCTTAGTTTCCTAGTCTGTCCAGTGGGCTTGACTACAATGAGCCCACTGTCACTGATGCAGAGGGAGCTTTAACGATGAACTTCTCTAACAAGGTCCATCATCAGGTCTCTCTCTATCTGATTGGACGAGCCTATACAAGCCTCCTGTCCTGGTTTCTATGGTAACGGTGGTGACTGAAGTTTACAGTCTTTGACATTGTATTTTAATGAGACTGTCCCAACTCAATGTAATGGTTTGAGTTGGGACAGTGCAGATTTGGATAATGGAAAGTGGATATACCCACCTTCCTCTGACCTTAAACACACCCATATGGTGTCTCATATTTCTCATATTATATGACCTTTTACTACAATATTAAGAGATCTAAATGAGTTTCCACATGTTTGTGAAACTGGAAGAGTCCATTTGTCTCTTGGCAACCT
The DNA here is from genome assembly GCF_029448725.1 of Salvelinus fontinalis. Lineage (NCBI taxonomy): Eukaryota > Metazoa > Chordata > Actinopteri > Salmoniformes > Salmonidae > Salvelinus > Salvelinus fontinalis. The sequence continues at coordinate 26,397,106 of NC_074677.1, read as the reverse complement.
CCTAAGTGGGCGGCCGTAAAGTAAACAATGCTTCCATTTCAACCAGATGTCAGGGAGAGAAATAAAACATCTAAAAAAAGAAATAAATGAAAGCAGTTCCTCACGAAGGTCATTATCACCTTAGTGTGAGAAAGTAGGAAATGGTTGTTTAAATAATTAAATAAGCAGGAAATAGATTTGTATTATTTCCGATCATTGGTCTCATATTTCCAGTTTCATGGTTTTTATTTTGTAATGTACCCTGCCCACCACAGGCAGTTGGTGGCACCTTAATTGAGGAGGACAGGCTCGTGGTAATGGCTGGAGTGGAATTGGTGGAATGGTATCAAATACATCAAACATGGTTTCCATGTGCTTGATGCCATTCCTTTTGCTCCGTTCCAGACATTATTATGAGCTGTCCTCCCCTCAGCAGCCTCCACTACTGCACACCTTTCAGAGCATGCTGGAGGAACCTTGGTGTTTGAAGGGGGGGGTGGAGCCAGGGCACATTTGCATGGGTCCTCATCTCAGTTCTGGCCTTCAATTGGCATAGCTCCCCCTGCTGTCTATGTCAGGTGGCCTGTCTGTTTGTCTGTCTGTTTGTGGTCATTTGTAATCAGTGTTTTCAAGGAATGATTGCCATCTCCCCTCCCATTACACTGTGATTCCTCTCAGCCCATTTCTGAATGCATGCCTCATTGGAGTCAATGTCCAGTCACATTTCTCACCTCAGGACCAGCTCACTCTCTTTCCTTTCAGCTGCAGCAGACAACACAACCGCCATTGACTTGTTTACCTTTAAAATGATTGATTCAATGATTGATTGAATAGGGCCAATCTGAAGATATCTTATCTCCTCTGACTTGGTTTATCCTCACCTTTAGTACTTCTGTTGTTTTATTAGTAACCTGAAAAGACTCTTGACTATATCTCACATGGATGATATGCACCAGGCCAGAGTTTACACGGTTTCTTATGGCTCAGTTATATTCAGGATTTATACTGCTTGTTATTAACACAGAAACCCACACCTAGCCTCTTCATTACAGAACTGTCTCACTCAGTCCTTACTAAAACCAGGGTGGAATCTCAAATATTTTCCTTCGATTCCTCCTTTTCAAAACATCAGATGGAAACAAAGACTATTGGAGGACACCTTCTCATCTGATCTTCTCCTCCATGTTCTCGTGTCCTCTTATGTTTTGAGAAGGAGGCAAGCAGAGAGGAATCCAGGAAAATGATTTTAAGATTCACCCTAGATCAGTGTTTTGTGTAGCACAACATTCCCACAACATGAGCAATGACTGCAGTCCTCAGTATGAAGAGATGTTTCTGAGTGGAGTTTGGCCTTGAGGAGAGTGAATAGTGGTGGAAATGTACCCAATTGTTATAAACTCAGCAAAAAAATAAACGTCCTCTCACTGTCAACTGCGTTTATTTTCAGCAAACATAACACGTGTAAATATTTGTATGAACATAACAAGATTCAACAACTGAGACATAAACTGAACAAGTTCCACAGACATGTGACTAACAGAAATGGAATAATGTGTCCCTGAAAAAAAGAGGGGAGTCAAAATCAAAAGTAACAGTCAGTATCTGGTGTGGCCACCAGCTGCATTAAGTACTGCAGTGCATCTCCTCCTCATGGACTGCACCAGATTTGCTAGTTCTTGCTGTGAGATGTTACCCCACTCTTCCACCAAGGCACCTGCAAGTTCCCGGACATTTCTGGGGGAATGGCCCTAGCCCTCACCCTCCGATCCAACAGGTCTCAGACGTGCTCAATGGGATTGAGATCCCATTGATTTTGACCCCTTCCCCCCCTTCTTTCAGATACACATAATTCAATTTATGTTAGTCACATGTCTGTGGAACTTGTTCAGTTTATGTCTCAGTTGTTGAATCTTGTTATGTTCATACAAATATTTACACGTGTTAAGTTTGCTGAAAATAAACGCAGTTGACAGTGAGAGGACGTTTCTTTTTTTGCTGAGTTTATAACTACAGACAGAGTATGTTCACATTTTAGGGAATAAAATAACTAAGTATAATGTGCATGCATGGGATTTTAAGAAATAACCTATAATCACATAGATTAGCCAGTGTAGTTATGTGTCTGAAGTTCTAATCAGATTATGTTGATGTTGCTCAGATGATGTCAGTGTATTAATTAGCTGGCTGACAATGTGTCTATTACCCTGGCTCCAGGTGAAGGTGATGGTAGACAATGAGCTGCTGGGCTATGCCTGTGAACAGTTCCTGGGGAAATCTGTGATGGAGATAAAGAGTGTCATTCTGCAGACCCTGGAGGGTCATTTACGCTCTATTCTCGGTAGGGACCTTCTGACAGACACAGGCTGCTGCTCAGTACTATTGGGTCTCAGAGGAGTATTACTATTAGGTCATGCTATAGAACTTAAAACCATTTTACATGTTCTCAGGAAATCAAATTCTATATCCCATATAATGTATGCATGTTCTCCTCGGACCTTTAGGCTCTGGTTTAACTCTGATATAGGATACTAACAATTTTACAATGTACAACTCATTTAAATAAATCACCACTTCAGATAGAGGAATCCATATCAGTCTATGGTTAGTGACCCAGCCAGACACTGACCCCAGTCCTGTGTTCCAGGTACTCTGACGGTGGAGCAGATCTACCAGGACAGAGACAGATTTGCTGCTCTGGTGAGGGAGGTGGCAGCGCCCGACGTGGGCCGCATGGGCATCGAGATCCTCAGCTTCACCATCAAGGTAAGAGACAGGAGCACAGTCATCCTATTACAGCTTTATACACTTAAAGTGACACCACTTGCCGCACAATGACTGAGGGCCTCTGTGTTTTTTCCCTGTCCTTGTCAGGATGTTTATGATAAAGTGGAGTACCTGAGTTCCTTGGGCAAGAGTCAGACAGCTGCAGTACAGCGAGACGCAGACATCGGAGTGGCCGAGGCAGAGAGAGACGCAGGAATCAGGGTAAGAAATATACTGCAAACAAGTCGATTCCCTGAATGCGTCGCAGTACATCGCACTCAGTATTCATGTTAGTCTTTGCTACACTGAATCTTCTCTTCTCATCTTGTGGTCTGTGCCCCCAATAGGAAGCAGAATGTAAGAAAGAGATGATGGACATCAAGTTCCAAGCAGATACCAAGATGGCCGACTCTAAGAGAGGGTTGGAGATGCAGAAGGCTGCTTTCAATCAAGAAGTAAACACAAAGGTATCAGACATGGGCATCATTGCTCTAGATTAGATTCACCTAGTAGTCAATCGATGACATCAAATCTACGCCTAATGTGAAAAATGGTTAATCCTTTATAAGAGATTCACCCTAGTCATATTCATTAGTGCACACCAAAGCTAAACGTTTTCCAAAGAAAAGGGGACTACCTGAAACTTTTCGTTTCAGCACGTTGGATTCCATTCCATTCCTGGTGAATATCACCGCTGCCTTTTCTCCCCCCCCCCAGAAAGCAGAGGCCCAGCTGGCCTACGAGCTGCAGGCAGCCAAGGAGCAGCAGAAGATCCGTCTGGAGGAGATAGAGATCGAGGTGGTTCAGAGGAAGAAGCAGATCACCATTGAGGAGAAGGAGATTGACCGCACTGAGAAGGAGCTGATCGCCACGGTCAAGAGGCCGGCCGAGTCTGAGGCCTACAAGATGCAACAGCTGGCCGAGGGACAGAAGTGAGTGACCAATCACTGAGCCACACCCAGAATGCATGGAAAATAAGGACAATGTGTATGCTCGTTCAAATTCTGGATGCAACGCAGGGTGTCATACAAATAGGAAGTGAGTAAACCACCACGGGAGCTGAGAGTGTCTGCCTTTCAAGCATCTATGTAGCAAGTAAGTTACACTCAGACATAGGTCTAGGATAAGCTTAGCCTTTTCTAAATCCTAACCAAAATACAAAACTGATCAGTGTGTAGGGGCAACTTCATCTCACACTTGCAGTAGTAGCTAATCAAATCGAATTGTCACATGCTTCGTAAACAATAGGTACTGAGTAAATATGCAGGGGTAAGAGGTAATTGAGTTAGATTTGTCCACATTTTTGGGAATAAAATAACTAAGTATGATTTGCATACATGGCATTTTAAGAAATAACCTATAATCACTGTCTGTAGTGCTAACTAGATGATGTTGATGTTGCTCAGACTATGTTTTAGTGTATTAAGTATCTAGTTAACAGCTGACAATGTGTCTATTACCCTGGCTCCAGGTGAAGGTGATGGTAGACAATGAGCTGCTGGGCTATGCCTGTGAACAGTTCCTGGGGAAATCTGTGATGGAGATAAAGAGTGTCATTCTGCAGACCCTGGAAGGTTCCTGGGGAAATCTGTAACTAGGAATAAAGTGAGAGATAATAAACAGTAGCAAGCAGCGTATGTGATGAGTCAAAAAAGTGCAAAAGGGGTCAACGCAGATAGGTAGCTATTTGGTTAAGTACTTAAGTCTTATTTATATATATTTTTGAACCTTTATTTAACTAGGCAAGTCAGCTAAGAACAAATTCTTATTTACAATGACGGCCTAGGAACAGTGGGTTAACTGCCTTGTTCAGGGGCATTTCGATAGATTTTTACCTTGTCAGCTCGGGGATTCAATCTAGCAACCTTTCAGTTACTGGCCCAATGCTCTAACCACTAGGCTACCTGCCACCCCCTTATGGCTTGGGGGTAGAAGCTGTTCATGGTCCTGTTGGTTCCAGACTTGGTGCATTGGTACCGCTTGCCTTGCGGTAGCAGAGAAAAAAGTCTATGACTTGTGTGGCTGGAGTCTTTGACCATTTTTAGGTCCTTCCTCTGACACCGCCTGGTATAGAGGTCCTGGATGGCAGGGAGCTAGGGTATGCACTACCCTCTTTAGCGCCTTGCAGTCGGATGCCAAGCAGTTGCTATACCATACGGCGATGCAACAAGTCAAGATGCTCTCAATGGTGCAGCTGTAACTTTTTGAGGATCCGAGGTCCCATGCCAAATCTTTTCAGCCTCCTGAGGGAGACGAGACGTTGTTGTGTCCTCCTCACGACTGTGTTGGTGTGTTTGGACCATGATAGGTCCTTAGTGATGTGGTTTAAACCAAATTATAGCTATGATTTAGGTGTGTAGCCGATGTTCATACTGTAGTTCAATGAAATCTAGTCTGCACTGCAATCTAATGATGTTGTTCGAGTTAAACCCTTTACATGCCCTCCTGAACAGGATGAAGAAGGTGCTGACGGCCCAAGCGGAGGCGGAGAAGATACGTCGTATCGGAGAGGCAGAGGCCGGTTCCATAGAGGCTATAGGGAAGGCTGAGGCTGAAAAGATGAGGCTGAAGGCTGAGGCCTACCAGCATTATGGAGAGGCTGCCAAGACTGCTCTGGTCCTAGAGGCCCTGCCTAAGGTCAGTGTATCAGGACTGAGAGGCATTTAACACTTTATACGTAGTGTTGTGGTAAGGAGGAGTTGACATAGAGCTGCACACAATAATTTGGTACAAGGTGTGTGTCAGCTTTTGGACATGAAAAAATTGAAGATTTAAAAATTAAAATATTTATGTTTTCAGTGTTACCATTTTTATTTGCTTTAAACCTGAGCACTAAAGGTTGTGTTAGGTGAGTTCTCTCAGAAGAACACCCAGGTGAAGAAGGTTTGTGTCATTGTGTTGGTACAGATCGCTGGCAAGGTGGCGGCACCCCTGGCCCAGACCAATGAGATTGTCATCCTAAGCGGGGACGGTAGTCGTGTGACCGGCGAGGTTAACCGCCTATTGGCTGAGCTCCCCGTGTCCGTCAACGCCCTCACAGGGGTGGACCTGATGAAGGTGAGGGGGGAGGGGAGGAGGGAGGGGGTACCTTCACATTCCAGGGGGGTCAGTAGAATGTAGCTATATGAGCGATACCCCGCCCACACTCATAATCACTGCAGGTGTGTGAACACATTCCATCTATCCAGCCTCAGCTAGCTAGGTTTATAAGGCTGAATCTACAGTAGGCCTATACATAAACATTTACACTTTTGTACACAATAGAAATACAATTTTGCTGTGAAGTCCATGTCGAATTGCAGTCATTCCAGAGCATACTCCCTACAGATCCTACCATGTTTTTAACTACACTCAGTTTTCTCACTCTGTGTGTCCCAAATAGCATCCTATTCCCTATGTAAATATTTGGGACAAAGCCTAAGTAATGTGCAAATAGCCAGTTGATGGCAATGGGCCAACTTTTTGATTCTCACTAAGTCACAGGGCTCTCCATTGTTCCAGTGAAGGCTGCAGCTAACCCAGTCTCTCTCTTATCATCCCACAGATCCCTTTTCTTCAGAAGATGACCAACCCTCAAGCATGAAAACAATCCAATGCACCCAGACTCCAATACATCTCTCTTATGCACTCTTTAAATCAACAAGAAACACTTGAATACAAGAGTTGTTGTTTTACTACGAAAAGTACTACGAAAGAGTAGAGTCGTTTTCATTTCCTAGACCCCTGATGCCTTAGCTCTATAGGACCAGATCATCTGCATGGACCACTGAATGATTTTTTTTAAAGAACAAAAAAAAGCAACCGTTCATTTTATATTTTGTTTTTAAGAAGTTACCCCCATTGTGTTGTACTTACACTCATCTACATTATAGAAAAGGGGCATTCGTCCTGATTTTTCTGTGCAGGCCTTATTCTGGTCTGAAAGGTCTCGCCAGGTCTTCACCTTGTGTCTTCATAGGTTTTTTTTATTGTGTTACACTTAGTACCTTGGATATGCCCATGGTTTTTTACAGTTACTTGTGCAAGTGTTTTTAGGTATTTCATCACCCATTTTTATTGTTTCATTCTTATGTGCAGTCAGTGCCTGTTTACCAACCAAGTGGCCAAACCTCAGGAAAAGTAATGGTTTGGAAATTCAAAAAGTTTAGTGATACTACAGTGAAATTCAATGAGAGATGTAGAAATGTCCTCCCCCATCCTCATATCATTTGCCTTTTTCTTTACTAGAATCTTCATTTCATTCTTCATCTTGGGTATGGGAGAGGTGTGCCTTCTTAGGACAAGACATGCAAGAAGCAGAAAGCATACACATGAACACGTGTGCATCGATCTTCATGTCTGTATGAAGCCATATACTTTCAAGATTAGCCTTAATATAGAGACCCAGGAGTCCTGCTAGCTTTCCTGATCATCTGGATTACCTCAGTCAATCTAAGCTTTAATACTTGTTCTACTTCTTTCCAATTATTGAGATGCCATATGACAATATGCATTTCAGTCTCTTAGGGTAGCCAATGTTGTGTTATGTCACCTTGTGGTTCCATTCTTAAATTACATATACATTTTTATAAAGGATTTATCTCTACAGTTTACTAGACTCCTTAATTTCAGGATTTTACAAGGTGCTGCTTGATATCTTTGACTAGGAATGCAATGCTGCCAAGACCGGTTGACCATCCAATCATTTATCAGCTATCTCCACATGCCTTACCCAATGTGCTTTAAACACAAGAAGACATTTCAGTTTGTTTAAACATTTGAGTTGGACTGGAATTCGTTTTAAGTCGTTTTTATTTTATGAAAATATATTTTAGCGTTTAGGGGATTTCTAGACACTTGCTGAACCAATGTTGCTCCGGCCAAACGCTACGCCACGTCCATGGACGTTCTCCACAATGAGTCATAATACCCTTAAAACCTAGTGGTCCATCAAGGAAATGGTTCCAATCGTTTTTCCACAATTCATTTTTCCTGTAGGGGATTTTAGAAACACTTTGGGCAGTGTTTCATGTACGCTTACCTTGGCGTGACGTTGTGATAACCGTGTAAATCTCTCTAGGACAAAAACAAAGTAGATTTTGTCCCCCGAAAAAGAAAAAAGAAATAATAATAAAATAAAAAATTATCTCTAGGACAAGGTGATTTTTATCAATATAGTAGCCTGTATTTACCCCCAAAATGAAATGCTAATTATCTGCTAATGTGGCCATGATAAAGAACTACAAATGCCATGATGATCTGGACGAGACTGCCGAATCGAGGCAAAGGTAAGAATCTCTGGATAAACTATCTAATGTTAGCTAAATTTAGTAATTAATAAATTGGCTACATTTCTTTAAATTGACAATTCTGTGAATCGTCTTGTGCAAGTTTTAAATTGACAAAATACCTGTTAGCAAAGGTGTCAGCTAGAGATGACGTGCAAGAGCTTGCAGGGATGTGTAGTCTTGCATTGACTACTTTGATGCTAATTAGCATTTTCAAATCTGAGCGTAAATATATTGATAAAAGTCACCTTGTCCAAGAGAGATTTACATGGTTATCAAAACGTCATGCCAAGGTGTGCCTACACGAAACAGAGCCCTTATTTCAAGTGTTTCTAAAATTCCCTATGGGAAAAAATTTATGTTGGAAAAATGATTGGAACCATTTCCCTGTTTGACCACTTTGTTTTATGGGTTTTATGACACCACCACTGTGGGGCTCTTTTAGAGAAAGTACCTCCCCAATGATTTCTAGAATGCAAACTCATTCAAATCTGATTGGTCCCAGAAACTGAAGGGTTGGGCCAGAGCCAGAACAAATTGTAAAGTGGCGTTTTGAAAATGTGTCATTGGCTTTGATACTCTGATTGGTTAGAGATGATCCAATCACTGATGACTTTGTTTTGTACAACCATATAAATAAGAATGAATTCCACCCTTCATTTTGACGTCACCACAATTGACTTCACCAATGCAGATATGTATTCACCAATGCAGATATGTATTCACCAATGCACCCAAGTATGTAGCGAACATAGCGCAACGGAATAATTCAGTTTGTGTAGTCAGGCAAATGCATTTTATTTTACAGTAATGTTAACCTGCTGTCAATGCCAACGGCGGTATATCGCTGGTCTGGGGGAGAATCTAATCCCTACTGATCACCAAAAGTGTTTCTTTGGAAATACTGTATTTATTTTATCGTGCTTTTATTATAGTCTCTGTTGTAAGATTTACATCTTAGACCAGACCGTAACATTTTGAAGTGATAAATTGTGTGATACAGTACTGGAAACCAGAATGCAACCTGTATTCTGTTTGATGAAATGGCTGGTTTGAATTGTATAAAGGTGGAAATGTTGAACAGGGCCGTAGGCATGGGTGGACACAGGCCCACCCGCTGGGGAGCCAGGCCCAAAAACAAAACAAAAATTATACAATATGCCCCATCCATATTTCTGTAGGCCCATCCACCAACTAATTTCTTTCTACGCCCCTAATGTTGTGGTGTCATGTTCTATCTAAACATACTGAAGTCTTTCCCTGGTCAAAATGTGTTTTTGTTCAGCTGAAAAACACCCATTGGATTTTAAACTGTTATTTTTGGCCCCTCTTTTTGTGCCAATGTTCTTTAAAAAAAAAATGGCATCATGTATTATGGATAGTGTCATTTGATTTCAGCAGAGTAGAAGCAGCTTTCAGTTCAGGCAAAATCTACCTTTTGAAGCTAGAAAATAGTTGAAGACCAAACATTGTATGCCTTTAACTGTTATCTTTATCTAAAGAGTATATACAGTGCAATCGGAAAGTATTCAGACTCCTTGACTTTTTTCACATTTGACTTTTCCTTCCAGAAGGACAACCATCTCTGCAGCACTCCACCAATCAGGCCTTTATGGTAGTGTCCAGACGGAAGCCACTCAGTAAAAGGCACATGACATCCCGCTTGGAGTTTGCCAAAAGGCAGCTAAAGGACTCTCAGACCATGAGAAACAAGATTCTCTGGTCTGATGAAACCAAGATTGAACTCTTTGTCCTGAATGACATGCGTCAAGTCTGGAGGAAACCTGGCACCATTCCTACGGTGAAGCATGTTTTTCAGCGGCAGAAACTGGGAGACTAGTTAGGGTCGAGGGAAAAATGAACAGAGCAAAGTACAAAGAGATCCTTGATGAAAACCTGCTCCAGAGTGCTCAGGACCTCAGACCTCATATTCACCTTCCAACAGGACAATGACCCTAAGCCAGGGGTGTCAAAGTCAAATGGACGGAGGGCCAAATAAAAAATTTAGCTACAAGCCGAGGGCCGGACTGTTCGAATGTTCATTGAAAAAATTTTAAATGACGCATATAGTCTAGTGAACCTAATTGAACCTACTGAAAACCTAACAAATATATTCCAATATGATCAGATAAATAAAGCAATATTTTCTTATGGCTCTGTCAGTAATCTTTAATTTTCAACAGACACAAAAGACAAATTTCCTTTATATAAAAATCCCCATAACATGAACATTAAATGAAAGAAACCGGTATTCAAGGCACCATCAGTAGCCTATATTTTCTATTTTAGCAAAAGTGGGCTAAATTTACTTCAAAGAAAAAAACAATAATAGCAATTTTCTATCATCCACTCAACTGAAATATTTTTAAAATATAATTGGATTGAAATACAATAAAATAAAGTGCAAAAATCTATTAATCAAAAACAACACTTTGTTTAAGGAGAAGTAACATGCAGTGAAAACAAATATTAAACTTTAATTTTTAAACTTGAACTGAGTAAAAACTCTAAATATGTGATTGCACAGTAATGTTCACTTGTTTGAGGTTGAGGGTGATACTTGGTGGTGTCCCATCTTTTCCACAAGTTCATCAATGTTCGGGGTAAGGCTCTGAGCTGAGGAAATCCTCAGAATTGAGTGGAGGTGTTCAGCAGTAAGTCGACTTCTGTGTGATGTTTTGTTCAGGTTCATCAAAGAAAACAGTTGTTCACACAGGTATGTGCTGCCAAACATAGACAACGTTTGAGCAGCCTGGATGCGCAGCTGGGGCATTGTGTCGGGGAGGAAACGGGCGAACTCCGCAGCACCCACTGCCGCATATTTTGCCCTCAGTGCATCATTGCATTGGAGGTCAATCAACTCCATTTGGAGGTTTGGTGGTGAGCTTTCCACGTCAACAGCAAATGGGTTACCGAGCAGTTCCAACCTGCTTTTTTGTGCTTCAAAGTCAGCAAATCGGCGTCGAAAGTCAGCGGCAAGCATACCTATTTTATCAGCCAACTGTGCGCTCGGGAACGCACTGGTAGAGAGCTTCTCTTTCATGGTCTGGCAGCTGGGAAAGTGGCTCAAATTTTCTTTCCGCATCTGCGTCTCCCACAGAGTCAGTTTGGTTTTAAATGCCTTCACTGTACTGTACATATCAGAGATGACATGATCCCGACCCTGCAGCTGCAAGTTCATTGCATTCAGATGACTCGTAATGTCACACAGAAAAGCCATTTCACACAGAAACATTTCGTCTCGGAGTTGTGTTGTGTCTTTCCCTTTGCTGTCCAAGAACAGACAAATCTCCTCACGAAGCTCGAAACATCTTTGAAGCACCTTTCCCTGGCTTAGCACCTCTGTGTGATAAGGCAAATCACCATGCTCCGTTTCTAACTCCGTCAGAAATGCCTTGAACTGGCGGTGATTCAAACCTTTGGCTCTGATAAAGTTAACTGTGCGCGTGATGATGCTCATTACATGCTCCATTTTCAAGGCTTTACCGCACAACGCTTCCTGGTGTATGATACAATGATAAGCTGTCAGCTCACCTGTCGCGTTTTCCTCTTGCATCTTTTCCCGTATCTTCGCCACCAGTCCGCTCCTGTGTCCACACATCGCAGGTGCTCCGTCGGTTGTCAAACCCACGAGTTTTTCCCAAGGCAGCTCCATCTCATTTACACATCTTGACACCTCTTCATACAAATCATGCCCCGTAGTTGTGCCATGCATAGGACGTAAAGCCAAAAACTCCTCTGTCACGCTTAGGCTGGAGTCCACTCCGCGGATGAAAATTGACAACTGGGCAATGTCAGAAATGTCGGTGCTCTCATCCACAGCCAAGGAATATGCAATGAAATCTTTTCCCTTTTTCACAAGCTGCTCTTTTAGATTGATGGACAACTGGTCTACTCTCTCGGCAATGGTGTTTCTGCTCAGACTCACATTTAAAAAGAGTTGCCTTTTTTCTGGGCAAACTTCGTCACAAACTTTAATCATGCAGTTTTTGATGAAATCCCCCTCCGTAAATGGCCGGGCTGATTTAGCGATCTCTTCTGCCAAAATAAAACTGGCCTTGACAGCAGCCTGGCCTTGTGATTTGGCTTTTTTGAACAGAGCCTGTCGAGATTTGAGGCCTCGTTTTAATTCCTCTGCCTTTTGTAGCCTTTGTTCCATGTCCATATTCTTGTTTTTGTCCGCGTGTTTCGTTTCATAATGTCGTCTCAGATTATACTCTTTCAGTACCGCCACACTTTCTCCACACAGAAGACACACAGGTTTTCCAGCTACCTCCGTGAACATATACTCCGACTCCCACCTTGTTTGAAACCCCCGGTTCTCAGTGTCCACCTTCCGTTTTGCCATTTTTGATGGGTATCTGAAAGTTAATTTTACTGTGATGCTGACGACTGCTGTGCCAATAAATATTGAAATGAAGCAGCCTACTGCTCGGTGCGTCACCGTTGCATTGTGGGAAATGTAGTATTGGTGCGTGTAAAAGATCTGCGGGCTGCCGGCTTGCTGCGGTCTGCGGGCCGGTTCTAATAATAAATCAAGATCATCCCAGGGGCCGTAAAAAACCTTCTCGCGGGCCGGATGTGGCCCGCGGGCCTTGACTCTGACATATGTGCCCTAAGCACACAACCAAGACAACGCAGGAGTGGCTTCGGGACAAGTCTCTGAATGTCCTTGAGTGGCCCAGCCAGAGCCTGGACTTGAACCCAATCGAACACCTCTGGAGAGACCTGAAAGCAGATGTGCAGCGACGCTCCCCATCCAACCTGACAGAGCTTGAGAGGATCTGCAGAGAAGAATGGGAGGAACTCCCCAAATACAGGTGTGCTAAGCTTGTAGCGTCCTACCCAAGAAGACTCGAGGCTGTAATTGCTGCCAAAGGTGCTTCAACAACGTACTGAGTAAAGGGTCTGAATGCTTAAGTAAATGTGATATTTCAGTTTTTTTATTGTTATAAATTTGCACAAATGTAGAACTGGGTCTGAATACTTTCCGAATGCAGTGTATATATATAAAAAAGATTGCACATTATTGAAATATACAATATCTATTCAGACTTAATAAATGTGTTTATGTGAATTTGTCTATTTTGGATTTATATAGATTGTTACATTACATACTACTGGAAAACTGGTCCCAAATGGATATTTCAGCATGTGAACATGTGACCCTCCAGTCTTGCTGTTGCAAAGTATTATTCACTTCCCTGTAATAAATGTTCTGCCACCTCATACAGTTTCCTCAGTATTCTTTCAGAGAATCAGTTACCAGTGGCCTGTTACATTATCCTCGTCCCATAACTCCTATGCTGTATGTGCTGTAGCCAACTTTTCTAGCATGACAACGATACATACAGTATGGATATGGCTAATGTTATCAGCATTAACATCAAAACCAAAAAAACATAATTTTGTATGTTTGATAAACCACTGCTCTTCTGCATTCACATCTCACATATAATCTCACTCATTATTTACTGTTAATTACAATGTCCCAAGAAAGTGGGGAAACATGTTGACGGTTAAGACATGATGCAAATCTATTGCATAGGTGTTAGCTCCCCTTACAAATTATAAAAATCTAATGTCAGGGCAAAAGAGTCCCCAGTTCCTTATCCTAGCAAACCACTTCCCTATTCTACAACTGAAAAATATGGATTTTTTTTGCAACGTCTAACATAGCAAAGAAAAAATAACTATACATGACTCAATATTGCATATTAATTTGCTTCAAGTCTACCCAGAGATGTTGCTAGATGTCCACAAGTGGTGGGGAAAATGTTCATGTCTACCTGACCTGTTGTGTTTACTGAACAAGAGATCACTTATAAGTCGAGCATAGGTGACTTACAGGAGGGTACTCTAGGGTCCACATTGTTGTCTCTTAGCAGCCCAGCAAAGCCAATCAAGCTGTTCTGGTGGTAGCACATCATGTTGTGGAGAGGCAGGTACTCTGGCTCATGATCAGGTAGTGGTGGATTGGGCTGTGGTGGCCGGAGCTCCCTGTTCACCCCCAGCTCCAGGCCTGGCCTCTCATACTGGGCCTGGGCCTGGAGCAGCTTCCCCTGGGGGCTTACTGAGTTGATCCCAGACCCTTCCCTGCTGTGGATCCTGTTGAGCATGTCGGTGAGGGACCAAGGGTTGCCGGACACCGAGGGGGAGGGGCTCATCTCCAGGCTACGCAGGGCACTCTCAGGTAGGTACATCCTGCTGACCTTTGGGGGCAGGTGGAGAGGGTAGTCAAACTCAGCCTGATGGGGCTGTGGCTGCTGGGGCTGGTGGTCTGATGTGTGGCTGTGGCTATGGCTATGGGAGAGTTCTGGTGCTGGACCACTTGGACCTCCTCGGTGGTGAGGTGGGTGAGGCCCCACTGGTTTCCTGCTCTGCGCCTGGGGCCTCCTGAAGCCAACAGACCCTAGGTGGTGAGTCTGGCCCAGTGGAGGGTGTGGGAGGAAGAGAGGAGAAGCAACGTTTGATAAACCAGTATGCCTGGCTTCGTTATGCTGCCCAGGGCTGAAATAGAACAATAGAGTACAGTTTCAGAATATTAGCCTAGTTTTTATTTTTGTATTTATCCAATCATCATACTCTAGAAATACTGGACTGGTAAGAAGAAGCATTATGATTCTCGTTCACAATTCATTGCTGATTATTTGATTAAATACACTTTTAAGATTGAAAATGGCCTTGATAATCTGACCTGCCATTGTCCCTGGTAGTAAGTGTGTTGTATGTGTGGGTGTTGTGGGTCATTGGATCCTGGATCCCCCATCCCTCCTGGCCACAGGGCAGGGCTGCAGCCGCAGCCCCCCAGTTCATGAAGGCAGAGATTAAGGGGTTAGGTGCAGCAGAGAGAGATGTGATGTCATCAGTCCTGGATCCTGCAGCACCATAGGAATTCACTGAGCTAGAGCTTGAGACGATGACATCAGCCTCATCATCTGACTCCACTGGTCTGGATCCTACTAAAACAATGAGGACAGGACAGAAAAGAACAGGGCCGTATTCATAAAGTGTCTCAGAAAAGAAGTGCTGATCTAGGATTCATGTAATCGTATTCATCATTATTAAATGGCAAACTGATCCTAGGTCAGCACTCCAGCTCTGAGACATTATGAATATAGGCTCAGATGCTAGAACAGTAAGGAGAGATGGTGCATGGAGATTCCTTAACCTTCTACTTTGACAAACTCTTTAAAATGTCCTAAAATGAACTTTAGAGGAAGGGTATAGAATAACTACGTAGATAGCCTACTACAGTTTTTGGATTGTCTCAAAATGAAATAATGACACCTGCTGGCTATTGTCTTGAGCAGTTTCCTTTTCTCATGTTAGGAAAGCTCAATAGACAGCTGGCTTGACTGTCATAGTATGAAATAGAAATACGTTCTTTAGAAATGAGGTGTAATGTTTACAATTTCCTTTACAGATGTTTGAATAAACTCTGTTATTAACTCTGTATGTGACTATACCATTTGAAGATTTCAATTCCATCTGGAGTTGTCTTTCATTTAGTTTTTCGGAGCTCTGACCTTCCTTTTCTCTGAACCTACAGAGAGAAACTATTGTCATTATTCACAGTTTCTTATTAACATGATAGTGATGTGTACCAGTAAAGTGGAAAATAACATGTCACTTAATTGATCAGTGAGTCGACAAAGTACCATTCCAATTCTGCACAATCATCATATCTTCCACTGAGTAAACAATTCAAAGGTTTACCAAGAGGAACATATTGGGGACTATATAATTGACTAACAAATTTGATAGTTATTCTGAGTCATACTGGGAGGAGTATTGTATCACTTTCAAGTGAGTTGCTGTTCATGTTTCAAGCTACTAGAAGGTTGTCTCTCACCTTTTTCTGTTCAGCCCATTGTCACGAAATCCTTTTGCAAAGGGGTTGTTGTCTATCTTGAGCTTTGTTATCTGTTGGGTAAATTAGCACGTCTCATTTATTATGAACTCAGCAAAAAAATAGACGTCCTCTCACTGTCAACTGTGTTAACTTTTAGAAAACTTAACGTGTAAATATTTGTATGAACATAACAAGATTCAACAACTGAGACATAAACTGAACAAGTTCCTCAGACATGTGACTGACGTAAATTTAATTATGTGTCTCTAAAAGAATGGGGGGGGGGTCAAAATCAAAAGTAACAGTCAGTATCTGGTGTGGCCACCAGCTGCATAAAGTACTGCAGTGCATCTCCTCCTCATGGACTGCACCAGATTGCCAGTTCTTGCTGTGAGATGTTACCCCACTCTTCCACCAAGGCATCTGCAAGTTCCCGGACATTTCTGGGGGAATGGCCCTAGCCCTCACCCTCCAATTCAACAGGTCCCAGACGTGCTCAATGGGATTGAGATCCGGGCTCTTCGCTGGCCATGGCAGAACACTGACATTCCTGTCTTGCAGGAAATCACACACAGAATGAGCAGTATGGCTGGTAGCATTGTCATGCTGGAGGGTCATGTAAGGATGAGCCTGCAGGAAGAGTACCATATGAGGGAGGAGGATGTCTTCCCTGTAACGCACAGCCTTGAGATTGCCTGCAATGACAACAAGCTCAGTCCGATGATGCTGTGACACACCACCCCAGACCATGACGAACCCTCCACCTCCAAATCGATCCAACTCAAGTGTACAGGCCTTGGTGTAACGCTCATTCCTTCAACGATAAACATGAATCCTGTCATCACCCCTGGTGAGACAAAACCGCGACTCGTCAGAGAAGAGCACTTTTTGCCAGTCCTGTCTGGTCCAGCGACGGTGGGTTTGTGCCCATAGGCAACATTATTGCCGGTGATGTCTGGTGAGGACCTGCCTTACAACAGGCCTACAAGCCCTCAGTCCAGCCTCTCTCAGCCTATTGCATACAGTCTGAGCACTGATGGAGGGATTGTGCATTCCTGGTGTAACTCGGGCAGTTGTTGTTGCCATCCTGTACCTGTGCTGCAGGTGTGATGTTCGGATGTACTGATCCTGTGCAGGTGTTGTTACATGTGGTCTGCCACTGCGAGGACGATCAGCTGTCCGTGCTGTCTCCCTGTAGCGCTGTCTTAGGCGTCTCACAGTACGGACATTGCAATTTATTTCCCTGGCTACATCTGCAGTCCTCATGCCTCCTTGCAGCATGCCTAAGGCACGTTCACACAGATGAGCAGGGACCCTGGGCATCTTTATTTTGGTGTTCCTCAGAGTCAGTAGAAAGGCCTCTTTAGTGTCCTAAATTTTCATAACTGTGACCTTAATTGCCTACCGTCTGTAAGCTGTTAGTGTCTTAACAACCATTCCACAGGTGCATGTTCATTAATTGTTTATGGTTCTTTGAACAAGCATGGGAAACAGTGTTTAAACCCTTTACAATGAAGATCTGTGAAGTTATTTGGATTTTTACGAATTATCTTTGAAAGACAGGATCCTGAAAAAGGGACATTTCTTTTTTTTCTGAGTTTAGTACTGTACACCCCAGGAGGTTGGTAGCACCTTAATTGGGGAGAATGGGCTCTTTCTAATGCCTGGAGCGGAATCAGTGGAATGATATCAAATGCAGCAAACAAATAAAATAGTACATGCACCGAATACAACCTTACCGTGAAATGCTTACTTACAAGCCCTTAACCAACAATGCAACGATACATTTTTAACGTTACAACATTACATTTTGACAACGTTACATTTTTAAAATAAAGTAAAAAATGAAATAAAAAGTAACACAATAAAATAACAATAACGAGGCTATATACAGGGGGTACCGTTACCAAGTCAATGTGTGAAGGTGCAGGTTAGTCGAGGTAATTTGTACATGTAGGTAGGGGTAAAGTGACTATGCATAGATAATAAACAGCGAATGGGGGAGGGGGTATCAATGTAAATAGTCCGGGTGACCATTTGATTAATTGTTTAGCAGTCTTATGATTTATAGGTAGAAGCTGTTAAGGAGCCTTTTGGACCTAGACTTGGCTCTCCAGTACTGTTTGCTGTGCGATAGCAGAGAGAACATTCTATGACTTGGGTGACTGGAGTCTTTGAAAATGTTTTGGGCTTTCCAGGTGTTTGATGCCATTCCATGTGCTCCATTCCGGCCATTATTATTAGCCACTCTCCCCTTAGCAGCCTCCTGTGCTGTACATGTCTCTTATTATGCTCTCTTGAAGCAGCATTTGACATTCCAGACTTTACATGCATTGTCCATATTCAACCCCCAGAGAGCACTCTAATCAACACAATTGGATTAGAGCTGTTCCAATATCTCCTTCTGGGAGAATCCCAAGGGTGTCCTGGCCTTACCTCTGAGTTCTGGTAGGCAGTGACAGCTATGAAAGCTGCCTCGGGGAAGGTGAAGCGCAGGTAGCCCCCTGACAGAGGGTTATAGGGGTCTGGAGACTGGACGATGTGCAGACGGGGCTGGTACTTATGCATGGAGTGAAGAACCACCTGCAGAACATATGATGATCCCTGTTACTACTATGCCTGTCGACACATACTCTCCAAATGGTTTAATTTGTCCCCCAAAATTTCAGCGAAAAAATAAATATACAATACCAGTCAAAGGTTTGGACACACCTACTAATTCAAGGGTTTTTCTTTATTTTTACTATTTTCTACATTGAAGAACAATAGTGAAGACATCAAAACTATGAAATAACATATGGAATCATGTAGTAACCAAAAAGGTCTTAAACATATCAAAATATATTTTATATTTGAGATTCTTCAAAGTAGCCACCCTTTGCCTTGATGACAGCTTTGCACAGACAGCTTTTTATATACAAATGTAAGCAAGGTGTAAGGATCTGGGTGTAGCTGGTGCAGAGGAGTCAGGCGCAGGACAGCAGAGATGAGTAACACAAGGAACTTTACCTCCCTCTGGGCAGGTGCCTAGGGGCCTTGCACTGGGCGCACACTGAGCAGGTGGAAACATAAACCCTCACATCCTTGGCCAAGGTGGACCACCAGTACTTCCCACTAAGACAGCGCACCGTCAGACTGATGCCAGGATGACTAGAGGAGGGTGACGTGTGGGCCCAATAGATCAAACGGTCGCGGACAGCAGACGGAGTGTACAGACGCCAAGCTGGACACTAAGGGGGAGTGGGCTCTGTACGTAACGCCCGCTCGATGTCCGCGTCCAGCTCCCACACCACCGGTGCCACCAGGCAAGAGGCCGGAAGTATGGGAGTGTGATCTATGGACCGCTCCTCTGTGAACGCTAAGGCAGACAGTGCGTCTGCCTTAGCGTTCTGGGAACCTGGTCTGTAGGACAGGGTGAAAACAAAACAGGTAAAGAACATGGCCCACCTTGCCTGGCGAGGGTTCAGTCTCCTCGCCGCCCGGATGTACTCCAGATTGCGGTGGTCAGTTCAGATGAGAAAAGGGTGTTTAGCCCCTTCAAGCCAATGTCTCCACTCCTTCAGAGCCTTGACAACAGCCAACAGCTCCCGGTCCCCGACATCATAGTTTCGCTCTGCCGGGCTGAGCTTCTTCGAAAAGAAAGCACCGGGGCGGAGCTTCGGTGGCGTACCCGAGCGCTGAGAGAGCACGGCTCCTATCCCAGCCTCGGATGTAGGACAGGGTGAAAAAAAACGGGTAAAGAACATGGCCCACCTTGCCTGGCGAGGGTTCTGTCTCCTCGCCGCCCGGATGTACTCCAGATTGCAGTGGTCAGTCCAGATGAGAAAAGGGTGTTTAGCCCCCTCAAGCCAATGTCTCCACGCCATTACCTGACCAAAGCCCCGGATAAACCTCCGGTAATAGTTGGCAAACCCTAGAAACCGCTGCACTTCCTTTACCGTGGTGGGAGTCGGCCAATTACGCACGGCTGAAATGCGGTCACTCTCTATCTCCACCCCTGAAGTGGAAATGCGATACCCTAGGAAGGAGACGGACTGTTGGAAGAACAGACATTTCTCAGCCTTGACGTACAGGTCATGCTCCAACAGTTGACCAAAATTGGATCTCAGGAGCGCTTACAACCATGCTCGGCGCGTGTAGTGGAGTATATCAGAATGTCGTCGATATACACCACTACACCCTGCCCGTGCAGGTCCAGGAAAATCTTGTCTACAAATGCCTGGAAGACTGATGGAGCATTCATCAACCCATACGGCATGACGAGGTACTCATAGTGCCCTGAGGTGGTACTAAATGCCGTCTTCCACTCGTCCCCTCCCGGATACGCACCAGGTTGTAAGCGCTCCTGAGATACAATTTTGTGAAGAAGCGCGCCCCGTGCATTGACTCTATCGCACTGGCTATGAGAGGCAGCGGGTAGCTGTACCTCACAGTGTTTTGGTTGATACCTCGATAGTCAATGCACGGGCGCAGACCTCCATCCTTCTTCTTCACAAAAAATAAACTCGAGGAGGCAGGTGAAGTGGAGGGCCGAATGTACCCCTGCCCCAGGGATTCGGAGACATATGTTTCCATAGCTGCCGTCTCCTCCTGTGACCGGGGATACACGTGACTCCTGGGAAGTGCTGCGTCTACCAGGAGATTTATCGCACAATGCCCCCGTCGATGGGGTGGGAATTGAGTCGCCTTCTTCTTACAGAAGGCGAGAGCCAAATCGGCATATTCAGAGGGGATGCGCACGGTGGAGACCTGGTCTGGACTTTCCACCGTAATGGAACCGACGGAAACCTCTAAACACCTCCCCGAGCACTTTCGTGACCACCCCTTGAGAGCCCTCTGTTGCCACGAAATAGTGGGGTTATGACAGGCCAACCAGGGTAGGCCCAGCACCACAGGAAACGCAGGAGAATCAATAAGGAAAATACTAATTCTCTCCTTGTGACCCTCCTGCGTAACCATGCCCAGTGGAGTGGTGGCCTCCCTAATTAGCCCTGACCCTAATGGTCAACTATCTGGGGTGTGCACAGAGAAGGGCACATCCACAGGAACAATGGGGACCCCTAAACTATGGGCAAATGCTCTGTCAATAAAATTCCCAGCTGCGTCTGAATCTACGAGCGCCTTATGCTGGGAATGCGGGAAAAACTCAGGAAAATGTATAAACATGTGAGCAACAGGGGGCTTTGAGTGAGCCTGGTTCCGACTCACCTGGGGTGACACGAGAGTGCCCTGCCTGTTGTCTCGACTCCCAGAAGAACCTCCCCAGCACCGACCAGCAGTGTGCCCTCTGCGACCACAGATGGGACAGGGAACGACCCCTCCTCCGGTCGCCCTAAGCGCAGCACCTCCCAGCTCCATGGGCGTCGGAGCGGTGGTGCTGGGGGATGGAACTGAAAAACCCCGATCCGGACGTCCGCGGGTAGCCAGCAGGTTATCCAGTTGGATGGACAGGTCCACCAGCTGGTTAAACGTAAGAGCGGTGTCCCTGCAGGCTCGCGCAGACTGCACCGGTAGTGATCAATCAGGGCCCTGTCGTGCCATCCCGCGCTGGCGGCCAGGGTCCGGAAGTCCAAGGCGAACTCCTGTGTGTTCCTCGTCCCCTGCCTCAAGTGGAACAGACGTTCACCCGCCGCTCTACCCTCAGGCGGGTGGTCGAAAACTTCCCGAAAGCGGCGGGTGAACTTAATTGTAATTGTCCAACACCGCTTCTCCTTCCCCCCATACGGCGTTGGCCCACTCCAGGGCTTTCCCTGAGAGACAGGAGACGAGGGCAGACACCCTCTAACGTCCCGAAGGAGCCGGGTGGACTGTTGCCACGTAGAGCTCCTGCTGGAGTAGGAACCCCTGGCATCCGGCAGCTGTCCCATCATATTCTCTCGGGAGCGCGAGCCGAATCCCACTGGGACCGTGTGAAGGAGGGGTGAACTGTGGTGCCTGTTGTAGTGGTGCCGGTGGAGGCGCTGGCAGAACTCTTCCTCTCTCCCATTGGTCCATCGTCTACAGCACGCGATCCATGGCGATGCCGAGACGTTGCAACATGGTCGCATGCTGCTGGACGCGCTCCTCGACCGCCATAGGGGGGTTGTCTGCTCCGGCTGACTCCATTTTCGGGTGCGTGATTCTGTAAGGATCTGGGTGTAGCTTGTGCAGAGGAGTCAGACGCAGGACAGCAGATATGCGTATCACAAGGAACTTTACTCAAAATGTCCAAATACATGAAGTAATACCAAGCACACAAACATCGGACCGAACTTACAATAAAACAATCACGCACAAAAACCATGGGGAAAACAGAGGGTTAAATAATGAACATGTAATTGGGGAATTGAAACCAGGTGTGTAAAACAAAGACAAAACAAATGGAAAATGAAAAGTGGATCGGCGATGGCTAGAAGGCCGGTGACGTCGACCGTCGAATGCTGCCGGAACAAGAAGTGGGACCGACTTCGGCGGAAGTCATGACACAAGGTTTGAAATGATTATGTTTTAGTCAAACATTATATCTGTTTGGGCTTCTTGCAGTCAATTTGCAGTGTACAAATTATTTGTAATTATGTTTACATTTTAGTAATTTAGTAGATGCTCTTATCCAGAGCGATAATGATCAATTAGGGTTAAGTGCCTTGCTTAAGGGCACATCTACAGATTGCTAAAATTCTAATAGTTCGCCTAATTTCAGTTTATGTGACAAAACAAGCAAGTATAGTGTAGAGAATCATTGTACCATCTAAACTGCTGTGAAATATATTGTGCATAATCAAAAATATTGTACTTTCAGCTGTTTGAAGCTGGTGTACAAAACTGAAAGTTAAAGACACAAATATGATACTTAACCACAGGAAGCATAGAAACACAGCACATAGAACAGATCTAACGCTTCTTAGACTTGTTTTTAACAAGAATGACAGATCTATAACTCACATTTCTATGAGAATTTGGTTGGGTTGCCAAAAAAGTTGCATTTTCCAGGTTTAAGTAACATTCAGTGACTATCAGCTCTTTTGCAACAGTGTCATGGTGACATGACACTTTTAATGTCATAAAATGTGCCATGGTCCTTCCATGCCAAGCCTTACCAGGCCACTGGAGTTGAGGGTGTTGTTGGTGAGTTTGAGCTTGTGGAAGGAGACGGGGTATTGCATCCACCTCTCCCCAGGTGAGGGAGAGTCTGGGTGGATGAAGAAGCGATTGGGAAGACGTGGCTCGGTCATACCACTCACTTCCCAGCGATCCCTGCTCCACTGCACAGGACAGAGGTACAGTTTAGTGTCTAAACACATTGATAACCAGCATCTTCTGCAGTTTTGAATCTAACATATTTTTCTAAAGCTTATCAATCTAAACACAAACACTAATCTACAACGTTAGTGTGTGTTTGTGTGTGTGTGTGGGTGTGTGTGTGTTGTGGTAGCAATAGATAACACAAAATTTAAATAAACAGTAGCCTAATGCTGGGAGGGGTAGGGTGAGGTACCTTGTATTTGTCGTCGCCAAATGAGACCATGTCCATCATCAACACATACTTTGCCTGAGGATTCAACCCTGTCACAGTGACTCTGCAGCTTGGAAACAGACGCCTATAAAATACAATCAGGTGGGAAGTTTGAACAATATTGAACCAACCGGTTAGGAGAGACCAGGGCACAAAGTAACAACGAAACTCAAACTAGAAACCCCGTAGAAAGCTGAATGATGTAATTCAATGTGCTAATGCTTGGTTAGTGTATCTACATGCCTTGTAACTTTTGCTAGAATCCATACATTTTTCAAGGAGAATTGTCAATATTCTTGCCGCCTCTCTTTTTTTAATATATAATAATTCTTATCAGTAAGAAGAGGTCTGTTGATTGGTATAGCTGATGACAATAATTACTGTTGTATTTTCTCACAAAACTCAGATTAAACTCAGAATTGTAGAGGGACACTTTTACATTTATCACAATTAACCCCTTATCTAAAATTCAATGGTATTTTATATGGTATTTAGAAATATTCACATAATATTCACATAAGGAAAAATATATATATATCAAGTTTGCAATTACAACTAAGATAATACCTTAGAAAAATGTAAGGGAAAAAATCATACTTTGAATGTGAAAAGTATCCTATCTTTAATATATACATTTTGGTTACTCGGTTTTTGGTCAATATGACATGCCTAAAAGATCAAATATACATATATTTTAGTCAATGTAGTGAATTTTCATCCAAGTATCAGCTTCAAGTCAGAAAATGTTTCAATTACCCCTAATTTGTATCATTGAAGACAGTATTACATTTAACCCTGCAGCCTGTTACAATGATCCCTGCCAAAGGGTGTTGTGCACCCCAAAAATCTGAGGGCGCACAAGGTTTCGAGGATGCCTGGGGGTGGTCCGCAGTGGGGCTATGCCCCCGTCTGTAAGTTGGAGAATTTAGCATTATTCAAACACCTAAAACAGTTTTTTTTCTGCAATCTAAAGACATCATCATGCTTAATTCTGTGTCAAATAAATATGTATATTTTTCTGCATATGTAAGCATACTTCTTGAGCTGTCTGTATTCTCCTGACTGGTGTGTTTTTTAAAGAAACTAAATATGCTTCTCTGCATCTCTGCTCAAATCTGGGTAAAAGATTGAAAGGAACATCTTATTCAGTATATTTAGTTATTGCTTGCTTTTCTAAAGTCTACCAACCTTGCCAGCAGGTATGCCAGCTAAGATGGTTAGACAAGCTAGCTATTCTAACTTGATTGATAGCCTGTCAATTTCTCGCATGGAATAGCCTTCATTTCTCAGATCAAGAATAGACTGATGAGTTTCACAAAAAAAGTCTTTGTTTCTGGCCATTTAGAGCCTGTAATCGAACCCATAAATGCTGATGCTCCAGATACTCAACTAGTCTAAAGAAGGGCAGTTTTATTGCTTCTTTAATCAACACAAGTTTCCAGCTGTGCTAACATGTGTGCAAAATGGTTTTCTAATGATCATTTAGCCTTTTAAAATTATAAACTTGGATTAGTTTACACAACCATTGGAACACAAGAGTGATGGTTGCTGATAATGGGCCTCTGTATGCATATGTACACATTCCATTAAAAATCAGCCATTTCCAGCTACAATAGTAATTTACAACATTAACATTGTCTACACTGTATTTCTGATCAATTTGATCTTATTTTAATGGACAAAAGATGTGCTTTGATTTCAAAAACAAGGACATTTCTAAATGATCCCAAACGTTATATGTGTATATATGTGTGTGTGTGTGTGTGTGTGTGTGTGTGTGTGCGTGCGTGCGTGCGTGCGTGCGTGCGTGCGTGCGTGCGTGTGTGTGTGTGTGTTTATTACAGGACAAATCTGAGGGCACATGCTCCTGTGCCCCCTATGGGCATGACGCCTCTGACCCTAGCTTGGGTACCAGTCTTTAGCTAATCCACTCCCTGTACTCCGTCGTGCCAAAAAGACTGGCCTTTCTGCCATCATTAAATATGAACATTCTATAATTAATGAACTGGAGGAGAACAGAGGATTTGTTCCTGATTCGATCACCGCTATCCTCTAATCACAACTATTATGCAAATATTGGAACTCATAAACTTTTATATCCACAGAACATGTTGGCATCCGGTTGCTAACCAACCGTTTTTTGTTTGTCCAGATGAAAAACCAGTCTAACAAAAGCACTGAGGTACTAACGGTCAAAAAGTTGCTAGCTCACCTCTAAATTCTCTAAGTATTTTCCAACCACAAAACATCTGAGTTTTACTTGCCTAGCTAACAGCTAAATATAGTTTTTATTAATT
The DNA here is from genome assembly GCF_029448725.1 of Salvelinus fontinalis. Classification (NCBI taxonomy): domain Eukaryota; kingdom Metazoa; phylum Chordata; class Actinopteri; order Salmoniformes; family Salmonidae; genus Salvelinus; species Salvelinus fontinalis. The sequence goes on along the minus strand of NC_074677.1, from coordinate 26,371,453 downwards.
CTAATTACATTTTAGACACTCCACATGTTGTCATGGAAAATATTAATGTTATTTCCAAAAACCAATAGTAACTCCGCCATAAATTAGTAGGGTGTATTGTCTCGTTCAGGTGCTAGTCGGACATACGACACTCGGACATTTCCGACTTGCAAACTGGTTGAACGTAGCCAGTGTATAACTACAACCAATTAGCAAGTTGGACATTTCCGAGTTTCCTAGTTCCGACAAGCACTGCTGCATATGTTGGTCATAGACACCTTAAAAATGGTGGGGGAGTGGATCAGAAAACCAGTTAGTATCTGTTGTGACCACCATTTACCTCATGCAGCGCAACACATCTCCTTCGCATAGAGTTGATCAGGCTGTTGATTGTGGCCTGTGAAATGTTATCCAACTCCTCTTCAATGGCTTTGTCAAGTTGCTGCATAATGGCGGGAACTGGAACACCCTGTCTGTTGAGTATGCAAGCCATGGAAGAACTGGGACATTTCCATCTTCCAGGAATTGTGTACAGATCCTTGCGACATGGGGCTGAGCATTTTCATGCTGAAACATTAGGTGATGGCGGAGGATGAATGGCACGACAATGGGACTAAGGATCTTATCACGGTATCTCTGTGCATTCAAATTGACATCGATAAAATGCAACTGCGTTCATTGTCCGTAGTTTATGCCTGCCCATAGCATAATCCCACCGCCACCATGGGCACTCTGTTCACAACGTTGACATCAGCAAACTGCTCACCCACACATCGCTATACACGCTGTCTGCCATCTGCCCGGTACAGTTGAAACCGATATTCATCTGTGACGAGCACACTTCTCCAGCATACCAGTGGTCATCAAAGGTGAGCATTTGTCCACTGAACTTGGTTACGACGCCGAACTGCAGTCAGGTCAAGACTCTGGTGAGAACGACGAGCACGTAGATGAGCTTTCGTGAGATGGTTTCTGACAGTTTGTGCAGAAATTCTTATGTTGTGCAAACTCAGTTTCATCAGCTGTCCAGGTGGCTGGACTCAAACGATTCTGCAGGTGAAGAAGCCAGATGTGGATATCTTGGGCTGGTGTGGTTACACGTGGTCTGCAGTTGTGAGGCTGGTTGGTCGTACTGCCAAATTCTGGAAGCGGCTTATGGTAGAAAAATGAACATTCAGTTCTTTGGCAACAGCTCTGGTGGACATTCCTGCAGTGAGCATGCCAATTGCACGCTCTCTCAAAACTTGAGACATCTGTGGCATCGTGTTGTGTGACAAAACTGCACATTTTAGAATGGCCTTTTATTGTCCCCAGCACAAGGTGTACTTGTGTAATAATCATGCTGTTTAATCAGCTTCTTGATATGCCACACCTGTCAGGTGGATGGATTATCTTGGCAAAGGAGAAATGCTCACTAAACAAATTTGTGCTAAACATTTCAGCGAAATAAGCTTTTTGTGTGTATGGAACATTTCTGGGATCTTTTAGTTCAGCTCATGAAACATGGGAAGTGTAGTAACCGCAGTCTGCAGATAGACATTAGAAAGGCCAGTCTGTAATGGGTCAGCGGTCAAACGACCACCCCTCATCACTGTCAAATGTTCCCTAAAATACTTAAGCGAACAGTCCTTTCTAATCGACCTGGCCCGGGTATCCTGGAAGGATATTGACCTCATTCCATCAGTAGAGGATGCCTGGTTATTCTTTAAAAGTGCTTTCCTCACCATTTAAATAAGCATGCCCCATTTAAAAAATGTAGAACTAAGAACAGATATAGCCCTTGGTTCACTCCAGACTTGACTGCCCTTGACCAGCACAAAAGCCTCCTGTGGCGTACTGCATTAGCATCGAATAGTTAGGAACCAATATACACAGGCAGTTAGGAAAGCTAAGGCTAGCTTTTTCAAACATAAATTTGCATCCTGTAGCACAAACTCCAAAAAGTTCTACGACACTGTAAATTCCATGGAGAATAAGAGCACCTCCTCCCAGCTGCCCACTGCATTGAGGCTAGGAAACACCGTCACCACCTATAAATCTACGATAATTGAGAATTTCAATAAGCATTTCTCTACAGCTGGCCATGCCTTCCACCTGGCTACCCCTACCCCGGTCAACAGCTCTGTACCCCCCACAGCAACTTGCCCAAGCCTCCCCCATTTCTTCTTCACCCAAATCCAGATAGCTGATGTTCTGAAAGAGCTGCAAAATCTAGATCCCTACAAATCAGCTGGGCTAGACAATCTGGACCCTCTCTTTCTAAAATTATCCACCACAATTGTTGCAACCCTTATTACTGACCTGTTCAACCTTTCTTTCGTATCATCTGAGATCCCTAAAGATTGGAAAGCTGCCGCGGTCATCACCCTCTTCAAAGGGGGAGACACTCTAGACCCAAACTGTTACAGTCCTATATCTATCCTACCCTGCCTTTCTAAAATCTTCGAAAGCCAAGTTAACAAACAAATCACCGACCATTTCGAATCCCACCGTACCTTCTCCTCTATGCCATCTGGTTTCTGAGCGGGTCATGGGTGCACCTCAGCCACGCTCAAGGTCCTAAACGATATCATAACCGCCATCGATAAAAGACAATACTGTGCAGCCATCTTCATCGACCTGGCCAAGGCTTTCGACTCTGTCAATCACTGCATTCTTATCGGCAGACTCAACAGCCTTGGCTTCTCAAATGACTGCCTCGCCTGGTTCACCAACTACTTCTCAAATAGAGTTCAGTGTGTCAAATTGGAGGGCCTGTTGTCCAGACCTCTGGCAGTCTCTATGGGGGTGCCACGGGGTTAAATTCTCGGGCCGACTCTTTTCTCTGTGTACATCAATGATGTTGCTCTTGCTGCTGGTGATTCTCTGATCCACCTCTACGCAGACGACACCATTCTGTATACTTCTGGCCCTTCTTTGTACACTGTGTTAACAAACCTCCAGACGAGCTTCAATGCCATACAACACTCCTTCCGTGGCCTCCAACTCTTCAACCGATCGCTGCCCGCACCCTCCCGCCCGTCTACTCTGGACGGTTCTGACTTAGAATATGTGGACAACTACAAATACCTAGGTGTCTGGTTAGACTGTAAACTCTCCTTCCAGACTCACATTAAGCATCTCCAATCCAAAATTAAATCTAGAATCGGCTTCCTATTTCGCAACAAAGCATCCTTTACTAATGCTGCCAAACACCCTCATAAAACTGACTATCTGTTACGCCCTGACCTTAGTTTTTTTGTTATGTCTCTATTTTGGTTTGGTCGGGGCGTGAGTTGGGGTGGGCATTCTATGTGTTTGTTCTATATTTTATATTTCTATGTGTTTGGCCGAGTGTGGTTCTCAATCAGAGGCAGCTGTCTATCGTTGTCTTTGATTGAGAACCATACTTAGGTAGCCTCATCCCACCTGTGTTTGTGGGTAGTTGTTTTCTGTTGTGTGTCTGCACCACCCAGAACTGTTTCGGTTGTTCTCTTTGTTATTTTTGTTATTTCAGTGTTCATTAAATAAATATGGACACGTACCACGCTGCACCTTGGTCCTCTCCTTCCAACAGCCGTTACACTATCCTACCGATCCTTGATTTCGGCAATGTCATTTACAAAATAGCCTCCAACACTCTACTCAGAAAATTGGATGTAGTCTATCACAGTGCCATCCATTTTGTCACCAAAGCCCAATATACTACCCACCACTGAGACCTGTATGCTCTCCTTGACTGGCCCTCGCTTCATATTCGTCGCCAAACTCACTGGCTCCAGATCATCTATAAGTCTTTGCTAGGTAAAGCCCTGCCTTATCTCAGCTGACTGGTCACCATAGTAGCACCCACCCGTAGCACGCGCTCCAGCAGGTATATTTCACTGGCCATCCCCAAAGCCAACTCCTCATTTGTACACCTTTCCTTCCAGTTCTCTGCTGCCAATGACTGGAACGAATTGCAAAAATCACTGAAGCTGGAGTCTTATACCTCCCTCACTAACTTTAAGTATCAGCTGTCAGAGCAGCTTATCAATCATTGCACCTGTACACAGCACATCTGTAAATAGCACACCCAACTACCTCTTCCACATATTGTTAATTGTTTTTTGCTCCTTTGCACCCCAGTATCTCTATTTGCACATTCATCTTCTGCACTATCTATCACTCCAGTATTTAATTGCTAAATTGTAATTATTTCGCCGCTATGGCCTATTTATTGCCTTACCTTCCTAATCTTACTACATTTGCACACACTGTATTGATTTTTATATTGTGTTATTGACTGTACGTTTGTTTATTCCATGTGTAACTCTGTGTTGTTTGTGTCACACTGCTTTGTTTTATCTTGGTCGCAGTTGTAAATAACTAGCCTACCTGATTAAATAAAGGTGAAATAAAATAAATAAATAAATAAATAAAAGTCTCTTTGGCAGTGACAAGGAGTGGAACTTCAGCTGAAGAAACTGGTACTCAGACTACTCTTACACCGCCGCCTACAGGGTTAAGTGTACATTTTGACTTCTGACACTTTCTGTTGACTTGTAAAGGACTGGTATGTCCTAGAAAGGTAGTTACAGTGGGTAATGGTAGCTGAGATATGCATGTTGTTTGTATAAAATATTATTAATAACTCAAATAATCTTTTCATAAATAAGCTGAACTGAAAGTGTTACTTTGTGCTCCATACTACTATCGGTTATTCAATTTAATAAAAAATAGTGGTTCTTTGCAACAGAATTACTCTGAGACTAGGCCTATGTCCCAAAACAGTCACCAAATGGAAATTGCATTATTTTAGGCTATCATATTTAATTAATTTCTAATGTTTCTATCACTTATGTTTCATATTCTTGACAAGCGGTTATTATGAAGGACTATGGCTACCGCTATTTATCATCCACACATCCTACCTTCCTGTTTTGGTGATGAGCATCTCAGTTCCTATATCGCCAAATTGTTCCCATAGCTCGCGACCCTGGAGCGACACCCGAACTTGAAGAGCTGAAAGCTCGGGTTCACACCCGACTTTACCACCGCCGTTCCAAGACTGGCCCCGTCGAACCGCATCTTTCCAATCTAGTAGAAGGTATTTATTTGCGTCATTCATAGCCTATATTAGAGTTACGGTTTTTATTCCACAAACCTATGACAATAGACTACATAAATAGCTAACCACTGGGCACACAGTGGTTGAATGAATCAACGTTGTTTCCACGTCATTTCAATTAAATTATGTTAGATGTTGAATTGACGTCTGTGCCCAGTGGGATAGGCTACCCCTCTCAATAGGAAAGAGCATTGGTATTGTTAGGCTCAATTAGGACTTTTAAACGCAACGTTTTCAATAACATTTGGTAATGTTGTCTATCCATTAAACACAAACCTACCTGGTGGACAATAGCCATAGTTCCTGTGCTGAGAGTTGAGTGGGTAGTCACCACACAGCAGCCTCTCCTCATGCAGATACATGGCCTTGGAGCTCCAGTCAGCGCTCTTGTTGTTAATTTCTCTCTGATTTACTCCAAACTCGAGCTCAGGGATATGCACTTGAGATGTGATTAGGGCAGCTATCCCCTATACCTTTCCCTCCCATATGGAAGAAGACAGAGGTGTGTATGTGTGTGTGTGTGTGTGTGTGTGTGTGTGTGTGTGTGTGTGTGTGTGTGTGTGTGTGTGTGTGTGTGTGTGTGTGTGTGTGTGTGTGTGTGTGTGTGTGTGTGTGTGTGTGTGTGTGTGTTAAGTGTTGGAACATCAATCAGAACCCCACTTTGATCTTTATACAGTTTAGAGTAGCCTAAATGTTGTTGTGTGAAAAGAGGGGTGCATGTAGGGGGAGGTTGGTGTTCAGTATAGGCAGTGAGGCATTGGGGTTCCCCAACTTCAAAACCCCCAACTCCCAGGCCAGGTGCTAATCACCTGGGCAGTTTGGTCTGCCATTACTACAGGAAGCTGGTGCCGGCTCCTTCATTATACTGGCTGACCAGACAGACACAGGACAGAAGGCAGGGGAGTGTCAATGCAGAGGTGTGTGTCGAGTGACACCTTGCTCCCTAAGTAACGACCTCCAGTCCACTGGACTTGAGCTCTACAGGGATGGCCTGGCTCTTTGAGATGTGGCTTGGTTATGATAAATATCATCACGATACCAAAAATATCTGAACACTTCTGATCTTCTCTAATGTAGTAAATGCTGTCACAAAAATATATATTTGTCTTTGGTCTTCAAGGCAAGAGGGTGGAATTATTAATGTGGTTGTATGATTAAACAATATTTTAAATTATCATTAAATTATCATTAGGAATGGATAAATCATTCTACATATGAAATACGTATTTGAGAGAACTTACAAATCTCTTATCCCAGCATATGAAGAGGACCTACACAGAACTTGTATGTTTTACATTTACATTTAAGTCATTTAGCAGACGCTCTTATCCAGAGCGACTTACAAATTGGTGCATTCACCTTATGACATCCAGTGGAACAGCCACTTTACAATAGTGCATCTAGATCATTGGACTGGAGACTCATGTTCTGCTCTTATGCTCATATGTTATGTAGAGGTAAATCAGAACATTACAGAACATTTCTATGAATGTCTATAAATAGTAATTTACTTTCCTTCAATGTGCTACAATAGAAAATGAACGGCATCAGATTCATTACCCAAGATGATCCGTTTTTAGGGATATTTATTTATTTATTTCCCCCCAATACTTCCATCTGATACATACTTAATAATATTAAGAGCAAATTTACTCTGATTTAGATGTGAAATGTGAAGCTGCATTCTTACAAAGTAAAGCAAATGTGTATTATTCTTTTTCATTCCGTACATAAATCAATTAAATTTTTGTCCTCCTGTTTTTCAATGTCTGGCTGGCCGCACAAATACATTTTTATTTGAATGCGCTGTAAAATTCACAGAAATCTCAATTTATTTCCCTGGTGCCTGGTGTCCCTCCAACTCTTTGCTGATAAAGAGTTGGAGGGACACCAGGCACCTCAATGGTGCCGCCCAGATAGGCCTGCTTACGTCTTTATCTGTAGGATCAACCCGACCACTCACACCCCCTTGGTCCCCCGCCCAAACTGGGGAGATTGTTTCCACAGTAACTGGGCTAAGTTGTCGCCCCCACCTCTGTCCTCACCCCAACCGTGTCACCCGACACCTCCCACTTGCATTATACATATTTATTTCAATTTTGTTGAAATATGATACAAATATTGTGCCAGAAAATATGCCAACCACAATGAATGCTCCAGAAAGATGGTTGCAGTTATGTTTGATATGTCGATGATTCAAACCACTAACATTTACATCAAGAAGAGTCATTGCATAATATTCAGTTGAAATCAGCTGCTGATAGTTGGATAGATACCATTTCCTTTGTAGTCAACATCTAAGACACAATTGATTGCATTTGCAATGACGTCAACTATAAAGTATTTGTAGTGGGGAAGAACTGTCAATTATTATACAGTACCAGTCAAAAGTTTGGACACACCTACTCATAACAGGGTTTTTCTTTATTTTTGTAATGAATACTCAGGGAGAAAAAGGTGTAGATTTACGCGCAGAGCGCGGCAAATGTTTATTAAGCCTTCGCAGAAGGCAGGAATCGTGGTCACAGGCAGGCAATGGTCAAACACAGGTAGGCAGTCAAAAATAAATAAATAACTCGCAACCATAAAAACAGAAAGAACTGAACTAACTAGGGAGCTGATGAGACCAGGTGAGAAACGGACACAGGTGAAAACAATGAACAAAATGAAAGACAGGGCTACGTTCCAGAACACAAAGAAACAGAACTAAGTTCAAGAACACAAAGAAAAAGAACACAAGGTTGACTAAGAAAAGAAAAGCAGAACCTTACCATTTTTACAATTTTCTACATTGTATAGTAATAGTGAAGAGATCACAACTATGAAATAACACATATGGAATCATGTTGTAACCAAAAAAGTATTAAACAAATCAAAATATATGTTATATTTGAGATTCTTCAAAGTAGCCACCCTTTGCCTTGATGACAGGTTTGCACACTCTTGACATTTTCTCAACCAGCTTCAGCTGGATTACTTTTCAATTAATAGGTGTGCCTTGTTAAAAGTTAATTTGTGCAATTTCTTTCCTTCTTAATTGTGACAAGGTAGGGGTGCTATACAGAAGATAGCCCTATTTGGTAAAAGACCAAGTCCATATTATGACAAGAACAGCTTAACTAAACAGAGAAACAACAGTCAATCATTACTTTAAGACATGAAGGTCAGTAAATCCGGAAAATTTCAAGAACTTTGAAAGTTTCTTCAAGTGCAGTCGCAAACACCATCAAACACTATTGTCTTGTTTTGCACACTTTGTACAAAATAATAAAATGCAGTACTACAGGATATTTCTTAACGTAGCTCTTTATTAGCTAGCTATAACTGGCATGTTCACGTATCGCCAACCAGGATCAAACTGACCATGACCTAACCATTTGGGTGGTCTTAACCAATCATAGCACAGTATGATATGGCGGTAAAATGCATCCAATTACAATTCAGTATGTTTACACATATAAATATTACAACTATAATGAAACTGGCTCTCATGAGGACAACCACAGGAAAGGAAGACCCACAGTTACCTCTGCTGCAGAGGATATGTTCATTAGAGTTAACTGCATCTCAGAAATTGCAGCCCAAATAAATGCTTCACAGAGTTCAAGTAACAGACACATCTCAACATCAACTGTTCAGAGAAGGCTGCGTGAATCAGGCCTTCATGGTCGAATTGCTGCAAAGAAACCACTACTAAAGGACACCAGTACGAAGAAGAGACTTACTTGGGCCATTAAACACGAGCCATGGACATTAGACCGGTGGATATCTGTCCTTTGGTCTGATGAGTCCAAAGTTTTAATTTTTGGTTCCAACTGCTGTGTCTTTGTGAGACGGAAAGTAGGTGAATGGACGATCTCCGCATGTGGGGTTCCCACCGTGAAGCATGGAGGAGGAGGTGTGGTGGTGCTTTGCTGATGACACTGTCAGTGATTTATTTCGAATTCAAGGCACACTTAACCAGCATGTCTACCACAGCATTCTGCAGAGATACGCCATCCCGTCTAGTTTGAGTTTGGTGGAACTATCATTTGTTTTTCAACAGGACAATGATCCAAAATACACCCCCAGGCTGTATAATTGCTATTTGACCAAGGAGAGTGATGGAGTACTGCATCAGATGACCTGGCCTCCACAGTCATCCGACCTCAACCCAATTGAGATGGTTTGGGATGAGTTGGACAGCAGAGTGAAGAAAAAGCAGCCAACAAGTGCCCAGCATATGTGTGAACTCCTTCAAGACTGTTGGAAAAGCATTCCTCATAAAGCTGTCATTGTAAATGTCAGAGCTTCTAGGAGTGTTGGGTGGAATGGAGTCAAACGCAGAGAGCACAGTTAAGGTACGTGGATTTATTTTCCAATACACGGGAAATCCTGCCCTAACACATACGGGCACATCAGAAAAGTCCAACTAACACCAGACTAAACTGTTCCGAGGAAACTAATAAAATCCACTACAAGAATCCTACACCAACGTAACAGTAAGTAAGCCCGCACAACAGCCAGCGGGCTACCTAACCTTATATATCCTACCCAACCAACCTAAACTAAAACAGGTGCACCCAATCAACCCAAATTAACAGAAACCAAAACGAAAGAAACGATGGCAGCTAGTAGGCCGGTGACGACGACCGCCGAGCCCCGCCCGAACAGGAAGAGGCACCATCCTCGGCGGGATTCGTGACAGTACCCCCCCCCTGACGCGCGGCCCCCGCAGCGCGCCGACCCCGGCCTCGAGGACGACCCGGAGGGCGAGGCGCAGGACAATCCGGGTGGCGACGGTGGAAATCAGCCAAGAGGGAAGGATCTAAAATATCCTTCCCAGGTACCCAGCACCTCTCCTCCGGACCGTACCCCTCCCAGTCAACGAGGTACTGCAGGCCCCTCACCCGGCGTCTCGAGTCCAGAATAGCTCGTACAGCGTACGCCGGGGACCCCTCGATATCCAGAGGGGGCGGAGGGACCTCCGGCACCTCACCTTCCTGAAGGGGACCAGCTACCACCGGCCTGAGGAGAGACACATGAAACGAGGGGTTAATACGATAATAAGAGGGGAGTTGTAATCTATAACACACCTCGTTTATCCTCCTCAGGACTTTAAATGGCCCTACACACTGCGGCCCCAGCTTCCGGCAGGGCAGGCGGAGGGGCAGGTTTCGGGTCGAGAGCCAGACCCTGTCCCCTGGTGCGAACACAGGGGCCTCACTGCGGTGGCGGTCAGCGCTCCTCTTCTGACGCTCACTGGCCTGCCTGAGAGAGGCCTGGACTGCCCGCCAGGTCTCTCTAGAGCGCTGGACCCACTCCTCCACCGCAGGAGCTTCGGTCTGGCTCTGATGCCACGGAGCCAGGACCGGCTGGTACCCCAATACGCACTCGAATGGCGACATGTTAGTTGAGGAGTGGCGGAGTGAATTCTGGGCCAACTCCGCCCACGGAACATACCTTGCCCATTCTCCAGGCCGGTCCTGGCAATACGACCTCAGAAACCTACCCACTTCCTGGTTCACCCGTTCTACCTGCCCATTACTTTCAGGGTGATACCCAGAGGTAAGGCTGACCGAGACCCCCAGACGCTCCATAAACGCCCTCCATACCCGGGACGTGAACTGGGGACCTCGATCAGATACGATGTCCTCTGGCACCCCGTAATGCCGGAAGACATGAGTAAAAAGAGCCTCCGCAGTCTGCAGGGCCGTAGGGAGACCAGGCAATGGAAGGAGACGACAGGACTTAGAAAACCGATCCACAACGACCAAAACGGTAGTGTTCCCCTGAGAAGGAGGAAGATCAGTCAGGAAATCTACCGATAAATGAGACCATGGTCGTTGTGGAACCGGGAGGGGTTGTAACTTCCCTCTCGGTAGGTGCCTAGGAGCCTTACTCTGTGCGCATACCGAGCAGGAAGAGACATAGAGTCTCACGTCCTTAGCCAAGGTGGGCCACCAGTATTTCCTCCTAAGATCCCGCACTGTTCTCTCAATCCCCGGATGACCCGAAGAAGGTAGTGTATGAGCCCACCGAATCAAACGATCACGAACACCAAGCGGTACGTACTTACGGCCAGTAGGACACTGGGATGGCACAGGTTCTACCCTTAACGCCCGCTCGATGTCCGCGTCCACCTCCCATACCACCGGGGCCACCAGACACGAGGCTGGAAGGATGGGAGTCGGATCGATGGACCGGTCATCCGTGTCATACAGACGTGACAGCGCGTCAGCCTTGGTGTTAAGGGAACCTGGTCGGTAAGAGATCTTAAATCTAAAACGAGTAAAAAACATGGCCCACCTAGCCTGACGCGGACTCAGTCTCTTCGCCTCTCGGATATACTCCAGATTTCGGTGGTCAGTCCAGATGAGAAAAGGGTATTTGGCCCCCTCAAGCCAGTGTCTCCACACTTTCAGGGCTTTTACCATAGCTAGTAACTCCCGATCCCCCACATCATAGTTCCGCTCCGCCGGCTCCAGCTTCTTAGAAAAAAAAGCACAGGGACGGAGCTTCGGTGGCGCGCCCGAGCGCTGGGATAGCACGGCTCCAACACCAGCCTCGGACGCATCCACCTCCACTATGAACGCTAACGAAGGGTCCGGATGCGCCAACACGGGAGCTTCAGTAAACCTTGCCTTCAACTGGTTGAAGGCTCCATCTGCCTCAGCCGACCACCGTAAACGCACCGGCCCCCCCTTTAGCAGTGAGGTAATTGGTGCCGCCACTTGACCAAAACCCCGGATAAACCTCCGGTAGTAATTGGCAAACCCTAAAAACCGCTGCACCTCCTTTACCGTGGTTGGAGTCGGCCAATTACGCACGGCGTTTACGCGGTCACACTCCATCCTCACCCCCGAGGTGGAAATGCGATAACCCAGGAAGGAAACGGCTGGTTTGGAGAACACACATTTCTCAGCCTTGACGTATAAGTCATGCTCCAGCAGTCGCCCAAGCACCCTGCGCACCAAGGAGACATGAGCAGCGCGTGTGGCCGAATAGATCAAGATGTCATCAATATATACTACCACACCCAGCCCCTGCAAGTCTCTGAGAATCTCATCTACAAAGGATTGGAAAACGGCTGGAGCATTCTTTAACCCATACGGCATGACGAGGTACTCATAGTGGCCTGATGTGGTACTAAACGCTGTTTTCCACTCGTCTCCTCCCCGAATACGCACCAGATTATACGCGCTCCTGAGATCCAGTTTTGTGAAAAAACGCGCTCCGTGGAATGATTCCATCGCCGTAGCGATAAGAGGTAGTGGATAACTAAATCCCACTGTGATTGAGTTTAGACCTCGATAATCAATGCACGGACGCAGTCCTCCCTCCTTTTTTCTCACAAAAAAGAAACTCGAGGAAGCGGGTGACATGGAGGGCCGAATGAACCCCTGTCCCAGAGCTTCCGTGACATATGTCTCCATAGCCAACGTCTCCTCCTGTGACAGAGGGTACACGTGACTCCTGGGAAGTGCAGCGTTCTCCTGAAGGTTTATCACGCAATCCCACCGTCGATGAGGGGGTAATTTAGTCGCTTCCTTCTTACTAAAAGCGATAGCCAAATCGGCATATTCTGGGGGAATGCGCACAGTGGAAACCTGGTCTGAACTCTCCACCGATGTGGCACCGATGGAAACTCCCACACACCTACCTGAACACTCGTCTGACCACCCCTGAAGAGCTCCCTGTCGCCAGGAAATGAGGGGATTGTGAATGGCTAACCAGGGAATCCCCAATACCACTGGAAAACCAGGTGAATCAATAAGGTAAAAACTGATCTGCTCCCTATGATTCCCCTGGGTTACCATGTCCAGCGGAATCGTGGCCTCCCTGACCAGTCCTGACCCTAACGGTCGGCTATCTAGGGAGTGCACAGGGAAAGGAGGGTCTATCTGCACCAACGGAATACCCAACCTACGGGCGAGTCCGCGATCCATAAAACTCCCAGCTGCGCCTGAGTCGACTAGCGCCTTATGCTGAAGAGAGGGGAAAAACGCAGGGAAAAAAATAACCAAAAACATATGACCTACAGGGAGCTCTGGGTGAGTCTTGTGCCTACTCACCTGAGGTGGCCGAGGAGTATTCCGCCTGCCATCCCGACTCCCAGATGGACTCCTCCAGCACCGGTCCGAAGTGTGTCCTCTCCGGCCACAGTAGGTGCAGGAAGAGCCACCTCCTCCGGTCCCCCTAGATGCAGCTCCTCCCAACTCCATTGGAGTTGGAGCGGGAGAGCTGGGAGGTGGAATGGACAGGACCCCCTCTGAACGCCCGCGGGCAGCTAGCAGGTTATCCAGTCGAATCGACATGTCGATCAGTTCATCTAGAGATAGTGTGGTGTCCCGACAAGCTAGCTCCCGACGGACGTCCTCCCGAAGGCTACAACGGTAATGATCTATTAAGGCCCTGTCATTCCACCCCGCTCCAGCAGCCAAAGTCCGGAACTCTAAAGCGAACTCCTGGGCGCTCCTCGTCTCCTGTCTCAGGTGGAACAGACGCTCACCCGCCGCTCGGCCCTCTGGTGGGTGGTCGAACACAGCCCGAAACCGACGGGTGAACTCTGCATAATGGTCCCGAGCAGAGTCTGGGCTGTTCCATACCGCGTTGGCCCAGTCCAGGGCTCTCCCCGATAAACAGGAGACAAGGAGGCTTACCCTCTCTTCCTCCGAGGGAGTCGGACGCACGGTAGCCAGGTATAGCTCAAGCTGGAGCAAAAAACCCCTGGCAACCAGCCGCTGCTCCATCGTACTCCTTCGGTGGGGTGAGACGCAAAGAGCTGGTCCCAGCCGATGACCCTGTGGGAGTGGGTTGTGTCGTCTGCAGGGGAGCTGTAGGGGGCGTCGGGAGACCACTCCTCTCCCATCGTTCCATCCTCTCCATCATCATGTCCATCGCTGATCCGATACGCTGAAGTACAGCTGTATGATGCTGGACACGCTCCTCCATAGTTGGGAGAGGGGTGGTCGTGGCTCCTGCTGACTCCATAGGTGGTGCGGGCTTCTGTCAGAGCTTCTAGGAGTGTTGGGTGGAATGGAGTCAAACGCAGAGAGCACAGTTAAGGTACGTGGATTTATTTTCCAATACACGGGAAATCCTGCCCTAACACATACGGGCACATCAGAAAAGTCCAACTAACACCAGACTAAACTGTTCCGAGGAAACTAATAAAATCCACTACAAGAATCCTACACCAACGTAACAGTAAGTAAGCCCGCACAACAGCCAGCGGGCTACCTAACCTTATATATCCTACCCAACCAACCTAAACTAAAACAGGTGCACCCAATCAACCCAAATTAACAGAAACCAAAACGAAAGAAACGATGGCAGCTAGTAGGCCGGTGACGACGACCGCCGAGCCCCGCCCGAACAGGAAGAGGCACCATCCTCGGCGGGATTCGTGACAGTAAATAAGAATTTGTTCTTAACTGATTTGCCTAGTTAAATAAAGGTTACATAAAATAAAACATTAAAAGCTGGTTGAGAGAATGGTTGAGAGTGTGCAAAGCTGTCATCAAGGCAAAGGGTGGCTACTTTGAAGAATCTCAAATATACAATATTCTTTGATTTGTTTAGCACTTTTTTGTTACTACATGATTCCATATGTGGTATTTCATAGGTTTGATGTCTTCACTATTATTCTACAATGTAGAAAATAGTAAAAATAATGAAAAACCCTGTAATGAGTAGGTGTGTCCAAACACATTTTTTAAAGTTTTAAGACAGAAATTATTTCAGTTGGCTGTTTCTTAAGATGTCCACTTAAGGTCATAATGTTTAATTATTCAGTGACTTCAATAACCAGCTCAGTGGAGGTCATGTTTGTGTAACAGTATAACTTTAGACCGTCCCCTCGCCCCGACTGTCACGCCCTGGCCTTAGTATTCTTTATTATTTTAGTTAGGTCAGGGTGTGACATGGGTATTTATGTGGGTTTTGTAGTGTCCAGGGTGATTGTAAGGTTTAGGGGGTTTATTTAGAGTAGTTGGGTTTATGTTTAGTATAGTTGTCTAGCTGTGTCTATGTTGTGTGTAGTTGTCTAGGAAAGTCTATGGTTGCCTGAATGGGTTCCCAATTAGAGACAGCTGGTTTCTGTTGTCTCTGATTGGGAGCCATATTTAGGGTAGCCATAGGCTTTAGTTTGTTGTGGGGAATTGTCTATGTCTGAACGGTTGTAGCATGTGTGTGTACTACGTTTATTAGCTTCACGGTCGTTTGGTTAGTTTGAAAGTGTTTTGTTTCGTTTTGCCTTCTTCAATAATAAATGAAGATGGCTTATTTTCCTCATGCTGCGTTTTGGTCCGTCTCTCCTCCACACAATCGTGACACCGACACGGGCGCGAACCAGGGACCTTCTGCACACATCAACAACGGTCGCCCACGAAGCATCGTTACCCATCGCTCCACGATGCTTCGTGGGCGACCGTTGTTGATGTGTGCAGAAGGTCCCTGGTTCGCGCCCGTGTCGGGGCGAGGGGACGGTCTAAAGTTATACTGTTACATTGATGCTGTTGACCCGGATCACTGGTTGCTGCGGAAAAGGAGGAGGTTGAAAGGGGGGTGAGTGTAACGGATGTGAAATGGCTAGCTAGTTAGCGGGTACGCGCTAATAGCGTTTCAATCAGTTACGTCACTTGCTCTGAAACCTAGAAGTAGTGTTTCCCCTTGCTCTGCAAGGGCCGCGGCTTTTGTGGAGCGATGGGTAATGACGCTTCGTGGGTGTCAGTTGTTGATGTGTGCAGAGGGTCCCTGGTTTGCTCCCGGGTCAGGGCGAGGGGACGGTCTTAAAGTTATACTGTTACATTTGAGCAATAGGTAATGTTTGCTTGGGTGATTTTGAATGTTGACAAAAGAGACAGACAATTTGTTAAACAAAACACCTTTTAAAATGCAAGCTGGAAATAAATCTGCCAAAATAAGGCCAAAAAAACTGGAGAAAAATATTTCTTAAGAAATACTTGCTTTGGAATGGGTGTGTACGGGGGCATGGAGGGGTGACAGACGAGATGTCAAACACCTGATGTTGCAAAACTGTTTGGGGTCTGATTAGAAGGGGTGCGGCACATCATTAGATCAGAGGCAAACAGGACAAGACCCAGAGCATGATAGATAAGGGGGCCACAGCTCTGATGTCATCACCATATGCAAATTAACTGGTGGCTTTAAAGGAGACCTTTGCGAGCTGTCATGAGTCTGTGAACAATGTGGTGGTGTTGGAGACGTGCTGGCTGTTGTAAACCAGAGCAGCGTGGTAATAGAAAACAACCAACGCCCTTAATTAACACTTTTTTTCTTCAAGAGAGAGGACAACGCAGACAGACCAGGCATGGAGGTGAGCTGAACATTTAAAGGCCCACTATGTGAAATTTACAGACGTTTTGATCACTTAACTCAGTCACGCTAAACCTCTGAAGCTGTCAATTGGGCTTCATTTGAAGGGGATAATTAGGGGAGAGAGCTGATGTTTAGAGAAAGTCTTCTATTAAGATGCTCTGCAAGTGGTTTAATTTAGTTAACTACAAGCAATTACATTAAGAAAACTCATGTACATGGTATCGGTATATAATGTAATGTCAGACCTGAACTTGGTTAGTCTCACAATAGGACTTCAATAGATTTAATTAAGAAATTGATGTGGATCATGCATGAATTTGTTGTCTGAGAAAATATCATTCTGTAATATAGCATGCATATTGTGTTCATTCCTTGGGTGGTTGACTTCTCAGAATATGTTATAACACATTGATAACATATTGACTCAACCCTGTTTCTGTACATATTTGTTTGTGTATTTATTTAATATGTAATATCCATAATTTTATCCCCAACAGGTTTATTCATTTAGGCAATGTCATCATGGGATATTGTTCGTTAGTCTTGTACCCTGGACAGGATATCATCATATACTGTAAGTTCGTTATGGTGACACTACAGTATAGATGATGTACTATCCAGGGTCTCATTCCCCCTCCGGATACTATCAGCACACACACACAAGCTGTTGACGGTTGGAAGCTAGAGGGTGGCAATCTAACCGTTACCATTACTGAGTTTTAGCAATGGTAAGGGTTCTATTGACGCCTCTCAATGTCATAGCTACAATAGTACACACATGGACGGATGCTGCTGGCGGTTGGAAGCTAGAGGGTGGCGCTCAAACCGTTACCATTACTGAGTTTTAGTAATGGTAAGGGTTCTAATGCTGCTTCCCAATGTCACTGGAGTTGCATTAAAGGAAACTAAAAACTGGTGGACTGGTCTCGTCTTCCTTGCAAGAAGTCACATTTGATTACAACACCTTAGTGATACCAAGAGCCAAAGTTGTGTTTAAGAGCTGATTTTGATATTGTAAGATATTTGTTGACTTGTGAAATAATGTTTCAAATTAAAAACCAAAGAATGACTATCAATGTCTTGGTGTACATCTCACTCTGAATGTTAAATACTGTACCAAGGTTACCACCTCAATGCATTGACAGGTTACACATATGAAATTGTATGAAAGCATACATATTATTATTGTTTTTTTATTTATAATTTCATATACTCCTTGCAGTGTACATCTTTTTAAAAGCAGTTGGTTTGTCTAATTGAAGATTACCTCTAGTATTCTGCACTAAACATACGGTTGTTAGGAGTGTAACTGCCAGTGTAATCAATGGAGAGCAGCTGTTTCTGTAGACAGAGTGAACTGAGACATTACAGCCCTCTCTCTCCCCCCTCTTCTTCTCATCGTCTCACTCTCTTCATTGAGACACCCCAGCCCTCCCTCTCTTTATCACTCTCTCTCTTTGGCCTTGCTTTAGGCCACAGGGCACACACTTGTTTTTCATCAAGATAGTCTGGATAGTGACAGCGCATAGAGCAAACTTACAGGGAGGGGGAGAAATTAACCTAATTACCATTATCTGACCGATTTTTCCTAGCACTCCATTTTACCAGCAGGTTAGCACTCCATTTTACCAGCAGGTTAGCACTCTATTTTACCAGCAGGTTAGCGCTCTATTTTACCAGCAGGTTAGCGCTCTATTTTACCAGCAGGTTAGCGCTCCATTTTACCCACAGGTTAGCGCTCTATTTTACCAGCAGGTTAGCACTCTATTTTACCAGCAGGTTAGCGCTCTATTTTACCAGCAGGTTAGCGCTCCATTTTACCAGCAGGTTAGCGCTCTATTTTACCAGCAGGTTAGCGCTCCATTTTACCAGCAGGTTAGCACTCTATTTTACCAGCAGGTTAGCGCTCCATTTTACCAGCAGGTTAGCACTCTATTTTACCAGCAGGTTAGCGCTCCATTTTAGCAGCAGGTTAGCACTCTATTTTACCCACAGGTTAGCGCTCTATTTTACCAGCAGGTTAGCGCTCCATTTTACCAGCAGGTTAGCACTCTATTTTACCAGCAGGTTAGCGCTCTATTTTACCAGCAGGTTAGCACTCAATTTTGAATTCCATTAAAGAGAAACAATTCAGTCCTCAGGGGTTTTGCTTACAGAGAAAGAATAAGAAGGATAGATAGAAAGAGAGCGAGAAAAATATAGAAATTAAGGCTTGAGGGGACAGCAATGCTATTGTCAGCTGACAGAGAGAGAAAGAGAAAGAGTGAGAGGAGAGAGACAGGGGGTGGATAGCACAACAGGGACATTCGACAGACAGAACGTGACTGTGCTACTCCCTGTTCAATCATCACAGGGCCAGGTGAGGCAGAGGTCTACTGCCAAGGGGAAGGTTCTGGAAGCGTAAAATAAAACATGAACCTTTTCACAGTTCGCCTCACCACACACACACCAAAATATAGCCATTTAAATAACAGAGGTGGAGAGGTAAAAATTATAATTACAAGATAATATGTTACAGAAGCTCTGAAAGACAAACCAGTGAAGAATATAAGCAAGTCATCCTTTACTCAAGAGCAATGCTTATGCAAGAATACAGTATGATGACCCTTGAGAGAAGTGACTGTAGAAAAGGCTGGGAACAAGTTCAAGGGGAGAGAGCTGTCACTGTGTTCCCATTAACTCTCAATCGCTGACTCACGATGAGCACTCACAAGCTCTCAGCAGCACAGTTTAGCTGTAGGTCTGTCCACAGTCAAGCAATAGAAACCAGTCATATCTTTCACTGAATATAGTGACCAAGGAATCCGAGTTCAACCATGTTAATTTCCAACACACTAGGCCACCATAATACTGTGTTTGCCCCAGATGATCATAATACTCTGTTTCCCATAATCCTCTTCAATTCTTCACCTTCACTGAGAGCCTCAGCTTGACCTCCCTGAGGAACACAGTGCTAAGGTCTTCTCCAGCCTCTCTGGCTATCCTGGCAACCATCTGACCAGCCTGGCCAATCACCATTTCTGTCACCAGGATAAATAAAAAAACAGAGAAAAGGAAATAAATTATATTAATATGAGCATGCATTTCAATATGATGCCAATGTTTTAAGTCCACAAGAGGACCCCAGTTACTACAGCAGATAAGAAGAATGTATACTGTAATAATCACTCAGTCCTAACAACCAAATATACAGTAAATCAATGACTTTCACCTCTGTCATCATTCACTTAACTGAATGAAAACTAGAGAGTAGCCTGGTGCAGGGATAAAGTTTAAATCACTGAGCACTGCTGCACCACTGCCGATATAGGCTAACATTCATCCAGTCTGTCTGACATTAAAAAAGTATGGTTTAAAAAGGAGTCTGCTCAAATATTTACACAAGTTATTACAGGCTAAAGAACTCCAGGTATAGTGATTTGAAGCTAAAGAGTCTGAAAAAACAGTTAATCTACACATGTAATCATTAGTCAGAGAACACATGGCTGAGCAGCTTCATCTCTTAAACATTAGGGGGAAATGGTTGTGACAGGATACAGATCAGAGTTGGTGTCAATTCCCTTTCAATTCAGGAAGCACATTGAAATTCCTATTCCAATTTCCCTCGTTGCTCGGAACTGAAATTGAAATGTTCAGTTTACTTCCTAACTAAATAAACTGAATTGAAATGGAATTGACCCCAAACCTGACAGAGATGTCATGTAAAAGCAAGCTGTAGAATTACTATGGGAATGTGATGTAAGGGGGGATGGGAAGAAGTCAAAAACAGCCGGTTCAGATGAACTATCTGTCGACACATCGACAGGCCTGTGTGAAAGGCCACACACATAGAGCATGGAACCTCAATCCGTCTGCGAGAAAGTTCCCGTTGCTTTTCTCCTTCTTGTCTTTATCTTCTTCCACTGATGGCTTCTCACATGTTCATTAGTAACTGGGTAGTTAGGTTGGTGGGGGTGTCATTGACATGTTTCACAACAGGGGACATATACAGCGCCATCCGTAATTATTGGGACAGTGAAGCATTTTTTCTTCTTTTGGCTCTGTACTCCAAACAATGATTATGAAGTTAAAGGGCAGACTGTCATCATTTATTTGAGGGTATTTTAATCCATATATTTTAATCCATACTGTATATAAATTACACCACTTTTTGTACATAGTCCCCCCATTTTATGGGAGCAAAAGTATTGGAACAAATTCACTTACAGTTGAAGTCGGAAGTTTTCATACACTTAGGTTGGAGTCATTAAAATTAGTTTTTCAACCACTCCACAAATTACTTGTTAACCAACTGTAGTTTTTGCAAGTCAGTTAGACATCTACTTTGTGCATGACACAAGTCATTTTTCCAACAATTGTTTACAGACAGATTATTTCACTTATAATTCACTGTATCACAATTCCAGTGGGTCAGAAGTTTACATAGACTCAGTTGACAGTGCCTTTAAACAGCTTGGAAAATTCCAGAAAATTATGTTATGGCTTTAGAAGCTTCTGATAGGCTAATTGACATAGTTTGAGTCAATTGGAGGTGTACCTGTGGATGTATTTCAAGGCCTACCTTCAATCTCAGTGCCTTTTTGCTTGACATCATGGGAAAATCAAAAGAAATCAGCCAAGACCTCAGAAAAAAAATTGTAGATCTCCACAAGTCTGGTTCATCCTTGGGAGCAATTTCTAAACGTCTGAATGTACCACGTTCATCTGTACAAACAATAGTATGCAAGTATACACACCATGGGACCACGCAGTCGTCAAACCGCTCAGTAAGGAGACGCGTTCTGTCTCCTAGAGATGAACGTACTTTGGTTCGAAAAGTGCAAATCAATCCCAGAACAACAGCAAAGGATCTTGTGAAGATACTGCAGGAAACAGGTACAAAAGTATCTATATCCACTAGAGGTCGACCGATTATGATTTTTCAATGCCGATACCGATACCGATTATTGGAGGGCAAAAAAAGCTGATACCGATTAATCGGCCGATTTATTTAAAAAAAAATGTTTACACATTTTTGTAATAATGACAATTGCAACAATACTGAATGAACAATGAACACTTTTATTTTAACTTAATATAATACATAAATATACACACGCACACAGCTCTGAAGTGACAATGATACTGTAGAGTCTGCTTAGGAGACAAATACTCTCAACTGTTTGAATAAAAATAGAGTTTAAGTTACCTGTGAGGAATGTTGAAAACAAAAACTTTAATTTCTATATGCAGGAAATCCTATTTTAATAATGGGCATGGTAAGAATTGACAACCAAAGTGCGAGTCATAATTCCCATGACACCTAGCAAAATCTGAAAAGCGGTTCCTTCATTTATTCCATAGGATATTTTTTAGATTCACTTAAAATAAGGTCTGTGTTTCGTGTAGGCTTACATCACCGTGCCAATGTTATAACTGTGTAGATATCCATAGGACAAGGTAACTCTTATCAATATTGGCTAAATATAAGCGAAGATAAAAAAAATAATTGTAGACTGGATTTATGAAAATATGTTGACAAACGTTACCTTATCCTAGTGAGATTTACACGTGAAAACGTTGAGGCGGTTTAAGCCTGCACGAAACACAGACCTTATTTGAAGTAGATCAAGACATTCTCTATGGAAGACATGAACGGTAAAATAACGAAGGAACCCCTTTCAAATTCAGCCGCAAGTTATTACAGGAATTATAACGCATCGACTATTTCTCTCTAAACCATATACCTTTGACTAATCCGGAAACTATCACCTCGAAAACAAAACGTTTATTCCGTTCCGTATTTTATCTAACGGGTGGCATCCATGAGTCTAAATATTCCTGTTACATTGCACAACCTTCAATGCTGTCATAATTACGTAAAGTTCTGGCAAATTAGTTTGCAAAGAGTCAGGCGGCCCAAACTGTTGCATATACCCTGACTCTGCGTGCAATAAACGCAAGAGAAATGACACAATTTCACCTGGTTAATATTGCCTGCTAACCTGGATTTCTTTTAGCTAAATATGCAGGTTTAAAAATATATACTTGTTTATTGATTTTAAGAAAGGCATTGATGTTTATGGTTAAGTACACAATGGAGCAATGACAGTCATTGATTGATTGTTTTTTATAAGATAAGTTTAATTCTAGCTAGCAACTTACCTTAGCTTACTGCATTCGCTAACAGGCAGGCTCCTCGAGGAGTGCAATGTAATCAATGCAAGATTGGATCCCCCGAGCTGACAAGGTAAAAAATCTGGCGTTCTGCCCGTGTTCCTAGGCCGTCATTGAAAATAAGAATGTGTTCTTAACTGACTTGCCTAGTTAAAAAAATATTAAATAAATGTGTAAAAATAATAATAATAATATCGGCAAATCGGCGCCCAAAAATACCGGCCATTCCGATTAATCGGTCGACCTCTAATATCCACAGTACAACAAGTCCTATATTGACATAACCTGAAAGGCCGCTCAGCAAGGAAGAAGCCACTGCTCCAAAACCGCCATAAAAAAAGCCAGACTATGGTTTGCAAATGCACATGGGGACAAAGATCGTACTTTTTGAAGAAATGTCCTCTGGTCTGATGAAACAAAAATAGAACTGTTTGGCCATAATGACCATCATTATGTTTGGAGAAAAAAGGGGGGAGGCTTGCAAGCCGAAGATCATGCATCATGTTGTGGGGGTGCTTTGCTACAGGAGGGACTGATGCACTTCACAAAATAGATGGCATCATGAGGAAGGACAATTATGTGGATATATTGAAGCAACATCTCAAGACATCAGTCAGGAAGTCAAAGCTTGGCCGCAAATGGGTCTTCCAAATGGACAATGACCCCAATCATACTTCCAAAGTTGTGGCAAAATGGCTACCAAATACTAATTGAGTGTATGTAAACTTCTGACCCACTGGGAATGTGATGAAAGAAATAAAAGTTGAAATAAATAATTGTTTCTACTATTATTCTGCCATTTCACATTCTTCAATTAAAGTGGTGATCCTAACTGACCTAAGACAGGGAATTTTTACTAGGATTTTAATGTCAGGAATTGTGAAAAACTGAGTTTAAATGTATTTGGCTAAGGTGTATGTAAACTTCCGACTTCAACTGTATACAGTGGGGCAAAAAAGTATTTAGTCAGCCACCAATTGTGCAAGTTCTCCCACTTAAAAAGATGACAGAGGCCTGTAATTTTCATCATAGGTACACTTCAACTATGACAGACAAAACGAGGGAAAAAAATCCAGAAAATCACATTGCAAATTATGGTGGAAAATAAGTATTTGGTCACCTACAAACAAGCAAGATTTCTGGCTCTCACAGACCTGTAACTTCTTCTTTAAGAGGCTCCTCTGTCCTCCACTCGTTACCTGTATTAATGGCACCTGTTTGAACTTGTTATCAGTATAAAAGACACCTGTCCACAACCTCAAACAGTCACACTCCAAACTCCACTATGGCCAAGACCAAAGAGCTGTCAAACGACATCAGAAACAAAATTGTAGACCTGCACCAGGCTGGGAAGACTGAATCTGCAATAGGTAAGCAGCTTGGTTTGAAGAAATCAACTGTGGGAGCAATTATTAGGAAATGGAAGACATACAAGACCACTGATAATCTCCCTCGATCTGGGGCTCCACGCAAGATCTCACCCCGTGGGGTCAAAATGATCACAAGAACGGTGAGCAAAAATCCCAGAACCACACGGGGGGACCTAGTGAATGACCTGCAGAGAGCTGGGACCAAAGTAACAAAGCCTACCATCAGTAACACACTACGCTGCCAGGGACTCAAATCCTGCCGTGCCAGACGTGTCCCCCTGCTTAAGCCAGTACATGTCCAGGCCCGTCTGAAGTTTGCTAGAGAGCATTTGGATGATCCAGAAGAAGATTGGGAGAATGTCATATGGTCAGATGAAACCAAAATATAACTTTTTGGTAAAAACTCAACTCGTCGTGTTTGGAGGACAAAGAATGCTGAGTTGCATCCAAAGAACACCATACCTACTGTGAAGCATGGGGGTGGAAACATCATGCTTTGGGGCTGTTTTTCTGCAAAGGGACTAGGAAGACTGATCCGTGTAAAGGACAGAATGAATGGGGTCATGTATCGTGAGATTTTGAGTGAAAACCTCCTTCCATCAGCAAGGGCATTGAAGATGAAACGTGGCTGGGTCTTTCAGCATGACAATGATCCCAAACACACCGCCCGGGCAACGAAGGAGTGGCTTCGTAAGAAGCATTTCAAGGTCCTGGATTGGCCTAGCCAGTCTCCAGATCTCAACCCCATAGAAAATCTTTGGAGGGAGTTGAAAGTCCGTGTTGCCCAGCAACAGCCCCAAAACATCACTGCTCTAGAGGTGATCTGCATGGAGGAATGGGCCAAAATACCAGCAACAGTGTGTGAAAACCTTGTGAAGACTTAAAGAAAACGTTTGACCTCTGTCATTGCCAACAAAGGGTATATAACAAAGTATTGAGATAAACTTTTGTTATTGACCAAATACTTATTTTCCACCATAATTTGCAAATAAATTCATTTAAAATCCTACAATGTGATTTTCTGGATTTTTTTCCCTCATTTTGTCTGTCATAGTTGAAGTGTACCTATGATGAAAATTACAGGCCTCGCTCATCTTTTTAAGTGGGAGAACTTGCACAATTGGTGGCTGACTAAATACTTTTTTGCCCCACTGTATTAAAGTAGTAAAAAGTTAGGTATTTGTTCCCACATTCATAGCACGCAATGACTACATCAAGGTTGTGACTCTACAAATTTGTTGGATGCATTTGCTCTTTGTTTTGATTGTTTCATATTAGTTTGTGCCCAATAGAAATTATTGGTAAATCATGTATTGTGTCAATTTGGAGTCACTTTTATTGTAAATAAATATGGATGCTGCCATGATTACGGATAATCCTGAATGAATCGTGAATAAGGATGAGTGAGAAAGCACAAATATTGTACCCCCAAGACAGGCTAACCTCTCACCATGACAATAACAGGGGAGGTTAGCATTTTTGGGGGGGGGTTATGATATTTTAGCATCTGTAACTTTCTCACTCATCATTATTCACCTAACCTTTTACTACTTTAATAAACATATATGTGAATTTTCCCCAATACTTTTGCTCCCCTAAAATCAGGGTGACTATGTACAAAAAGTGCTGTAATTTCTAAATGGTTCACCCGATATGAATGAAAACACTTTAACCTCATAGTTATTGTTTGAGTTCAAATCCAAAATGTTGAAGTATACAGATATTTTTTTATTATAAATGCTTCACTGTCCCAATAATTACAGAGGGCATTGTATCTAAATCAACATTCAAAATAGTACTGAAAAATGCAACACACTTACCATGTGACTTTCTTTCTTCAAATAGTTTTACTGCTATTGCGAGCAAAAAATAGTTAATATAATTTCAATTAGTACTACTGTGAGTATTTCTCTATATGTGCTACAATGTTTATGTCTGGCACATAATCATCATATATTAGGGACTAAAGTGTAAATAATTGTGATTCGACACTGGACCTACACTACATCTCAAGCTGGGATAGGAAATAGCTCTTGACAGTTAAAATGGTTGACATGCACACGCACTACATCTGCATGTAGCTATATGAGTGCAGTGTATTGTCTGGCTGTGAAGTCTGTGTGCGTCCGTAATGACAAGTCACCTGTGTCATTGTGTAGGGCACTTCATTGGGCAGATACTCGAGAAGCTTCTCTCTGACAGTGTTGGTGCAGACCTCCTCAGGAGACTGGTCAGTTAGAACGTCACTGTGGTATTGCCAAGAACCAGGCTTCGACCCCACTACTAGGTACCTCTGTAGGACAGACAGACATGATGTCAATAGCAATATTAGTTGTCACACATTAACATAGACGCAATTGCTTTCCATGGGTTTTAAAGAACTTTAATTATTCCACAATGAGTGTACTTGTCTACTTGGTATCAGATTTGCTTCTAGTCCGTATATGACCATAAGCTACCATCACCTTCAGTGTCTCCACATCCTCTCTATCCACAGCAGAGAGCATGAAGACATCCTTGAAGTGGGCCCAGCCCTGTTGGCTCTTCAGAGCTCTCAGCTGCTTCTTACTCAGCCCTGACTGGGCCTCGCTGCCCTCACCAGGAGCCACATCACCACCTGGCTCGCCCTCATCTCCAGACCCTGGTGTCCTGGTCTCCCTGTCCGTCCTCCTCTCAGCCCAGGGGGGACCTGCAGCTTCCGCCCATTCACCACTCCACATGTCAGATTTGCTGTAATCTCCACCAACCTGCTCTTGCTCTTCAGCAAGTCAACCTGTGCCATACACACAGTAGAGGGTTCATATAACAATTCATATGTAGTAGACAGTTCCTAGTATATTACAAGGTAATAATGCATTATATCATATGACAACCACGATCTCACCTCAGTGCATATGATCAGTGTTATGATTGACTTTATGATGAGGCCATGGAGAGAGGATGAGGTTTGCATGTGTCTGCTATATAAATAGAGAAGTACCTTATTGAGAACAAGGACTGCTGTGATATCTGGGTACTGGGTCAGGCATTTCAGGACCTTAAAGTCTAGCTTGTTGCAGGCCCACTTGTCTGACACATCCACCATTATCAACACTGAAGAGATAACAACAAGAAGAGGACATAAACACCATGCAGTGCATTGTCATTTGCACAAAAACGTTTTATTTCAAAGGAATTGCAAAATGTGTGGGACCACATATTGTTTAAAAAGCATAGACTAGACTGTCTGAAAAGCAATAGCCTTACAGCAGTCATCTGTGTGCCCGAAAAGTTGCAAAAAGTGAAGAATCGTACAGTACCAAGGTCAGCTTCCCTGACTGTATTCCAAAGATCCTCGAAGAGAGACTTCTCCAGCTGGTGCCTGTGGAGAAGATAAATAGCCCGTGGGAGATTCGCCTATTTCATTTTATGCACTGCAATACCACAATACTGAAAACGGTGTAAGAAATCACATCTTGACTTTGGAAGGTGTAGTGAGTCTAGGAGTGTCCAGTAAAATCTAGAGAGAATGTATAAGTATGCATGTACAGTTGAAGTCGGAAGTTTACATACACCTCAGCAAAATACATTTAAACTCAGTTTTTCACAATTCCTGACATTTAATCCTAGTAAAATGTCCCTATCTTAGGTCAGTTAGGAACACCACTTTGTTTTAAGAATGTGAAAGGTCAGAATAATAGTAGAGAGAATGATTTATTTCAGCTTTTATTTCTTTCATCACATTCCCAGTGGATCAGAAGTTACACTCAATTAGTATTTAGTAGCATTGCCTTTAAATTGTTAAACTTGGGTCAAACGTTTTGGGTAGCCTTCACAAGCTTCCCACATTAAGTTGAGTGAATTTTGGCCCATTCCTCCTGACAGAGCTGGTGTAACTGAGTCAGGTTTGTAGGCCTCCTTGCTCGCACAAGCTTTTTCAGTTCTGCCCACAAATGTTCTATAGGATTGAGGTCAGGGCTTTATGTTGGCCACTCCAATACCTTGACTTTGTTGTCCTTAAGCCATTTTGCCACAACTTTGGAAGTATGCTTGGGGTCATTGTCCATTTTGAAGACTCATTTGCGACCAAGCTTTAACTTCCTGACTGATGTCTTGAGATGTTGCTTCAATATATCCACATAAGTGTCCTTCCTCATGATGCCATCTATTTTGTGAAGTGCAGCAGTCCCTCCTGCAGCAAAGCACCCCCACAACGTGATGCTGCCACCCCGTGCTTCATGGTTGGGATGGTGTTCTTCGGCTTGCAAGTCTCCCCCTTTTTCCTCCAAACATAACGATGGTCTTTATGGCCATTTTTTGTTCCATCAGACCAGAGGACATTTCTCCAAAAAGTACGATCTTTGTTCCCATGTGCAGTTGCAAACCGTAGTCTGGCTTTTTTATGGCGGTTTTGGAGCAGTGGCTTCTTCCTTGCTGAGCGGCCTTAAAGGTTATGTCGATATAGGACTCGTTTTACTGTGGAAATAGATACTGTTGCACCTGTTTCCTCCAGCATCTTTACAAGGTCCTTTGCTATTGTTCTGGGATTGATTTGCACTTTTCGCACCAAAGTACGTTCATCTCTGGGAGACAGAACGCGTCTCCTTCCTGAGCGGTATGACGGCTGCATGGTCCGATGGTGTTTATATTTGCGTACTATTGTTTGTACAGATGAACGTGGTACCTTCAGGCATTTGGAAATTGCTCCCAAGGATGAACCAGACTTGGAGGTCTACAAAAAAAATATCTGAGGTATTGGCTGATTTCTTTTGATTTTCCCATGATGTCAAGCAAAGAGGCACTGAGATTGAAGGTAGGCCTTGAAATACATCCACAGGTACACCTCCAATTGACTCAAACTATGTCAATTAGCCTATCAGAAGCTTCTAAAGCCATGACATCATTTTCTGGAATTTTCCAAGCTGTTTAAAGGCACAGTCAACTTAGTGTATGTAAACTTCTGACCCACTGGAATTGTGATACAGTGAATTATAAGTGAAATAATCTGTTTGTAAACAATTGTTGGAAAAATGACTTGTGTCATGCACAAAGTAGATGTCCTAACCAACTTGCAAAAACTACACTTTGTTTACAAGACATTTGTGGAGTGGTTGAAAAACGAGTTTTAATTACTCCAACCTAAGTGTATGTAAACTTCCAATTTCAACTGTATAAGTGTGGTTATCTAATAAATATAAAGTTTGTATATTGGACAGATACTGTACATAATGTAACACAGCACTGATAAAATAATGAACAATTGCCAAATTTCTGCTATGCTCAATGCATGGTCTGAGAGGTGATTCTCACTTGTGTCATCTACTGTGAGAACACCGAGGGCATGGGACCGTGTGGTATGCACTTTTTTTGGAAACAACAAACACCTATGAGAGATCATGTTCAAAGAAACTGGTGTTAATGGAAAATAAACTCCAGGCTGACTGATGCCATGATGTTTACAGCTTAAACTGAAGAAACTGGCCAGTACAATAAAGTGAACTACCTTTCAGCCAAGCAGTTGGTTGGACAGTGTGGACTTCCCAGCATTTGGGGCACCAATAATGGCCACTCTTAAAACATTTGATTTCTCTGGTTGATCTGGATCCTTCACAAGCCATGATATTTGATTAGCTGAAACAAGAGTTTAGGGGTTGCCATCAGAAATATGAGTAAAATATGAGGTACATAATACAGATCTACAGAATACAGGGCCATATGTAATATTCATACTATAGTCTACACATTCAGTGCGCAGCATTTGCATAAGGAGCAACTGTACTACTATGCCAGGAGGTAACCCTCTTTTGTTTTCAGAGGCAGCAGCAGCAGTTGTGATTACCGCTGTCGGGCGGAACTGAGGCTGGATAGTGATAAAGACTGTCATCTGTCTCTGCCTTTCGCCAGTCTGCTCAGAAACGCATCCGATGTAATAAAACAGGCGGGGGTGAAGCGAAAACCCTGTCCATTATATGTCCCTGGACGACGGGCAGCCCATCCTAAAACCAAAGCAACAGAAGGAGACATCGAGAATATCATCATCCCTGCGTATCCCTGCCAGGTAACTGATGCAACGGCTGTGCCTAGTTTACAATGTCGCAGGAATCAGATTAAAAAAATATTATAATTATAACTAAATGACATGTATGTAACCTGACATCAATGGAGTTATTTCCTCAACATGAAATAAATAGCTAGCTGGATAAGGCATGGCTGTCAAGAAAATCTCATTATTGCAGACCCTTCCAGTTAATGTATTATTTCAGACAAAATAAAATATATTTCTGGTTGGTGGAAAGGCTATTACATTTATATGATCGCTTATTAATTTGAGAGAAAGCTAAGCAGATACGGTAGAAGATGACTGACCCGTTCAGAGAAACTGTGACACATTTAACAGTGGCGCAGAGATGTTGAAAGCAACTCTCGGAAAATATACAGATTTTCGGGAAAATCGAGATGCTCACACGGAAAGCAATTTATGATATAAACTTATCTTGCCGCGTTATCGATGAAATTCCAACATATTTCGGTGACACTATCCGAAACGCAAGGTTACTTCATGGCATGATTGTTTACGTTCACATTGCACTTAGGGGGGCAGCCATGATGGATAAACAAAAGAGCGGTTTTGTCTGTGGAAGAGGTTCTGCTTGGTTGTTGTGGCGAGCTATTGGCTTTACCGCCCCCTAGCGAACAAGAGGAGGAAACGCCATTGATCTTTATTGCTTGACTTCTGATTCCATCTCCTTCTGATTCCATCTCCATCTCCATCTCCTTCCATCATCTCTCTTCCATCTCCATCTCCATCACCCCAATGGAACCACTGAATGTTGGATCACATTATAGAAAACCACATAATGTAGAAATATGCATTCAATAGCTGACACATCACAAACAATTTAAAGCTGTCTTCAGTTTGAGAGGGATGTTAAAACTGTAAAGTGCTGCACCTGAGAAGGAGCAACTACCAGCTCTCTGCATTACATCCATGATAAATAATGTGTCTTCTGAGCCATTGCTATTGGCCATAATAGCAATCTCTTTGCTGCTTATCTCTGGCAAATGTATGTATTTATTTTTTATTTAACCTTTATTTAACTAGGCAAGTCAGTAAAGAACAAATTCTTATTTACAATGACGGCCTACCAAAAAGCAAAATACCTCCTGCGGGGACTGGGGCTGGGATTAAAAATGAAAAATAAATAACATATAAATATAGGACAAAACACACATCACGACAAGAGAGACAACACAACACTAAATAAAGAGAGACCTAAGACAACAACGTAGCAAGGCAGCAACACATGACAACACAGCATGGTAGCGAAACAACATGGTAGCAGCACAAAACATGGTACAAACATTGTTAATACTCAACTGAAAGTAAATTAACTTGAGCTTTTATTGATGAAATAGGCCTATGGATCATCACACTGAGAAAAATGGCTTGATAATATACATGAAAAATAAGCAACAGACAAGTCTGCCATTACAGATTGTCAGTCCCCGAAGGCTATTTACGTACCCCTTGGTGCTGACTTGTTTATCCCCGGGGGTACCCACATGCACCACAGTTTTGGAAAACACTGCAATCGAAACGCCCTGGGCTTTAGCAACATGTTATCCTGAGGAATACGCAGCAACGATGCCTAAATGTCCTTACTTACTAATTCACAACAAGAAGTTGACAAAAATTGGATATGATTATACATTATAAGTGTGCTCTAAGTTTAATTTAAGGATAAGGGAGTGCATATGTAGTTGATCGATTGATTTGTTCTATTTTATTATTTTGTTTTCAGTCTCTTTCCTC
Source organism: Salvelinus fontinalis (assembly GCF_029448725.1). Lineage (NCBI taxonomy): Eukaryota > Metazoa > Chordata > Actinopteri > Salmoniformes > Salmonidae > Salvelinus > Salvelinus fontinalis. Next base: position 26,339,745 of record NC_074677.1, on the reverse strand, counting down.
GCAAGTAAAGCAAGAGAGAGCAGATGTTTCCTCATAGTCCATCAAACATGCCGTCTGCTTGTTAGTCTTCAAGGACTCCCTCAGGATGTAACAAACACCTCCACTGGGGAGGATGATGTAGGATATCAGGTAGCTCACAATCTGTCATCATCCAACTCTAAAAGTTCTGCAGAAAAAGAGGGAGCAACAAAAACAGAGCCTTTAGCAGACACTCACTGTGGAATAGACTTTCAGTGGAACTAGAAACTGAAGGATATTTGAGGATCAGTATGTTGGAACTGAGCTCTCTCACGCGCTTTCAAACACTCACGCACACGTGCACACACGTGCAGACACGCACGCACGCACGCACGCACGCACGCACGCACGCACACACACACACACACACACACACACACACACACACACACACACACACACATTTATTCAAGGCCTTTGCTCCCTCAGGGCTTTCCTCACATGGCCATTTCACGTGGGAGTGCATCAGAGTTCTTTCTATGACTGCATTAACATTGGCCTTCAAAAATGGAAAGGGCTCTCTCCAAAAAGAACAAAATGGCTGTGCCTGCAAACCATTTAATCATAAATTATTGTAGAGCCCATGTTGCCATTTAAAGTGCACTTGTCAAGTGGAAATGGAATACTGTCATAGAAGATCTCTTCTCTGATCTGGTTCATTTTCCAATTCATTCTATTCTCTATCTTGCCTCTGTGATGTTTGATAGCAGTAATGTTTCTTAATTGTCAGTAACAATGAAGCCAGTAACCTCCCCCAAAACATACAGTGAATTCCATTCCTCTTGCTTATCTATGTTGACTCCAGGCAGAAAGTAACTCCTGTCACGTCAAATTTACCCAGCATCTCCTATAGCAGTCAGACTAACTAGATGTGCCTTAACAGGCAGCTGCTAGAGTGAGGCTGTCAACCTTGCTGCTGGCGAGGAATAACAAAGTTTATGAAATAATAAGCATGAGACATGAGCACGTCAAGAGGTAGCTGTGGGAGAAGGCAGGCAGGGGTTGCCAATGCAACCGAGCATTCACCAATCCATTACATATGATTGCAGTCAGTAACACAATACAGCAGCTGCACAGCTGCCACATCCTCTATAAGGCCTTCATCAAAATGCTTTTTAAGAAACACCCACCAGGTCACAAATATTCTCTGTTGATTGTAAAGTCCCTCTGTCATTGGAGCGAGAGAAAAAAGTTAGTCAATCTAGACTTGCAATCAATATGACTTGTCTGTAAAGTGGATCGATTATGCCTCCCTTTGAAATCATCAATCATGTCGGCGGTGAATTTAAAAAGCGTAATTAGGTACAGCTTTCCTAAACATCCTGTATTGACATTATTCTGGGGCAGGAGAAAAGACACCATTCTGCATCATTAACTTTGTACTATGGCCTGATGTGCCCACTGCTGTGCTGTTACTTTCCCATCCCCAGATGAAGTCACTGTGATTGGGCTTTCAGACAGAGCTCTCCCCCTGCCCCCTCACTTGATGTTGGGATTTGGGTGCAGTAACACTTGCAGGCCAGGCAGGATTTGTCTTGGGTCATTGTAATGGTCTGGTCGGGATGATAACCAAGTAATTTCCATGTATTATATAATGACATATGATGTCTCAATCCGTTACAGTTGAAGTCGGAAGATTACATACACCTTATCCAAATACATTTAAATTCAGTTTTTCACATTTCCTGACATTTAATCCTAGTAAACATTCCCTGTCTTAGGTCAGTTAGGATCACCACTTTATTTAAAAAATGTAAAATATCAGAATAATAGTAGAGAGAATGATTTATTTCAGCTTTTATTTATTTCATCACATTCCCAGTGGGTCAGAAGTTTACATGCACTCAATTAGTATTTGGTAGCATTGCCTTTAAATTGTTTAACTTGCGTCAAATGTTTCAGGTAGCCTTCTACAAGCTTCCCACAATAAGTTGGGCGAATTGTGGCCCATTCCTCCTGACAGAGCTGGTGTAACTGAGTCAGGTTTGTAGGCCTCCTTGCTCGCACATGCTTTTTCAGTTCTGCCCACAAATGTTCTATGGGATTGAGGTCAGGGCTTTGTGATGGCCACTCCAATACCTTGACTTTGTTGTCCTTAAGCCATTTTGCCACAATATTGGAAGTATGCTTGGGGTCATTGTCCATTTGGCAGACCCATTTGCGACCAAGCTTTAACTTCCTGACTGATGTCTTGAGCTGTTGCTTCAATATATCCACATAATTGTCCTTCCTCATGATGCCATCTATTTTGTGAAGTCCAACAGTCCCTCCTGCAGCAAAGCACCCCACAACATGACGCTGCCTCCCCTTTGCTTCACGGTTGGGATGGTGTTCTTCGGCTTGCAAGCCTCCCCATTTTTCCTCCAAACATAATGATGCCAAACAGTTCTATTTTTGTTTCATCAGACCAGAGGAAATTTCTTCAAAAAGTACGATCTTTGTCCCCATGTGCAGTTGCAATCCGCAGTCTAGCTTTTTTATGGCGGTTTTGGAGCAGTGGCTTCTTCCTTGCTGAGCGGCCTTTCAGATTATGTCGATATAGGGCTCGTTTTACTGTGGATATAGATACTTTTGTACCTGTTTCCTCCAGCATCTTCACAAGGTCCTTTGCTGTTGTTCTGGGATTGATTTGCACTTTTCGCACCAAAGTACGTTCATCTCTAGGAGACAGAACGCGTCTCCTTCCTGAGCGGTATGACGGCTGTGTGGCCCCGTGGTGTTTATACTTGCGTACTATTATTGTTTGTACAGATGAACGTGCTACCTTCAGGCGTTTGGAAATTGCTCCCAAGGATGAACCGGACTTGTGGAGGTCTACAAAAAAAATATCTGAGGTCTTGGCTGATTTCTTTTGATTTTCCCATGATGTCAATCGAAGAGGCACTGAGTTTGAAGGTAGGTCTTGAAATACATCCACAGGTACACCTCCAATTCACTCAAACTATGTCAATTAGCCTATCAGAAGCTTCTAAAGCCATGACATCATTTTCTGGAATTTTCCAAGCTGTTTAAAGGCACAGTCAACTTAGTGTATGTAAACTTCTGACCCACTAGAATTGTGAAAAGTTAAATAATCTGTCTGTAAACAATTGTTGGAAAAATGACTTGTGTCATGCACAAAGTAGATGTCCTGACCGTCTTGCCAAAACTATAGTTTGTTAACAAGAAATTTGTGGAGTGGTTGAAAAACTAATTTTAATGACTCCAACCTAAGTGTATGTAAACTTCCGACTTCAACTGTATATCATATACTTGCTACTTATTATCATTCATGGTACAGTAGTATTGCTGATTCAAACCACCATTTAAGATTTTTTAAACTTTGCCTACCTGTTTGTAACTTGTTTTGTATTTTTCCCAGCAAAGAGATATTCATTCCTATATCACAGATTTATAATTACCTGCTCCTAAATACCTGGCATGCAGACATGGTATATACTATAATATAAGGGAATGATACAGTACATTATCTCAATGTATGACTGTCATTTTCCTCAAGCCTCAAAATAGTATCTATACTCAAATCAAGTCAATCAAATCAAACGTTATTTGTCACATGCGCCGAATACAACAGGTGTAGACATTAACGTGAAATGCTTACTTACAAGCCCTTAACCAATAATGCAGTTGAAGAAATAGAGTTAAGAAAATATTTTCGGTACCGAGTCAATGTGCGGGGGTACAGGTTAGTCGAGGTAATTTGTAAAGTGACTATGTATAGATAATAAACAGAGAGTAGCAGCAGTGTAAAAACAAAGGAGGGGGGAGTCAATGTAAATAGTCTGGGTGGTCATTTGATTAATTGTTCAGCAGTCTTATGGCTTGGGGGTAGAAGCTGTTAAGGAGCCTTTTGGTCCTAGACTTGGTGCTCCGGTACAGCTTGCCGTGATGCAACTGGTCAAGATGCTCCCGTTGGTGCAGCTGTGGAACTTTTTGAGGATCTGGGGACCCATGCCAAATAATTTCTGTCTCCTGAGGGGGTAAAGGTGTTGTTGTGTCTTTTTCACAACTGTCTTGGTGTGTTTGGACCATGATAGTATGTTGGTGATGTGGACACCAAGGAACTTGAAACTCCCGACCCGCTCCGCTTCAGCCCTGTCGATGTTAATGGGGCCTGTTCGGCCCTCTTTTTCCTTAAGTCCACAATCAGCTCCTTTGTCTTGGTCACATTGAGAGGTTGTTGTCCTGGTACCACACTGCCAGGTCTCTGACTTCCTTCCTATAGGCTGTCTCATCGATGTCGGTGATCAGGCCTACCACTGTTGTGTCGTCAGCAAACTTAATGATGGTATTGGAGTCGGGCTTGCGGGTGAACAGGGAGTACAGGAGGGGACTAAGCACACACCCCTGAGGGTCCTCAGTGTTGAGGATCATCGTGGCAGATGTGTTGTTGCCTACCCTTACCACCTGGGGGGCAGTCCGTCAGGAAGTCCAGGATCTGGTTGCAGAGGGAGGTGTTTTAGTACCAGGGTCCTTAAGTTAGTGATGAGCTTTGTGGGTACAATGGTGTTCAATGCTGAGCTGTAGTCAATGAACAGCATTCTCACATAGGTGTTCCTTTTGTCCAGGTGGGAAAGGGCAGTGTGGAGTATGATTGAGATTGTGCAATCTGTGGATCTGTTTGGGCGGTATGTGAATTGGAGTGTGTCTCGGGTTTCCGGCATGATGGTGTTGATGTGAGAGATGACCAGCCTTTCAAAGCACTTCATGGCTACCAATGTGAATGTTACGGGGCGTTAATCATTTAGGCAGGTTACCTTCGCTTTCTTGGGCACAGGGACTATGGTGGTCTGTTTGAAACATGTAGGTATTACAGACTCGGTCAGGGAGAGGGTAAAAATGTCAGTGAAGACACTTGCCAGTTGGTCCGGGCATGCTTTAAGTACACGTCCTGGTAATATGTCTGGCCCCACGGCTTTGTGAATGTTGACCTGTTTAAATGTCTTGCTCACATTGGCTATGGATATCGTGATCACACAGTCAGCCGGAACAGCGGGTGCTCTCATGCATGCTTCAGTGTTGCTTGCCTCGAAGCGAGCATACAAGACATTTAGCTCATCTGGTAGGCTTGCGTCACTGGGCAGCTCGCGGCTATGTTTCCCTTTGTAGTCCGTAATAGTTTTAAAGCCCTGTCACATCCGACTAGCGTCAGAGACGGTGTAGTAGGATTCAATCTTAGTCCTGTATTGACGCTTTACCTGTTGGCTGATGGTTCATCTGAGGGCATAGTTGGATTTCTTATAAGCGTCCGGATTAGTCTCCCGCTCCTTGAAAGCGGCAGTTCTAGCATTTAGCTCGTTGCGGATGTTGTCTGTAATCCATGGCTTCTGGTTGGGATATGCACGTACGGTCACTGGGAGGACGATGTCATCAATGCACTTACTGATGAAGCCGGTGACTGAGGTGGTATCCTCCTCAATGCCATTGGATGAATCGCGGAACATATTCCAGTCTCTGCTAGCAAAACAGTCCTGTAGCGTAGCATTCGCGTCATCTGACCACTTCCGTATTAAGCAAGTCACTGGTACTTCCTGCTTTACTTTTAGCTTGTAAGCAGGAATCAGGAGGATGGAATTATGGTCAGATTTGCCAATTGGGGGGCGAGAGAGAGCTTTCTATGCGTCTCTGTGTGTGGAGTAAAGGTGGTCTAGAGTTTTTTGCCTCTGGTTGCGCATGTGACATGCTGGTAGAAATGAGGTAAAACAGATTTAAATTTGCCTGAATTATAGTCCCCGGCTATATTTTAGGGAGGTGAATGAAGTGGACACTGGATTATGTGTACATATACATGCTTTGAATTACTGTGATAAGCAATGAACTGTTTTCTAGTCTTGCAAATGTAGAAATAAAAAATTATTTGTCATTTTTTAATATGTTATGCATTCAATATCGCCATCAATATGATAATGATCACCACCTTTGTTATTGTCACAGTAATGAAGGATATCAATTCAATTCTGGAAATGTTATTTATTAATCGATGACATTTCCCTCATTCTTGGGACTTTGCCCGGTTAAACGTTGTCACTGACCACAGTTCTAGGACCAGCTATGCCTAACCTTATCAAAACCTTAATCATTATTTAGGAAAATGAACCAAACTGGTCTTAGGGGAAAACTTCAGTCAAGACCGACTTGGCTCAGTGCTGAGGAATCCTGCGCATGCGTTGGAAGTTTCTGCCGCAGACAGCAGCAGCAGTGATTCGGCAACGCAGAGTAACAACAAATAGCAAAACAAATCTGTATTTGAATTTTAAACCATGACGATGTTTTAAGGAATGCCTTTCGAGGAGGTACATGGAGAGTAAGTATTTCTACCTAATATCTGATTTAGTTCATCACGCTGGAAGATAATTACTTGTCGTAAATGTGTGCAAAGCAGAGACGGCAACAAAGGAGTCAACGTTAGCTAACAAGCTGCTAGCTTTCTGTTTCATTAGTTAGCTTGCTAGTTAGCCTGCTATCCAGGTAGCTAGCTACGAGTTAGCATGCTAACAAGCTATCCCTTGATCATGACTCTCGGGTCCATTACACATACGAGTCATTGGACCTTAAGTTGTAACTATACAGTAGGATCCTTTAAGAGTACATCTTGGGCTAGCGTACAAGCTGTCTATCGATATTGCACTTACAAAAATTTGATTAAACGTTATTCCCTTGTTCAAATAACTCTTAATTCAAGGTTAGTGGTAGCTGAATTTTGGCATTACGTTCGATACTTCAGTTTTCTCTACTGAATGTGTCAACTAGCCAGCATCTTATGTCGTCTAATGTTGATGCTAAATCTATCATAATTTAACGGATTACATTATCCTCAATAAATTAATTAGCTATACATTATTTTACCTAACCATTTTGTCGAACATTTAGCTAGCTAATGTACTGTAGTTATCGACTAATCAATTTGTTAGAATATGAAGATTGTATTTTCTTTATTGTGACATTAACTAACGTTAGCTAATTGTTTTGAATTACACAGAGGTTGATTTTCAGTTCACTGAATAACGAGTCAACTATGTAGTTTACAAGCCTACCACCTCCTTAAAATATTGTCATCTCAGCCAGGGGCGAATAGCGGGTGTGTTCTTCTCTGGGGAGATGGATAATTAATTGATTGCCAACTTTCTGCATTTGGACAGCCTGCCGCTGGTGGGTGGGCCAGGTCGAATTTGTTGTGCTTACACTTACAGTAAAGTTACGCAGTGTGTTTCTCAATTGCTGTGCTGCTTTGATTGGACTGAATCATCCAGTAGCCATGCAAGGGCTCCAGAGTGGCACAGTCCCTGGTTCGAATCCAGGCTGTATCACATCTGGCCGTGATTGAGAGTCAGATAGGGCGCCGCACAATTGGCCCAGCGTTGTCCAGGTTTGGCCGGGGTAGGCCGCCATTGTAAATAAGAATTTGTTCTTACCTGACTTGCCTAGTTAAATATATTAAAAAAGATAGAAGGGTTAATAATTTCTTTGTTCGGTCTGTCTCTGTGAGGTGGAGGCTGAGAGAGAGAGAGAGACTGGAGAAGCACCTGACATAGCTAACAGTGGCCTTTGAAACAATACAGGGGTCAGGTGTGTCAATGCCACAATATTCAGATTGATCTGACAGTCAAGGAGTGGTTTGGATGTGATGTCAGAAACTGTTATCATTTTGCAGGGCTTTCTTTTCTGATAGGGCTACTATTCCTCATTTTCATAGACAGAAACTCTGTATTGTGACTGTCTCACAGTTTAGCATGAATATAATCTCTCTCGACAATCCAGCATTTAGTTGTTCCTCTACACATCAGCGTATTATTAGTGTTTAACTTGGACTCCTCTTGCACAAACCAGTGAGAGGTTTGGCAAGGTAACAAAAGCTCATCCTCATGCATCTGGCTTTTTACATTTTACATTTTAGTCATTTAACAGACGCTCTTATCCAGAGCGACTTACAGTAGAGTGCATACATTTTATTACATTTTACATACTGAGACAAGGATATCCCTACCGGCCAAACCCTCCCTAACCCGGACGACGCTATGCCAATTGTGCGTCGCCCCCACGGACCTCCCGGTTGCGGCCGGCTGCGACAGAGCCTGGACCACTGCGCCACCCGGGAGGCCGGACTTTTACTTTGCAGAAAGCTGTTTGATTGGTCAAACAGACTAGCTGAGGCTTCCTATTCGAACGAGATCCAATTGGCATGAACCGAAATGTGAATTCTGGGTTGATGAGTAAAACAATTGTACATATCCATGTATATGGAGGAGAGGGTAGCCGCAGCCCGGAGTATAGATAGGTTAGCTGACAACGTTACGAAAACGATGTGCGTGCTTCCATGGGGCAGAAGCTAGCCTGTCATTGTGATTCTGGATGGCCAGGATGACCAACCAACAACTGTAACAATGCATTTGAGACAAGTGCTCATTGTGCAAATTTATTTACGTATTCAATAAACATTGGAGACAAAATATAGCTTGCATGCTGTCAACAGTCTTAGCCAACCCCTGTGTTTTGCCCCATAGTAGTGCATGCTTCGGTTTTGTTGCTAAACAACAAACCTGTCTATGGGGGAGTGGGTGTGTAGAAACCGCTCTGCTATCCACCTAATTTTGGAACGCTTTTAAAACACGAAAACCAAAGGCGGGAAACTATGTATACAACTTCCTCCGCGCTGCTGCATTACCATAATTCATATGTGCGCCACTAAAAATCCCTGCATTAGCATGTTTCTGTTAGCTGAAACATCATGAGAAAATACACCATATTACTTTCCTGCTAATGTGCCTGGACCTTGTAGACTAAACTGCAGAGAAAACCCCCATAACTGATCCAAATGGTTGCCCAATCACGCAGGCTGGATGCAGTTATTTCAAAAATAATATGCATAAAAAACACCAGGCTTTTGAGCGTTTATTCAAATGACATAGGCTATTCACTGCAGTTTAAAGCCTAGACTGGAGTTTTGTACTCACTTGAAACAATAATAATGTTGTTGTAGCCTAGGTAGGATACATTTCTTGTCCCCATTTCTAAAACAATATGGTAGCTTGTCGAGCTGCATACCTGGGGACTGGCAGGTGGTGCGCTCAGCCTTGTGAGCGCACATAGTGTGTAGCTACCTATTATTTAGTTATATGATAGTTTTTTTTCTTTCGCTGTGTAAATTCACTGGATATATTCACTGCAGTATTAAACATTGAGCTTATAAATTATGGGCTAATATGCATACACTTATAATTTATAGGCTATATAGGCTGTTCCTTTTAAATCCCAGGAAATGCCGGCCTTACGCTTACATCAAATTATTTTCTTTAGCCCTTTTCTTGTCTAACAATCTAGGCCTAATCAATAGTGGAGCTTTGCGTGTCCAAGGACCACAGAGCGCAGCCTGGAGGAACGCACAACAGATCTGCCATTTCATAATATTTTAACATTTTTCTTGCATTTTGACAAGTAAATATTTAGCCTATAGCCCTAATATTTAGCTAATGAATGGCCTAATATTTAGCTTCTTACTTTGGCTACACATCACTCGCCTCTCTCGTCCAGCTGTTCCCATGCGCAACAGGCTATAGGCTATGCAAGCCTCTCCGCAATAGGCCATTCCTCTTCTCGTGAAGAAATCTCAGGAAAAGCTGTAGCTGCAAAAGCTATAGTACATTTATTTTGCTACCTTTTTTTATACTAGGCCTAATAGCCTATTCGGGGGAAAGAAGCAGGCCTGCTCTTGCTAATTGCTGAATGTAAAACAGGCCTACAGTATAGAAATGCATATCAGGGAAAGTTGAGAGTGCATTGGTGTTAGAGGTCGACCGATTTTGATTTTTCAACGCCTATACCGATTATTGTAGGACCAAAAAGGCCGCTACCGATTAATCGGCCCATTTTTTTAAATTTTTTAAAAATTAAATAATTGTAATAATGACAATTACAACAATACTGAATGAACACTTATTTTAACTTAATATAATACATCAATAAAATCAATTTAGTCTCAAATAAATAATGTGTCACGATCGTTATATGGTGGAAGAGAGGAGGACCAAGGCGCAGCGTGATAACAATACATCTTCTATTTATTGAAGACGAAAATGAAGAACAAACTACAAAACAACAAACGAACGTGACGCTATAAACAAATAGTGCAGACACAGGCAACTAACATAGACAATAACCCACGAAATACCCAATGAATATGGCTGCCTAAATATGGTTCCCAATCAGAGACAATGATCAACAGCTGCCTCTAATTGAGAACCAATCTAGGCAGCCATAGACATGCAAACACCTAGACTAAACACTGCCCCATAAACATACAAAAAACCCTAGGCAATACAAAACACATACATCCCCCATGTCACACCCTGACCTAACTAAAATAATAAAGAACAAAGATAACTAAGGCCAGGGCGTGACATAATGAAACATGTTCAATTTGGTTTAAATAATGCAAAAACAAAGTGCTGGAGAAGAAAGTTAAAGTGCAATATGTGCCATGTAAAAAAGCTAACGTTTAAGTTCCTTGCTCAGAACATGAGAACATATGAAAGCTGGTGGTTCCTTTTAACATGAGTCTTCAATATTCCCAGGTAAAAAAATTTAGGTTGTTATTATAGGACTATTTGTATTTCATATACCTTTGACTGTTGGATGTTCTAATAGGTACTTTAGTATTGCCAGCCTAATCTCGGGAGTTGATAGGCTTGAAGTCATAAACAGAGCAATGCTTGAAGCACAGCGAAGAGCTGCTGGCAAATGCACGAAAGTGCTGTTTGAAGGTAGGCTGTTTGCCTACCACCGCTCAGTCAGACTGCTCTATCAAATCATAGACTTAGTTATAATATAATAACACACAGAAATACGAGCCTTAGGTCATTTAATATGGTCAAATCCGGAAACTATAATTTCGAAAACAAAACGTGAATAAACGTTTTGTTTTCAGTGAAATATTTTCAGTGAAATACAGAACCGTTCCATATTTTATCTAACAGGTGCCATCCATAAGTCTAAATATTGCTGTTACATGGCACAACCTTCAATGTTATGTCATAATTATGTAAAATTCTGGCATATTAGTTACGGTCTTTGTTAGGAAGAAATGGTCTTCACACAGTTCGCAATGAGCCAGGCGGCCAAAACTGCTGCAGATACCCTGACTCTGCTTGCACAGAACGCAAGAAAAGTGACACAATTTCCCTAGTTAAAAGAAATTAATGTTAGTAGGCAATATTAACTAAATATGCAGGTTTAAAAAATATATGCTTGTGTATTGATTTTAAGAAAGGCATTGACGTTTATGGTTAGGTACACATTGGTGCAACGACAGTGCTTTTTTCGCGAATGTGCTTGTTAAATCACCCGTTTGGCGAAGTAGGCTGTGATTCAATGACAAATGAACAGGCACCGCATCGATTATATGCAACGCAGGACAAGCTAGATAAACTAGTAATATCATCAACCATGTGTAGTTAACTAGTGATTATGTTAAAATTGATTGTTTTTTATAAGATAATTTTAATGCTAGCTAGCACCTTACCATGGCTCCTTGCTGCACTCACATAACAGGTAGTCAGCCTGCCACTCAGTCTCCTCGTGGAATGCAATGTAATCGGCCATAATTGGTGTCCAAAAATGCTGATTACTGATTGTTATGGAAACTTGAAATCTGCCATAATTAATCGGCCATTCTGATTAATCGGTTGACCTCTATTTGGTGTGATCACTTTTGGCCGGTTATGATAACATTGTTGCATTGCAAATAGTTGCACAGGACATAGAGATGAGCACAGTGAAAAAGACCCAAAATAATTGACAACCATTAGAAAAATGGAAATCACTTGCAAACCACTTGAGCAACGAGGTAATGACATACTGTAAAAGATGTGCAGGCAAAATGGCATTTGTTGTTGAATTGCTACATTTAAATGTGAGTTACTATATTTTTCATTAGGCCTACATGTACATTGAAGTATCATTTGCAGTTTTCACTATGACAATGAACACACCCTAAAAACACTGAATGCTCTTAACCAGTACCTGTTCATTAAAGACCTCATGAATTGTCTAGTGTTACCACCTTATTAATAGGCAGCATGCAGTAGGATGCGTTGATCAGTTGAATGACGGGTGTAGGACTGTAGAATGATTAACTTTCCTCTAGTGTGGATGCTCACCAATGTTTTATAGATTAATACAACAATGTCATTACAAAATCCTATTAACATGGATTGCTTCATTCTCACTCGTACAGATGGAGTGATATTGGTAATATTTGACACTTTTTGAAAAGTGCAGTTAAACAGAATGTCGCAAACCCATGCTAGTTACCATATAAGGAGATGGCTGTGACTTGATAGCATTGTAAACGACAAGGGAAGTATTATATCAACCAATGTTATTTTCTTACAGCACTCCTTTCCACACGCCCATACTCTGGTCACCATATTGGGCTGCAGCTATATGGGAAATGTTTGGGGTTGAGAGAGGGAGGGGGATGTTTCAGCCTGTGTGCCTCGACAGATCTGGTTTAGGTGACTCCTCATTACAAAGAGTAGATTTCTTCCTGCTGCAATTCTGGACATCTATTACCATGCATTTTTAGCAGATGGGATTTTTTCTGTATTTGTGCAGATTCACCAAATGCTACCCACGATCCAGTGGAGCCTGGGGTAACGTTACGTTTTTTTCAAGTGGTCAATTTCATTCTATTACTGCTCAGCTACTTGTGCTGTTAAAATACCAGCTCAGTTATTCCTGTGTCTTGTGCAATGGGATGTAGGCCTACTACTGTTTAATGGTTGTATTTTATGCAATGTTGAAGAGCCACTCTAGTTTATAAGAGTGTAATACTGTATTTGTGATTTGATATCAGTGGTGATTAGGGTGGCAAAATTCAAGTAATTTTCCCCTAATTCACTGGTTTCCCGGATTTTGTCCTTATTCCTTCGTAATTCCGGGAGTCTTCCAACCAGGATTTCTGAAAAAAAACCAGGTAATTTTGGGAAAGTTCCAGAAGTTTGCAACCCTAGTGATGATATGCTGACAACATTAAGTGTCATTTCACCCACTAATTTACAGTTTCAGGTCACAAATTAACACTTCAGTGTCCTCCAATATGTTGTAGAATGTAGCGACGTTATGTCCTGTCCTTACTCGTGGAGTCTGACAGTTTTTAAAGTGCAATTTCCTTTGCCAACTGGGAGAGCGGTTATTTAATTTACGACGGAGATCTAATCATTCTGCTCTTTGATATCTTCTGCTTACTCTGTCAAAAATGAGAGCTTGACATTAGTTTGCCCGAGAGTGGCGCTTTACATCGTTGCGCAGTTGCCCTACATTTTCCAAAGGGTGGATAATTCAATTTCAAACACGTGTTTCCCGAGAAACGCAGACTCCCTGACTCAGTGCAATTATTGAGTATTGTAAGGGATGATTTTGTCATCTGGGTGCTATGTTTCCACAACGAAGAGCCATTAAGTGATTTAATGTTCTTCAATGAATCCCAGACAGTTTTCTCTTGATGCTCAATACTTACATTAGTGATGCAGTATTACATTATTGGTTGTCATTTCAAGTTTATTGTTTGGTAAGGAATGATGAAGCCTCAATAGTTGAAATGGGAAATGCATAGAATGGAAATGGTCTACTGTCTAAATTTAAGTTTCGCTGTAAGGTATTAAAACATCTTGATGAGAATAAATTATTATGCCCACTCATATTTAATGTATCATATTATTTAGCCTTTTTTTTTACAGGCTCTGTCTGCTCCATTAAATAGCCTTTCTTTGTAACAATGCCTTCATTATAGAGAGAGAGGGTGGCTCGATAAATTGGCTCTCATTTAGAGAAGGCACTGTTGTTCTCAAGTGCAACGCACCACAATGCATTGCAACCTAAATGCATGTGCTAATTAGCCACTGCAAGAAGCCACCATACAGGCTTTATAAGTATATTTTCTAATGTTAATGTTTAATTGACCTGCCAGTGCAACGTATAACTCTAGCTGAGGGCAAATGAAGTGGAAAGCATATTTGTCATTAATGTTTTTTCAGTAAACCACTTCAGGCTGGCAGAGCAATATAGCAGATACTAATTAGGTGCTTTTGTGGCTAGTGTCAGAAATGCTTGGCTAAAATAAATCTCAAACAATGTCATATTTTTTTAATCAATATTACTGACATATTTCCATATTAAGCATAAAGGCTAGGCTACATGGTTTTAGTGTCAAATACGTTTTAGGCAAATTGGAGAGGTATTTGGCTAGCCAATGAAACATCATCCAATGGGATTCATTCATCATGATACTAGCTCTAGATCTACCATGATCTGACCTAATATCCAGCTGCTGCCGATGTATTTTAATAATAGGTCATTGTAAGTGAAGATGGTTGTCCCCACAGAGAGAGTGAATCAGATACACCACATCAGTTGACATTTTATTCTTCAAAAGATTCTGTACTAAGGTCAAAATATAGGCTAGGTCTATAGAATATCCATACATACTCATTTTAAACAGCGGTAATAGAACGCCTTGGCAGCAGCTAATGGGGATCCATAATAAATACAAATACGGGATTACATCAAGTCATGCTTGATTTCTCGGAACCTCTTGAGTTCTACGCTATGAATAACATATCATAAGGTACAGAGAAAGAACAAAGAACTTGAGTAGCTTTTCTGATGTTTCAACTGTTGTTGGGAATTGATTTACTGGAAAGCCCATTAAGATGCATTGATTCGTGACAATTATGATTCAGCACCCGCCTGTTTACTGTGAAATACCCTGGAAAAAACAGCATAATTTTATGATGCGATAATTGTCTGTGCTGGAATGAGGACCGAGTTTGGGAAACCCTGCTCTAGATGATAAAGGTTTATTTAAAAACTCACTTGAGTTTTGACAGGAACTTGACAAAATGTTATAGTAATGAGAAACATGTCCACAGACACTGCTTTTATGTAAGAAATATTATAGTTTAATGTTAACTATTAACTACTGTAGCGTTGTTATGAATTATGGACATACTACAGCAATTTGTATTTTGTATTTTATCCTAATAAGTTAGGTTTTTCTGAAGTAAAATATTGAAAAAATTACCAGAGAATTTAACCTGGACACATTTCGGTAATGAGAATTAGGGGTGACAATGTACTGGGCCATAAACTATGCATCTTACTTTTCAGAATGATAGAACATTTTTGCGGATGCATTATGGTTTTGTAACTGCCTACTTCCTACGGACATGGTTAAAACTGGTTTCATGAGAAGGTTGGCCAGGGCACAAACACAGATGGGGCCAACCTATGTCTTAGTACTGTGTTCTGTTTTCTTTTGGATTTTTTCATGGGGAAGCAGAAAGCACCAGTGACTCGGTCAATAAAAAAAGTGGTCCGATGAAGCAGATGCTAAGCTACAGACAGGACTGTTTTGCTAACACAGACTGGAATATGTTCCGGGATTCTTCCGATGGCATTGAGGAGTACACCACATCAGTCAATGGCTTCATCAATAAGTGCATAGATGACGTCGTCGCCACAGTGACTACGTACATACCCCAACCAGAAGCCATGGATTACAGGCAACAGCCGCACTGAGCTAACGTGTAGAGCTGCTGCTTTCAAGGAGCGGGACTCTATCCTGAAGCTTATAAGAAATCCCATTATGCCCTCCGACGAAACATCAAACAGGCAAAGCGTCAATACAGGACTAAGATTGAATTGTACTACACCGGCTCCAATGCTCGGCGGATGTGGCAGGGCTTGCAAACTATTACAGACTACAAAGGAATGCACAGCTGCGAGCTGCCCAGTGACACGAGCCTACCAGATGAGCTAAATTACATCTATGCTTGCTTCAAGGCAAGTAACATTGAAACATGCATGAGAGCACCAGCTGTTCCGGATGACTGTGTGATCACGCTCTCCGTAGCCGATGTGAGTAGGTCCTTTAAACAGGTCAACATTCACAAGGCCGCAAGGCCAGACGGATTAGCAGGACGTGTACTGCGAGAATGCGCTGACCAACTGGCAAGTGTCTTCACTGACATTTTCAACCTCTCCCTGTCCGAGTCTGTAATACCAACATGTTTCAAGCTGACCAACATAGTGTTCTTGGGCACAGGGACTAAGGTAACCTGCCTAAATGACTACCGACCCGTAGCACTTACGTCTGTAGCCATGAAGTGATTTGAAAAGCTGGTCATGGCTCACATCAACACCATTATCCCAGAAACCTAAGACCCATTCCAATTTGCATACCGCCCTAACAGATCCACATATGATGCAATCTCTATTGCACTCCACACTGCCCTTTCCCACCTGGACAAAATGAACACCTAATGTGAGAATGCTCTTCATTGACTACAGCTCAGCGTTGAACACCATAGTGCCCTCAAAGCTCTTCACTAGGCTAAGGACCCCGGAACTAAACACCTCCCTCTGCAACTGGATCCTGGACTTCCTAACAGGCAACCCCATGTGGTAAGGGTAGGTAACAACACATCCGCCACGCTGATCCTCAACATGGTGGCCCCTCAGGGGTGCGTGTTCAGTCCCCTCCTGTACTCCCTGTTCACTCATGACTGCATGGCCAGGCACGACTCCAACACCTTCATTAAGTTTGCAAATGACACAACAGTGGTCGGCCTGATAGGGCTGGGCAGTATACCGTATTTTACTATATCCCAGTATTTATGCACAGGGTTTTTACTTTACCTTCTAAAACAGTATTTGAATGTTTGGTTTGTTAAATGTGATATGCTTTATGTAACGTCATTTTTATAGTTTACTCCGCTACTTAAGTCATCCCTCTCCCCTCTCTCTCCCTGTCTCTTTCCACACAGACGTAGTCCCACCCCCCTCTCACTCAAGGAGCGCATTTGTTGTTTCTTGACCATGAGACACTTTCGTTCAGTCTGCATGGTAAATGCAGCACAAGCAACAATGTTGATGACAACGATGTTGTTTCCACTTTGCTCTTAATATAAATCCACAAGCGTTCTATAATTACAATTTTATTGTGTTTCTTGCATCTGCAAACAGCTAGTTTGTATTTTCTTAGCAAGTTAAGCTAAATCGTGTTAGCCATTAATGCTAATCGCTAGTTAGCTGGCTAGCTAATAAAAGTACCGAGTCAGAGCAAACGTAGATATCTAATACCGCTTGATACCAGTACTGATGGAGGCTTAAATCAGCATGTTGTTTGTGCAACAGTATCTTCTAAATCAAAAAGGAATAGGCGAAACATGAATATGTTGGCTATATGAATAAAGATTTAATGTTGCCAAAGATTATAGGGTCCCCTAGGAAACACTGAACATCACTTTGGTTCCTACTCTGTCATAGTAACTCATCCATGGCATTTTCATTCGTTGTCATGTCAAACAACACTGTATTCAAAGTACCCACTATTATTTATATTCTAACTATAGATTTATAATAAACATTCTATTTCCATGATTCCAAAAGTTCACCCAAGTGTTTTGATCTAAATCGCAATTGCAACATTTGGATAAAAATAAGGCCTAGTATTTTTGCCCATATCGTGGCAGTTTGGAAATGATCTCAAATGAGTGCAGGAAATGCAAAAATTGATGGAAATGCAGGAAATTATTTTAGGTTGAAGTTTAATTGAACAGAATAAAACAATCTGAATGAAGAAAGACCCATTGAAATAATTTAGAATATATGTGTTGCCACCCTAGGGTCACGCACTACTCATAAAGCAAATTTAGAACTTTTATTAATTAAAAAACATAAAATACAGTCAAAAATGTGAAAAATACCATGATATGATATTTTGGCCATAATAGCCCAGCCCTAAGGCCTGATCACCGAAAATGATGAGACAGCCTATAGGGAGGAGGTCAGAAGAGGGCACGACAAAATCTATTCCCCCTCAGGAGACTGAAAATATTTGGCATGGGTCCTCAGATCCTCAAAAAGTTTTACAGCTGCATCATCGAGCATCCTTACTGGTTGCATCACTGCCTGGTATGGCAACTGCTCAGCCTCCGATCGCAAGGCACTACAGAGGGTAGTGAGTACGGCCCAGTACATCAATGGGGCCAAGCTTCCTGCCTTCCAGGACCACTATACCAGGCGGTGTCAGAGGAAGGCCCTAAAAAATTGTCAACGACTACCCTAGTCATAGACTGTTCTCTCTGCAACCGCACAGCAAGGCGGTACCGGAGCGCCATGTCTAGGTTCAAAAGGCTTCTTAACAGCTTCTACCCCCAAGCCATAAGACTCCTGAACAACTAATCAAATGGCTACCCAGGCTATTTGCTTTCCCCCCCCTCTTTTACGCTGCTACTCTGTTTATTATCTATGCATAGTCACTTTAATAGCTCTACCTACATGTACATATTACCTCAACTAACCGGTGCCCCCTCACATTGACTTTGTACTGGTACCCCCTGTGTATAGCTTCATTATTGTTATTTTACTGCTGCTCTTTAATCACTTGTTAATTTTATTTTTTACTTATCTATTTTTTACTTAACCAACAATGCAGTTTTCATAAAAATAAGTGTTAAGGGCTTGTAAGTAAGCATTTCACTCAATGGTCTACACCTGTTGTATTCGGCGCATGTGGCAAATACAATTTGATTTGAATTGGGGATCTGCATGTTAGCCAGCAGGTCAAAATAGGGCAAAAGCCCTCCTGGTCTAGCTGGTAAAGCCTGCATAATCAGCTCCACACCAACCCCAGGCCCAAAGGCCTTCAGCTGGGGATTGTTCAAACGATTTGCATCACCACCACCAAAGGGTTGTACTATGAAGTCTTTGGCTTGAGGGCAATTGCGTAGGATTCTAGACCCACACTACACTGCATTGCCTTTTACCTATTTGTTCAACTACAACAAGTGGTAGCAGTCCTTACTAAGGACTGGCACAGGGCAGGACGATATGATCTGAATGACTGATTTGGGTAGGGTTCCCAATAGAGGCACCGGGGACGTGGGGGTTGTTTGTGCCCTCCCCTCCCTCTGACAAGAACAGTTTGAGAACTAAGGCACTGTTATCTGTTTATGGCACAAGATAATGCTGCCACGAATCGGATCACTGACCCATCTCTCACCCACCCTCCACCTCACAGATGTACAAAAGTAAGTAAAAGTAAAAAGTACAAACAACAAATTAAGTCTAAGAAAGACTAATAAATATGAGAAACTGACATAGTACATAAAGACACATAACATAACAGATCATCTTAACGAGAGGTTGCCAGGTGAGTCCCATATAATTCTTAGTAATCCTAAAAGATACCATTAGCAGGTCTGCACATCTGCAACACAGGTTTTCCAGCATCTGTGCCAAGTAAGAACAGATCTGGGAATGTAACCCCCCGGTCCCCACAATGTTTGTTGTTAGATCTTGTTTGTGGGTCATAAAGGATCATGCCAGCTAGTACAGTAAAGCTGAGATAGATCAAGTGATGACTGGGAGGGAAGGGGAGTGAGCTGGAAGAAAGTGTGATACTTGGCATGAACATCAAGAGGGCGGGGTTGAGACATTAGGGAGATCTAATATTGATTTTAGGGCTGGGCGATATGGCCAAAATGTCATGACAATATTTTCTTATTTTATGTTTCTGAATTATAAAAGTTATAAAACTTAAATTTTTATGAGTAGTGCATGACCCTAGGATGGCAAGTGTTTTTTAATGGGCTTTCCCATTAATACATTTGCAAAAATGTCATAAAACCTGCTTTGTCATTATGAGGTATTGTGTGTAGATTGATAAGTGGGGGGAAATTATTTAATACATTTTAGAATAAGGCTGTAACGTAACAATGTGGGAAAAGTGAAGGGGTCTGAATACTTTCCGAATGCACTGTACAACTTGGAATAAAGTGACAGATGGTAAACCTTAGCAGCAGCATATGTGAGTCAAAGTTAGTGCAAAAAGGATCAATGGAGATAGTCCTGGTAGCTATTTGGTATTAGCAGTCTTATGGCTTGAGGTTAGAAGCTGTTCAGGGTTCCAGACTTGGTGTATCGGTATCGCTTGCCATGTGGAATCAAAGAACAGTCTATGACTTGGGTGGCTGGAGTCTTTGAAAATGTTTAGGGCCTTACTCTGACACAGCCTAGTATAGATGTCCTGGATGGCAGGGAGCCGACTGGGGGCGTCCCGTCAGGAAGTAGTGTCTGGGATGATGGTGTTAATGTGACTTTCATGGCTTCAAATGTGAACGGGGCGATAGTCATTTAGACAGGTTACCTTGGTGTTCTTGGGCACGAACTATGGTGGTCTGCATGAAATATGTAGGTATTACAGACTGTTTTAGGGTGAGGTATAAAAAAAAATCTCAGTGAAGACGCTTGCCAGCTGGTCAGCGCATGGTCGGAGTACGGCTCCTGGTAATCTGTCTGGTTCTGCGGCCTTGTGAATGTTTACCAGCTTAAAGGTTTTACTCACTTCGGCTAAGGAAAGGGTGATCACATAGTCGTCCAGAACAGCTGATACTGTCATGCAGGGTTCAGTGTTGCTTGCCACAAAGCACGCATAGAAAGCAGTTAGCTCGTCTGGTTAGCTCGTGCCACTCGGTTTCCCTTTGTAATCCGTGATAGTTTGCAAGCCCTGCCACATCCGATGAGCGTCCGCGCCGGTGTAGTAGGATTAGATCTTAGTCCTGTATTGACACTTTGGTTGTTTGATGGTTTGTCGGAGGGTGTAGCAGGATTTCTTATAAGTGTCCGGGTTAGTGACGCATTCCTTGAAAGCTGTAGCTCTAGCCTTTAGCTCTGTATCAAAATATCTTTTTATAGACAGTATTGTGAATATCCATACCGGAATACCTTAAAATACGATATATCAGCCTTCCGAGTGGTGCAGCAGTCTAAGGCACTGCATCGCAGTGTTACGGCGTCACTACAGCCTGGGGTTTGATCCCAGGCTGTGTTACAACCAGCTGTGACTGGGAGTCCCATATGGCGGCGCACATTTGGCCCAGCGTTGTCCAGGTTAGGGTAGGGTTTGGCAGGGGGGGCTTTACTTGGCTCATTGCGCTCTGGTGACTCCTTGTGGTGGTCCGGGTGGCGGGCCGGGTGCCTGCAAGCTGACTTCGGTCATCAGTTGAACGGTGTTTCTTCCGACACATTGGTGCAGCTGGCTTCCGGGTTAAGCGAGCAGGTGTTAAGAGGTGCCGTTTGGCCGGTCATGTTTAGGAGGATACATGACTCAACCTTCACCTCTCCTGGGCCCGTTGGGAAGTTGCAGCGATGATCGGAATTGGATTGCAATTGGATTTCACACAAAAAAATAGACAATATATCACCACGCCCTGATATTGATGATCAATTTAGTATTTTTATTGTTTTAATGAATCACTAAAGACTGAGTTGACCTGGCTGGCTGTGATCCTGGTCTTGAGTTCAGTGTCTGAGTTATTTTTCTGAGAAAAACAGCAAGTGATTTGGTGTAGGCCTGCTTAGTTACTGAAATGTGACACTGGCTTGGATTTGTTCAGGTCTAAGGATGGCTTTGGGTAATTGGTTAATTTACCTAGTCCCTAATCCCCATCCTTGTTGACAGTGTGGTGTGCCATATATCAAATACCCATTTCCATTGGTCATCACTCCATGGATGAGAGACTGAGGTAGTGTACCACTATTGAGCTAGGCCTATATCCTAGCCACTATCATTTCTAAACGAGAAAATAAACTGAACAAAACAACGTTTTTCATCGTCAATGTTTTTGTTTCTCCTGTTTTTGGTTGAAGCTAAAATGCTGGCTGTGGAAAGTTTTGCATGAGTAGAAAGGATTTTTTGTTGTTGCCCTTTGTAAATCTTAGGCCTGGATGTAGTTAAAAGTATGAAAGAGCTTACTGTATCATGGCCGTCGTGTTCTCTTAAGTGATAAAGCGATTATCTAAGCCGACAGCGAGCTAGTGTTTCTGTGGGCCTGATTGAGCAGTCAGGGGCTCAGCCTGAAGTTCAGAGCAGAGGCATGTAGGTCCACAGTGCTGAGTGCTGGGCTGGGTGAGGGTGCAGTGGAGACAGCCAAGGCAGAGCGAGAGAGCTGGGGAGGTGAGTGGTGGTCAGTGCTATGGCACTTCGATGTGACCTGCTTAGTTTATCATCTGCAGCACCTCTCAAGCTTGGTGTGTGTCTGTGTGTTGGCGAGAGCCACTCAGAATAGAGGCCTTTATACAGCTTAACCCTCTGATCCTCTTAGAGCCCATTGTTGCCAATTAGTGAATGGTATCTCCATGCCTTGAGAAATGGCCAAATTACATTCTTCCTGTCATAAAAAGTACCTGAGGTTTTGTTGTGAAAGGTGGCTGAAAGGGTAAATTGACCTTCACAGTCTAATCTTGCACATGTCATTCAATGGATGTTTGTGTCCAACTAGGGCTGGGCAATATATTTAATTAATTAGAATTGAAGTTTTAGCGCGATATTCCAAATGCCTGTATCAAGGTTGTTTTTTTATGAGTGGTTGTCTGCTTGTTCTCGTGTTGCATTTTTGGTCTCGACTCATTCGCTCCTCTGTGCTGTTTGCGCCTTCCCATTTACACCAGAGATCAGTATATAATGACCAGATGCACGTCTCCGCCCTAACAATGGGAGTCGTTGTTCCAAAGGCGGGAAGGCAGGCGACAAGCTTAGGTCCAAAATAAGCCCATAGAAACGCATTGGCCTTATTTTGGGCAGATTTTAGCGAGAGTGAAACCTCTTTTGAGGTTTGGTCCAACAGAATAGGTCATATGGACACCGAAACACATTGAGACGTTATTTTACTGAAATAGAGGAGAAGTTAACCTTTCTAATGATACCCTTTTAATGTCTCAACTACTCAAATTGTGCACACTACTAAAACAGGAGTATCAATGACCATTGATTCTGGAAAATGAATCCTGAGTTTGTCGCACGCTGCATTGGGGTACCACATACCGCTGGCAGCATTTTAGCCAAAGACTATTATACTAGCGGTCTAGTTTGTGTTTTAGAAATGTGTAATAAGCATAAAACACAATTTTATTTAAGGAGTTGGCAGCTTGTTCTCATTCTGAGATAAGGTAGGCCACTTGATTTCAACATCTGAACAAAGTTGACAGGCCAGCATGCTGTTCAAACAGTTGGAGACGAACAGAAGGGTGTGTTCATAACATTTCAACTGTTGAACCTTGTTGGCTAGCAAATAGATCCAAGTTGGCTAAACTTGAAATATAATCTCTAGCACGTGGGCTTGAGAGATTGTTGATTAGACCTGTGTTAATTTTCTATAGCCTATTGCCTGCTACAAGAATTTAGTCATTATTAGTGAATGTGCATTATGCATAGTTCTCGTTAAACTTGCAAAAAAAAAGGCCATTTTCATAGATTTGAAAGCCAGATCGGTGATTATTGCAAAAAAAAACATGTTTGATAAAATAATTGTATTATTAGTTGGTATTATGGTTGTTTAAGGCATATATTTAGCCTAGGTATAACTTCAAAATCCCTGAATTCATCTGACCTGCTAGAGCTTCCCTGGTCAACTGTGCTGTTATTGTGAAGTGGAAATGTCTAGGAGCAACAGCGGCTCAGCCACGAAGTGGCAAGCCACTCAAGCTCACAGAACAGGACCGCAGAGTGCTGAAGGGTTTAGCGTGTAAAAATGGTCTGTCCTCGGTTGCAACACTCACTACCGAGTTCCAAACTGCCTCTGGAGCTTCATGAAATGGGTTTACATGGCCGAGCGGCCGCACACAAGCTTAAGATCACCGTGTGCAATGCCAAGCGTCGGCTGTAGCGGTGTAAAGTTCGCTGCCATTGGACTCTGGAGCAGTGAAAATGTGTTCTCTGGACTGATGAATCACGCTTCACCATCTGGCAGTTTGACGGACAAATCTGGGTTTGGCGGATGCCAGGAGAACGCTACCTGCCCAATTGCATAGTGCCAACTGTAAAGTTTGGTAGAGGAGGAATAATGTTCTGGGGCTGTTTTTCACGGTTCAGGCTAGGCCCCTTCCATCGCTACAGCATCCATGACATTCTAGATTATTCTGTGCTTCCAACTTTATGGCAACAGTTTGGGGAAGGCCATTTCTTGTTTCTGCATGATAATGCCCCAGTGCACAAAGCAATGTCCATACAGAGTTGATTTGTTGAGATCGGCGAGGAAGAACTTGACTGGCCTGCACAGAGCCCTGACCTCAACCCCATCGGACACCTTTGGGATGAATTGGAACGTCGACTGCGAGCCAAGCCTAATTGCCCCACATCAGTGCCCGACCTCACTAATGCTCTTGTGGCTGAATGGAAGCAAGTCCCTGCAGCAATGTTCCCACATCTAATTGAAAGCCTTCCCAGAAGATTGGAGGCAGTTATAGCAGCAAAGGGAGAGCCAACTCCATATTGATGCCCATGATTTTGGTGTCCACTTACTTTTGGTCATGTAGTGTATTTCGTGAATCGCAAATACATTATAAATTAAAAAAAAATAATAATCTGGATTTGATTTTAAGGTCATATCGGCCAGCCCTTTGTCCAACTGTCATTCTCTTTCTCGCTTATATGAGGAAAGCAGCCATAGCAGCCAGGCTTAAGGAAATACAACCATGTAAAAGTTGCAGTACTAGCAACGGTTGTCGGTCAGACTGAGCAGTGAAAACCAACTGTCTCTTTTCATCCAAACTCCACTTTAAACAAGTCCCTCTGTAGATGCACTGAGCTGAATTGCTATTCCAGACAGGCGTTGTGTTCTGTCTGACATCTGCAGTGTCCAAACATCAGAACCCAGTCAGCGACTGAACCCTCTGTACATAGACTGGTGGCTTTAGCAGCTAGTGCCTCTGTCTGCTCTGCACTGCATGCTGAAATGGTCTACTGCCTGAATTACTGCCTGAAATGAACACTGGGGTGAAATGCACTGCACTAGTAGTAGGCCCTATAGATGTAGTAAACAAGGGTGCTACTCCGTGCTCTGCTCAAACCTGCTCAGCTTATGTTGTTTATATCTCCTCTAGTCCCATGTATTTGTCCTTTTCAGCTGGGTGCATTCCCTTGAATGTGCAGGGATGATGATGATTGTGTTTCTGTGGGATGGGAATTTGGCTTGCTGTAATTACAGTTCATAGGTGGTCAGTGTTGATGTAGTCTGCTAGGCTAAGCAGCAGCAACATGACATGACTACCAGAAATGCCAGCCAGGGAAATTACCCAGGAAACGACGAATCTATTCAATTTATTTGGATTCAAATCGAGACAAGCAATCCGATTGTATTCAAGTGGTGTCGTTTCCATATTAGAAAATGTTTTAGATCATCTTCTTTATCTCTTGCAATGTGCAGCTTAACTGGGCATAACAAACCATTATGTGATGTGTTTCTCAATATGCCATGTTTCGCTCTTTTAGTTTAGAGTTGTATTGCCTTTGAGAAGGTTAGGCTAGATTACATTTTCCTGACTAACCACCATGCATATGAGCCACTTTTTGTGTAGCTTAAATGGTCTTCACAGATAGAACTGGGCGATAGAGAGCAGCATTTTAGCCTTGTAGCTAGGCCCTGGGCCTAGATCCTTTTGAAAGGGCTTTTGCTTCCTGTTTTAGCAGCAGAATGCCACCTGTAAAATGGTTAAGATGGGTTCAGACCTCTTGTGAGAGAGTCTCTTGTCAGTGACCCCATTTATTGTGAGGAGTTGGGTGAGCTGGAGTTGTGGAGTGACACAGAATATGCCACGGGGGAAAAGGCAGTAACGTTGTTTTGACTCCTTTTGTCTGACATCTTTCAGCAATCAATGATTGACATATCTCTTGCCATTTCCCTTCTTTGTGTGCGGCTGCTGAGTTCTGGAGCGAGTTATGAAATTGTCCATTACCTCCGCCGTGTATGTTCGACCTATTTACTTACAAAGAGGGTTGTTTACAAAGGAAGCTTTGACTTAGAGCAGAAATGTAATCTTTTATCATGTAGCTGCATAGCGGCCACTGCACAACCTTTTTGTATTACTCACATTTAGAAAATGGCCCTAGAAAAGAAGTAAGTACTTTCACATCATTCAGCAGCGGAATGCGATGGATTGAGATGGAGGCTCACTGGGGTTGGAATCTGAAAGACCGGGGCCATGTTTTAAAGTGCTTGTGCAAGCCTGAATGAGTGTATGGTGTGCTCAGTTGTGCGTGTGTGCTCAGTCACAGGGAATCATCCGTCTTCCTGTATTTGACGTCCCAGGGTCTCGTTGCACGGGTTGGCCGGCGTGTCAGCTTTCTGTAATTAATAGTAAATAGCCCCCTGCACTCACCCCATCAGGGACCAGGTGCTGCTGAAACCTAGCTACACCAACCCCACCAGCCGACCGGGGATGGAGGGATAGAGGAGAGCAGATAGGCAGTGTCTCACTCCACAGGGATGGGTTTCACAGCTATACCAAAGAAAATTCTAAATGTCAATTGCTGTCTCCTCTCCCTCACCACCAGTCCAACACCATCTCTCATCCATCTCCATTATTGTGTAGGCTATACACACACACAGGTTAGACATGGTGCAAGCCCAGTCCTAAGGCAGACAAAAAGATGTGAAAAGATAAGTTTGTCTTCTGTCTTTTTGACAGTAGGCCTAACTCTTGCACCAGTTTATTTTCACGGTGTGAAGTTGATACATAGCTTTTTCTCAACATTTTGTTGTCTTTAGTTAGGCCTGCTTTGTGACAAACATTGATAGTCGCACTCCACTGTGTCTGTTTTTACTTTTATATAGAGCGAAAAATTAGGCCAGACAGGCTCCTGTCCTATAGGGAGATTTTGATTTAGCCAACACACACACACACACACACAATCATTAGGCCTTTGATCAACGGCATTGTGAAGGCAGAAAGGGAAAAAGACAGTCATATTCCTGATCTAATTACTGTGAGAATTCAGTTTAGCCTAGCTGCCTTTAATGTGTGATTTAACATATTGTCAGGTGCTATTAAAGGAAGCTGGGTTAATATTTCTGGCAAACTTCTTTCCACTCAGGGAGGAGTGCCTGGTTTAAATTCCCTGCTAATTCTATGAAGCCTGCAGGAAGCGTCATACCACTGTGGTATGTATGAGCTAAACCATGATGGGACTGTTGACTGATTTTCTACTGCTACCCAGTGTGTCTGCTCTTTTCTTTTCTTCTCTGAAGGAATGGACTTTGATTGCTATTTGCTAGCGACAGCTGGTTTAGAAAGAACTCTCGCTTGTGCATTTTGGCAAATAGTAGCTTGAACAACAAACCTGTCCTTTTGGCTTCTTCTCCACATTTCTCCCGAATGGACTGTTTTTACAACCCGCTTCTCTCTCTCTCACACTCAACTCAGCCTGGGCCAGGCTTTTAGAGCAAAGGGCCATGGCCTCACTGCTTCCTAAGATAATCAAACACACACACACACAAACAAAACACTTCATCGCATTTGAATACCAGCAGCACACTATCTTGTTGTTAGATGAGGCATGCAGATTAAAGCTGCAAAATGTAACTTTTTGGGCGATCCAACCAAATTCATATCGAAATCTATCATTCTCATCGAAAACAAGTATAAGAAGCGGAAGATCCCTTCTATGTGCGCTATTTCTATGCTTCCCGTTCTTAAGTTTCGTTTTTTGAATCTTTTATATTTATATATATTTTACACTAGTGAAAATAAACTATATATATATTACACACACACACACTTTGGATGTTTATATATATATTTTTTTACTAATGTAAAAAAATCACCATAGAAACATGAATACAAAAACATAAATGCATCTTTTACTTTGTTTTGTACACCAGCTGAAAATACAATATTTATGGTTGTAAAAAATATGTTTCACAGCAGTTTAGATGGTACAATGATTCTCTATACTTTGAGTGCTTGTTTTGTCACATAAACCGAAATTTGGCAAACTATTAGATTCCTATTAATTGCAGACCCTCTTTAAAGAACTTATTTGTCATGTATTTGTCACTCTGTTTCATTCACTGCATCTATAATTGGTATGTTCTGAGTTTTAAAGACACTGCATGTTTTTTCAAGTTCTAACTTGCCTTCAAATGCCATTTTACTTTGAGAAATAGAATATTGTACCCTGAACTATAACGTTTAATGTTGTTTCTTAATGTGGATTCTATTTGACCATTGCCTGTGCTCTTTCCCTGGTACAAATGTTTTTTCTGGATCAAAATGGGGCTTAGGTGGTGGGCGTGCCCAATGGAGCCTTCCTGTTGGCCGCAGAGTAGATGTTTTATTGAATTTTTTGTTGTAATTATCTCCCAAATTTTGTGATTACGATCTTGTCTCATTGCTGCAACTCCCCAACGGGCTCGGGAGAGGCGAGGATCGAGTCATGGGTACTCCGAAACATGACACGCCAAACTGCGCTTCCTAACACTTACTCACTTAACCCGGAAGCCAGCCGCACAAATGTGTCAGAGGAAACACTATTCAACTGATGACTGAAGTCAGCCTGCAAAAAGTCAGCCACAAAAAGTCGCTGGAGCGCGATGAGCCAAGTAAAGCTCCCCCGGCCAAACCCTCCCCTAACCCGGACGAATCTGGGCCAATTTTGCGCTGCCCGATGGGACTCCTGGTCACGGCCGGTAATGATTAAACCCCAGGCTGTAGTGACACCGCAACACTGTGATGCATTGCCTTAGACCGCTGCACCACTCGGGAGGCCCAGTGTAGCTTTTTTTAAAGCAATTTTCTGCAATTCTACACATTTTGCCATGTGCTGAAGAGAAACATTTGCAGTTTTAAAGCATATTTCCTTCAATTCTACACATTTTTCCATTACTTATGCTATCAGAGTGACTCAAACATTAATACAAAATATGTGGGTCCACATGCCATGACAAAAATACTCCTGAATGCATCATTTGGGGAATTTTTGATTCTCCCTTAGTTGCTAGTTGTTTGTTCTTATCTTCCATTCTTTTTTTCTACTTACTTTATATCATTTAAGTTTACACTTTATTATTGTTGTTATTTATTTTTACTTTTTGGACATAGACGGCTGCTTCCCCATTATTCAGTGCTCCAGCTGAACAGATAGGTCCATATGGATGTCTAGTCTGTTGCTAAGGCCAGCGGGCTGTGTAAGCCACCCTGCTAAATCACTTCTCACTAAATCACCTGTATCGCTGCCTGCCTCTACCACGTGACAGAGAGGGAGCAGAACAGGGTATAACCGCTCAACCATCCACACCCTGCCCTGAGGATTATTTTACATTAACCCACAGTACCACCCATCCCATCTGTCTAGCTCTCTCTCTCTCTTCCCCCCCCCCCCCCATCTATTTCTCTACCCCCTCTACCCCAGTGTAGTGTGTGGGGGGCCAATGGGTCTGCTCTTTAGAAATCCAAAAGGGCCCTGGCTAGCAGACCTACTGAAGGGCTCAGGGTGGAGAGAGGGCCAGGCCAGCGCAGCTGTAATAGT
Source organism: Salvelinus fontinalis (assembly GCF_029448725.1). NCBI lineage: Eukaryota > Metazoa > Chordata > Actinopteri > Salmoniformes > Salmonidae > Salvelinus > Salvelinus fontinalis. The sequence goes on along the minus strand of NC_074677.1, from coordinate 26,310,365 downwards.
GATGGGATGGCTAGAGCAAGCCATGTCTAATATTTGCTAAATAGTGGTGCACATCATCAGTAGATTGACTTTGCATAGGTTTACACAGTCCTGTATAATCTGGTGTGTATTAGTGCCAGGTCAGATGGTGTTCATGACGACTGAGGAAGATTGACTTTACAGAAGCCTAGTACACACTGTCCTAGTACACACTGTCCTAGGGGTATTCGTCCGGAGGTCTGCGCCCCCATGTATTGCAGGGGTTCTGCAAAAATATATTTAACAAATTCCAACGTTTTTATGAATATCGCTAGCAACAACAGAATAAAAACATTTTGAATTGCATACCTACAGTAGAAAAACGGAGAATATCTTATTTCTAATTATGTAAACTTTATTTCTCAACTACGAATATTTACCAAATTACACTCATTGGAGCCAATTACACACAGTGGAGTGTCTGACATAGGCTTTGAAAAAGCACCCGCAAATAAGCCACCAGTGAAGCAAGTGCTGCTGGTAAGCTTTCTTGACATGGACATACATTTTTACCAACACATGGCTAACCTTTGTGTCTTAGCGAATATGTGTTTGGGGTTAACATTCTAGCTAATAGACGGTTAGTTTACACTTTCTCTTCTAATTATACTGTGGGGAGGTCGAAATAATGAAAAACAACCAAATCTATTCATTTTAAAATGTTGATTACTTCTCCTTGCCATTATCATTCACCTGACGATAAGACAAGATGTACTAACATGATGGGGTCTCTCGGTCACCGGTTTGCCTGAGAGTGGGTCCCTGGGCAAGAAAAGGTTGAAGACGCCTGCTGTAGGCCTATATAAGGCTAATTAATATTATGTAGTTTGTGTGGTGGTGGTGTTCACTTTATGTTGACTTTGTTAAAGGTCATATGTCCTCTGAGACGCCCTGGTCGGGTCTGGGCGGTTTTAGCCAAGACATATCTGAGATCCATTCATCATTAATCTGCTCCATCCAAAGTCCCCTCCTCCTTCAGCCCATGTCTGATGTCTGCTATCTCAGCCTGATTGATGCCTCCAGCCTTATTGCAGAGGAAAGCGGGTCGATGGTGAAAAATTTGCTGCTGGGTACATTAATGTTGGGTTCAATTGCATAGACCTTTGAGCTAGCCTCATCAGTCTTTAACCATCGGACAGCTAGGGGAAAGGTGGCTGTATGAGTTAGGTAGTTGGAGAGGGCATGATGCGAGAATGTTTGTGTGACTATCTGTGTGCGTGTGTTGCTCTTTCTAACCATAACCGGCATAGGCCTAGTTCTTTCAGAATAATATATCAATAAATATTAATCTGTTTTTTACAATCAGGTATTTGCCATGCAGACCATGCTTCCTCCCCACCATCCCCTCCCTCCTCTCCCAGTGAGTGGCAAGAGCAGAGAGGCAGGAAACAGACAGATTCTGTGGTGTGCTTTAGACAGATGGATAGATGGACAGTGCGGTGTCGCTGAGCTTGGGAGGGCCAGATGTTCCCAGGCTAACACAGGGTTGAGATGTTTGCCATGCCGGCCCTGTGTTTGCCATGCCGGCCCTGTGTTTGCCATGCCGGCCCTGCGTTTGCCATGCCGGCCCTGCGTTTGGCATGCCGGCCCTGCGTTTGGCATGCCGGCCCTGCGTTTGGCATGCCGGCCCTGCGTTTGGCATGCCGGCCCTGCGTTTGCCATGCCGGCCCTGCGTTTGCCATGCCGGCCCTGCGTTTGCCATGCCGGCCCTGCGTTTGCCATGCCGGCCCTGCGTTTGCCATGCCGGCCCTGCGTTTGCCATGCCGGCCCTGCGTTTGCCATGCCGGCCCTGTGTTCGCCTGGATCCCCTTTGAGAGAGAGGCTGGCTGGACAGGGGCTGGGGTTGGCGCCTGTCTGGGTGGGTGACATGCAGTCGCGCACACACACACAGAGAGGAGATGAAGGGATCCCAAATGTCTGCTGCTCTCTCTGCTCTTGGCGACACACCTTTATAAACTCTGGGCCAGTGAGAATGATCTCTTTTATCCCAGACAGGCCCTTTGTGAGAGGCTCTGGCTCTCTGTGGGGCCCAGACTGAATGTCAGCGCTGTCATTGAGCTGACCTTACCTGCTGCTGTACATGGACAGAAAATAGAATTGTTTCACCTTTTGGGTTGTATCGACCAGGAAATCCATTACATACGGGGGAAAAGGGTCAGGCATACAGGGAGGGCATGGCAGGCCTCTCACCACATTTTGGTGTGCATATCTGACTGTCTGTGTGTATTTAGGCTATGTGAGGTCGGTATAGTTTAATGGCACTGTGGATAAATGTCCTAGCCAGGCTGAGGGCGTGGCTGGCTGTGTAACGCCTGCCTGCCTGCCTGCCTGCCTGCCTGCCTGCCTGCCTGCCTGCCTGGCTCGTGGTTTGTGTGTTAAGTCTTTTTAGGATGATTTAATGGCCTTAGCTCTCCCACAGCTCAGACTACTGGAGCTGCTTTGACCCTCCTCCTACATCAAGCTGCCTGACACCCTGGTGCTGTGGCTGCCTATGCCCGAGTCCTCCTGTCCCCTCTTTTCCTCCTCTCCTCTCCTACTTCTCCTCTCCACAAATAGAAATGTTATGCAAAGAGACTAAATTATTTATTATTCTTATAGAGGCATGTTTGTTCTACATAACATATTTCCATCTGAACGTTCCGCTACATTGTGCCCTGCTGAACACACCCGGACTCTCACTCGGAGAGGGAATGGGAAATCACACTGGTCATGCAGGGAGTCATTATGCTGCTCAAGGCTCATCTTACAGCTGGCTATGGGGGGGGGGGGGGTGTGAGTGTGTGTGTCCGTCTGTCCGAGGAACAGCTGCATTGATTTGGATCTGTTTGCTGAGCGTTCGGAGCAGAAATGTGAGCCGTAGGAACACCTGGAGAGAGGGGGGTGTCAGGAGGCACTGTTCTACGTGTGCGCACACACCACCCAATCTCTGATTCCTTCGTGAGGGCAGCCCGGGATCCCAATCAGCAGCACTTTAAAAGCTTTCCTCTTTCTCCCTTTAATCGTAGGCTCAATTTGTCACTGGGGTGTCCAATTTCTGATAAGCGCTTGACAGAGAGAGAGGCAGAGGAGGTGTGGGGAAGAGCAGCACAAAATGGATGCACCTGCTCACATATGAAATCAAGCCACTCCATCTTAATTTCTCTATGCTGCTGCGCCAGCTCGCCTGGAACAATGCTATTGTGCATTAGCTCTGCTCTGTCCACACATACTTATGCTGGGTCTGAAAGGGAACCCTATGCCCTATAAAGTGCACTAGCTTTGACCAGGGCCCATTGGGTCAAAGAGAGTGCACTATATAGGGAATAGGGTGCCCTTTTGGACAGACTGAGTCAAGCCCATTTGAGACTTAACCATAATGGAGAGGCTGGGCTGCACAGTCGTATTTGGGCTGGGCTGCACAGTCGTGTTTGGGCTGGGCTGCACAGTCGTATTTGGGCTGGGCTGCACAGTCGTGTTTGGGCTGGGCTGCACAGTCGTGTTTGGGCTGGGCTGCACAGTCGTGTTTGGGCTGGGCTGCACAGTCGTGTTTGGGCTGGGTCAATCTGTGGGGCCATGGGGGAAGGTGCTGACTGGTATTAAACAGTTTTTCACTAGGTCTGACAGGTCAGAAAACACATAACGCTGGCATCTGGCCCCCTCTCCTCTCTCCTCCTGCTTGTGCAGTGTGTACTCAATCAAACACATATTTCAGACTTACACACACACATTTTGAGGCAGAGAGACACAGATTTTGAGTCAGGCTACACAGTACGCACACATTTTACTCCACATTCACTCGCATATCAGGCAGGTAGCCTAGCGGTTAAGAGTGTTGGGCAAGTAACCAAAAGGTTGCTGGTTCGACTCCCCGAGCCTACTACGTAGATGGAAAATCTGCTGGTGCCCTTGAGCAAGGCACTTAGCCCTATTTCGCTCCTGTAAGTCGCTATGGATAAGAGCATCTGCTAAATTACTTAAATGTAAATAACACACACACATATTCAAGATGGTATTGCTGAGAATTTTACCCTGGGCGTAGCTGTAATTCCTTGCCTAACTAGCTGTGTGGTATGTTTCTCAGAGACAGGCCCACACCACGACTGAAATATTAGTGCTTCTGAAACTCTAGTGTCCCTTCAGGGGTATCACAGCCTCCTGCTGATTTACAACCCACAGGATTCTCACATTAACCCACCCTGCCGACCCTGCGCACTCCCTCCCTCCCTCTTTTCTGTGGTATGGCTCGTCAATGTATAGGGTTGTAAAATGTTCAGTAACTTTCCCAGGTTTTCCAGAAATCCCATTTTGAAAATTCCTGGAATAAGGAGGAATTATGCAGGACATCCGGGAAACCTGTGAATTTGACCTGAATTTTGCAATGTGCTATCTGCAGATGTAGACTTGTTATATCTGCAGTAGTGCTGTTACAAACAGTTCATAGCTTGGTATCGGTGTCAGTCAACTCAACATGTGACTGTCTGGCTGCATTGTTGTCTTTTTTTGATAAAGAGCAAAACTATGTGGGATTTAGAAAGATAGAAAAGGGATAATGTTGCTCTTGTATGAGGACAACTAGGCCTTTCTCAGAGCTGTAGTGTGGTTAGCCTACCCCTGAGAGTGTATACTGTAGAGTAGGGACTCTCCTCTCCCGTGGCATGCAAGTCTCTCCCTCAGCAGAATCTGTCATCCGCCAATCTGTGTTTAAACAGTTGCAGACCAGGGCTGCTCCAATCTAGAGGATGTGAGTGGAGTGGAGCGAGGAGCGGAGCGTCCGTAATTTGGTTTGAGCGTGGAGCAGATTTTTTTTTTTAAATGCAGTTGGCCTTCTCTCCCGCTCCAATGGGGTGTCACAGCTGGGTGTCACAATCTGTGTAATTGATGGCAAGACAACGAATGAGCCCATGCAACAGCACTGGAGACATTTTGATTTCTATGTTGGCTGTTGTTAAAAAATTATTTAAAAAAGGGAGTATAAGTTTGTAATTGCATAACAGCAATACTAACAATTGAAATATCTGATCATCAATAAATTAGAGAAAAAGCCATGTTTTTTAACACACCAGTTTCTTATCAGGTAGGTCCTTGTTTAATAGCCTACGACAAGTTGTTGAACTGTTGAGCGTTTCTTACAATAACCTACTTCAAAACCAAATAGTACATAGTCACAAAAGTACATGGAGTGTTTGTTTAAATGTTCCTTTTAAACAAAAAATGTATGGATTGAATTTGGAGCAGGGGAAAGAACTCTCCCTGAGTGATGAGGGGAATTTCCAACCGCTCAACTCCACTCACATACTCCGCTCCAAACCCTGCCAAGTGCTACTCTGTTAATTGCAGAGCAGGAAGAGTAATGGCCGCCACAGATCCTTGCCACTGCTGTTTTTATAAAACTCCCCTGGCTGATTAATTTGAAAGGCAAGCAACTGAGTGTTTAATCAGATTTAGCGCTAGGTGTATTTAGAGTGTGACTAAATCAAATGTAGGGCTTTTAGATGGTGTGTTTAAAAACCTACAGCTCTGGAGCGCTGCCCAGAGATCTTGCTGTGGTTTTTAATGCATGTCAACCATTGGGATTTCTTGTTCGTTTGTTTTTAGACTGTCACATCTCTGGAAGCGGTTGGTTTTTCCCTCACTGAGGCATGTCCTCTCCAGCCCTCTGACTGTCTGCTCTGTGGATGGATGTAGAGTAGATAGATGGGTAAATAAAGAAGTAGCCAGGCATCCTTCAGTTTGGATCTACTCTGTTTTGGCAGTGCCGTCCACACATTTTACATCTGGTGTAAACACATCCGTCAAATGATACTAGTAGAAGGGACAAGGGAAATTGGTATTCCGGGCCAGCATGCAATGCATGCACCTCTGTCGGCTTCTTCAGACTAGTGCCTTAACTTTGAGCATGGACACACAGACACACACTCCAGTCTCTCTCCTCCCACATCAAGGAGCCATGAGTGGTCATTACAGTGAGTACCCTAGACTAGAGTTGTGGTGAAATAGCCAGTGGCTGGACTAGACTGTCCATGGCTTACTGGCCCACGCTCATTCCTTTCAGCCCTTCAGTGGGTGTGTGTGTTGTAATGACTATAGCCTCGGGATGAGATCAGGTCAGGACACCACCAGGTCATATCTCCTGACTCATAGTCACTCACTCTACCAGTCCACGCAGCCATATTCCCAATATAGTACACTAGTTTTGACCAGGGCCAATAGGAGATAGGGTGCCATTTCAGACACACCCCCAGCTAGATGAGGCAACAAGATCTCATCGTTTCCCTTCGAAATTCAATGTATTATGGATGAATGTCTATTTTTTGATGCATTAATTCCATGTGATTACAGGGTTAATTCCTCTTGGTTACAGGGTTAAAACAGAAACAACTCAAATGGTTAACAGTTTAGCCCTTCATTCTGAGTGGTTAGAGCTATGGTTTGGGGAAGGCTTAAAACAAAATAATATAAAATCTGTGTTCATAGTATTCTCACGGCTTGCTAGAGCATTGTGGTCTGCCATAGCACAGTGGTTTGACGTAGTGCAGCGGTTTTTTAAAGCGCAGAGGAAGTCATAAATCAACGTTCTCAGGATCTTTTCAGATGTCCAAAATCACTGTCTGTTTCTAGTGACCAGCCTGGATGAGGATCCAGTCAGTACTCTGTTGGCTGACTGGCTAGGTGCAGGCCCAGAGGCTCTCATTCAGGCTAAAGATGAGAGCCACTGATGTTAAAGACTGACACAATGCGAAGATGAGGCCAATGGGGTGATGAGGGCTCATACATTTTGTCCCCCCTCCCTTTCGTCTCATGACATCTCATCCTGTTAAGAGCTTCTGCTGTAACTGTAAAACAGACTTCTCCTCCTCTGTGACACTCGGACAGTCCGGGATTATCCAGTTGCGGACTGAGCACTATTTTAGGTGGAGGCTGTCTGTCTGGCTCACTGGCTGGCTGCTGGTCCTCTTCCTCTCTTCCATCCCCCCTTCACCTTTAATTAGAGAAGTGTAAGTTAATCTGTTACTCCCCCCTCCCCCTCAGCTCGGAGTAGCTCTCAGTCAACACCACCAATGCAATTTCCTTGTTTGATTTTTGACACCTTTTGTGTTGCCTGTTTGGAAACAGTACCATACTGTCTCTCTCTCTCTCCCCTCCCTCACTCATTTAAGTACACATGCATTCTCTTTAGTTGCAAATAACATTCCAGGTTGATGAGGGCTGGCATCTCTATGGTTGAAAAATATGTCAGCCAGCCCAGCCCAGGACTAAACACCTCAGGATCTGCTACAGTCATCAGGAACTCTTTTGTGTGAGAATGTCGAACACACACACACACACACACACAGTGGAACAGAACAGCACTGGCTTCCATGCCTGTGGGCCCTGGGCTAGCAGCAGCACTGTTTCATTAAATCCTGTTCTGCCTTACTGTTTTCACAACCCAGATGGGCTAATGAAGGCCACACTGATGTGAACAGTCAGTTCTGAGTAACATGCACAAGAGCAGGCAAGGTCTTTTTTTATTTAGAATGTTCTGGTTTGGAATTCAAGGGTAAAAAGTTATTATTTTCTCTTTCTTTTCCCCCAGCATTCAGCTCTCCTCACTCGCAAAAGAAAAGTCATTTCATTCTCCCTGGTAGAATCCACACACACACAACATGCTAAGGATACAACGCATTTCTCCCAACAAGATTATTCCTTGGCTCTATTATGGACACTATAACCTCAGGGTAAACACAATTAGATAACAGCAGCACACAGCCTGCTCTGCTTTCTCTTCTCCTTCTCCCTCAGCCATTATCACAAACAATGGAACAACACAAAGGCTTAGCTTTCTTAATTGCTTTCGCCTTTAATTGGGCAAGACTGCTAAGGACTAGCTGTTAATGCAACCAACCAACCATACAGGGTTTTCTTCTCACCTTGTTTTTGTAACATGGAGGTATTTTTCAGAAGCATCTTTTCAAATGAGCTGCTTATTTTGATGCAGAACTCTTAATTTTCACACACCTCACACGCCTCATACTCACACACCTCACACGCCACACCACACACTCACACATACACATATACACACTTGCATGCACTAGTAACCAAGGCAGATTCTCCTGAATGTGTAAACGAGGCAGATTCTCCTGAATGTGTAAACGAGGCAGATTCTCCTGAATGTGTAAACGAGGCAGATTCTCCTGAATGTGTAAACGAGGCAGATTCTCCTGAATGTGTAAACGAGGCAGATCCTCCTGAATGTGTAAACGAGGCAGATCCTCCTGAATGTGTAAACGAGGCAGATCACTCTTATAAAAAGAGGCTCACCCAATGATTAGGAGACTATATTATAGATGTATATGAGCTGTGGTGGAGACTGGAGAGTCACTTGCTGCATCGTCATGGGGTCCCTAATGCCATGATGAAAGCACTAGGGGTGTCTGGGTCAGTCAGTGTTAGACACCTGGCTTAACTCCACTGGCTGAGCCATAGCTCCACAAACATCAACTGGATATACAGGTGCCTGCCTGGGTCACTGCAGAGTAAAGTCCACATCATACCAATCTAACCCACCTGGGTTTTACCCTGTGGGCAATTAGGAATCGGTTGGAGTAGCAGAAGCCACACACAGCACTGCTGCAGCATCTGATCTTTCATAGCGGTGCTAGAGAGAGTCTTACTGCACTGTCTGAGTGTTTGTATTGTTGAAAGAGCCTGTGTTTTTTATTTTCTGTCTGTCTATTTGAAGTGGATGTATCATAGTGACTGGGTGGCTGTCAGGCCAGGGCCCGTCTGTCTGTCTGGTTTCATCATCTCTTGCTGTAGTCTCTCTACCACTCTAAAGCAGAGTGTCAGCTGGAGCATTACCGTAGGCTGACCTTTGCTGCTGCGCTCCCCAGTTTTCTGACATTCAGGGGCGCTGTGGGGGAGGATGATTGTGTGTGTTTGTGGTAGATGCCTCTGGGTGTGTATAAAACAAACCAATCGAAAATTGGGATCTTGCTTTGACTGGTAACCCTCCCTTCCTCGTCTATCTATATTCTCCACGTCTGCATTTGATGTGAGGTTGACTATCTCCACCCCAATGCCTTTGTGTTCTTGAAAACATTCTTGTTATCCTTGTTGCGAAACATTGGCACTAAGATGAATTGAGAGAAAAAGCTGAAAATCTCCCTTGCGGCTTTAAGACCGGCACTGAAATCCGCCGCATCACCCTGGCCGTACAGAACGAAACAGCAACAAATCCTTAGATCTGTGTGCTAGTAAGAGAGGGAGCACTCCTACCGCCCACTCCCCCCATCATTCCTCCCATAGCCACCCTTCCACAGGCCCGAACTGTCCTCCCCATGCCACCCCCGCCCAGCCACCCTCCCTGTCACTTCCAGCCCCCCTCCGACCCCATACCTCCCCACCCAGACCCCAAGGTGGAGCACAGACAGCTCCATCTCGGGTATCTCTCTCTGTGTAACTGCCAGCTTCATTAAGGCTTGTTTTCTTTCCCCTCGCTGGGAGGATTTAAAAGAGCTGTCATCCTGACCTTTTTCAGCGCCTGTGTTTTTAGAGTTCATCTCACCCCCTCCTCTCCCTTCCCCTCTCTCTCCCCCCTCTACGGGGGACAGGCACTTTTAAGCCGCCACCCTGCGGCAGACGGCCGTGCCAAGGTTGTTGGTGGGTAATTGCCTCCCTCATAACAACGCGGTGTGTGTGTGGTTTTTGTCTGTGCTCCAGTGTTTGTTCTGATGCCACGCGGCAGCAAAGGAGATGGGCACGGGGCAACGCACTCTGTCGACTTAATTTACTCCCTGACTGACCTTCGTGCTGATTAAGCAAGCATCTATGGTGTTTTGAATACTGTAAGTGAAGCAGACTGCAATTAAAGCTGTTCTCTCTCTGCTGCTGCTGTTACCTCTGATTGTTACTTGGTGGCAACCTCTCTCACACACAGCTTCTCACTATTTAAAGTACCTTATTATTTTTATTTTTCATACGGTTTGGTCTCTATTACTGTACTTTGTTTGACGTCCCCTAAATGTACCGCTACACATGTTGTAGCGCTAGCCTCCTGGGGCCTGGTTGGGGACCATAGGATTGATGTGGTACTTACTGCCATGTTTCTGCTACTGCTCTCTGGAGTGGCTTCCTTGAGTGGAGTGCAACACACACACACACACACACACACACACACACACACACACACACACACACACACACACACACACACACACACACACACACACACACACACACACTCTCTCATATAAGGGTAATTCATTCCTCCTGCTAAGGTCTTGTAGAGGCAATGCACAGGTAGCAGCAGGGTCGTACCACCTGACCAACACAAGGAGGGGGGGGGGGTGTGTGACAGAGTAATTTTCATCCTGCCTATGCATATTGACAGAAGCTGCCCCATGTTTTACCACTAGCTGTTTGATGTTATAATTCAAGTGATTCACAACTGAGGGTTGTATTAGCCATCCCTGTGCTGCTCTATACTATTACTGTATTATCTCCATGTAGCGTATGTGGACCTGCAGTTATGTCTGAGTTCTGACCCCTCCCTCCTCTCTCTCCCCCTGTAGTGTGAGGAGGACCCAGTGTCCCATGTTGCATTAGTGTCTGTGTGAAATGCTGGCCTGTCTGCCAGGGCCAGGTGACCTCTCCCTCCAGCTTCTCTCACACACGCAGATGAACACTGGACTTCAGAAATGTAAGTGTCTGTACTCTACTCTCCTACACACACACACCAGGTTGCTAAAATCCTTCTGCCCACCCACCCCACATTCGATGAACAGAGCTGCTGGGTGCTGACCTGGTTCTCTGTAACAGCCTTGTGTCAAAACTAAAAGAGATGACTGAGAAAGAAAGTGTTGTGCTCCAATACAATAGATCACAATTCAGGGAGAAGTCAGGGGATGAGACTGTACTAATAACTTGCCCCCCTTCCTCTCTCTCTCGCACGTCCTTCCTGTCCTCCCCCTAAAGACCTGTCTCCCACAGGGATGTGTTTCGGTGATAATAAGGAAGTCAATCTCGTTAGGATGAGAAACGAGGCGGACCAGGCAGCCAGTCAACATCCAGTCAACAGCCAGCCACCAGCACACTGAGCAGGATGTTTGTGTGTGAACAACATGCCCTTCTCTCACACAGTCTCACCTGTCTCCACATGTGACATCACAAAACCCCACCCCTCCCGCTCTCCCCCACTTCCTCCTGGAGTGAGGCACTGGACATGTGACATACCTCTCATATACACATACACCATATGGATTATTAGGTGTCAGTCAATAGTTGTAGATCGTTTCGGTGTTTGCCGTTATTGGATTCACTTCATAGATTCCTATGGTTTATTATCAAATAACGGTTACAGTGCCCAACATGTACAACCTAAAATGAGTAACAGGACATACAGGTTGTGTTGAACAAATAGACACACATGCATGTCTTTCCCAGTCTTTTTGGTTCCTCAGAACTGGTGCAAAGTCCTGTAGAAAGCTTCTCAAATCTCCTATCCAGGACCTCGTAGATGACATCATAAAGGGAAGGGGATACCTAGTTAGTTGTATAACTAAATGCATTAAACTGAAATGTGTCTTCCACATTTAACTCAACCCCTCTTAATCAGTCATGTACATTATAGATCAGACCCACCCAGCCAGGGTATAGCCACCCCAACAGACCAGCTTCATTTAGATTCACACATCTCCCTGAGGCACAGAGATTTCCAGAGAATGTCCCCTCATACTTGGAGGAATCTCTTTCTCTCTCAGCCCCAGTCTGACCTAGTTCTGCAGCAGTTTTGTGTGTTATAAAACGCTGTCTGTCTTGCTCCGTCACTATGGCTCATCAAGACTAATTGGAAGAATCACTGTAATCAGCCTACCCCCAAGAGCACAGCAGTGCCGAGCGAGGGGGTGTTTCGCTAAGTGCCAACGTCCGCCATGTTGTTTTGTTCCCTCTACTCTGGCAGGAAGGCATGTGACAGAGTACAGTGGAATGAGCTTGGTTCTGAAAAGGTCCACTTCAAAAAAATAAAGTAAATCTGAGTGGACTTTCTTATGTCTGTCACCTGCTCCACTGCTGCTGTGTTCTGTGACGCGCAGAAGGGCTGAAAGTAAAGGTTAGATTTTTTTTCTCTCCCTGATTTTGTTGATTGGAGCTATTCTGAAGGAAATGTGGATGTTGAATGTTTCTGGATGTTGTTCTCTTTCTCGCTAAACTAGTTCTTGTTCATTATTTTCTCACATAAGAATCCCCCTCCTTTTCATCTGCTAGGCTTGATAATAAGGAAGGTGTTGTTACATCAAAATCCAACTGAGATATTTCAAAAGGGTTTTATTCTTTCTTCAGACCACCCCTTTCAAACAACAACTGATAAATATGTGTTCTCCGCTGTCCTTCTGGAATCCAGAGCTGTTTGTGTGTTTAAAGGCTTCCACATGATTCCCAACCGAAACAGTTTGTGCATATATTATGACGACATTGTGTGATGTTGTTGTTCGTTTGAGACTTGGGTAAGGTTTTTTTCGGCTGTCTGAGCACATACACAAATGTTCTTGAGACAAGCCAAAGTCGGGAGACGAAGTCTACCTCCCTTCGCCGGGATTGGTCAACAGTAGGGAATTCTTCAGTATAGTCTGTTATTCAATGAGAGACGACTTGTTTTCACACACAATTGTTCATTGAGCACTATTGCACCAAACATCTTAGTCGCGCAATTTTACATCTCAGATCTCTGCAAAAGCGTCAATTAATGACATATTTCTTGAGTTCTTAGAATTAATCTGACTATTTTGCGTAAGTGTATACTGGCTACGGCATCTCAAAATGGACAAACAGTACTATTGTGGCTTTGTATTCGTTTTTCAAGTGAACATCTTTTAGGGGAGTAGTCGAACACACTCGTTTGGTACTGATGCATGCTGACGCCTTCAGGCATCTGTCCCATAGAATAGGGACTGTCACACAGAGCCAAAGGGTCCTGTCTATAGCGCCCTGGTTGGTCACTCAGAGCCACAGCGCCCTGGTTGAGCGCCCTGGTTGGTCACACAGAATCACGGGGTCCTGTCTACAGCACCCTGGTTGGTCACACAGAGCCACAGGGCCCTGGCTGGTCTCACAGAGCCACAGGGCCCTGGTTGGTCACACAGAGCCACATGGCCCTGGTTGGTCTCACAGAGCCACAGGGCCCTGGTTGGTCACACAGAGCCACAGGGCCCTGGTTGGTCACACAGAGCCACAGGGCCCTGGTTGGTCACACAGAGCCACAGGGCCCTGGTTGGTCACACAGAATCACGGGGTCCTGTCTACAGCACCCTGGTTGGTCACACAGAGCCACAGGGCCCTGGTTGGTCACACAGAGCCACAGGGCCCTGGTTGGTCACACAGAGCCACAGGGCCCTGGTTGGTCACACAGAGCCACAGGGCCCTGGTTGGTCACACAGAGCCACAGCGCTCTGGTTGGTCACACAGAGTTGGTCACAGAGCCACAGGGTCTTGTTTGGTCTCGCAGAGCCACAGGGTTCTGTCTACAGCGCCCCCGGTTGGTCACAGAGCCACAGTGCCCTGATTGGTCACACAGAGCCACAGGGTCCTGTCTACAGGGCCCTGGTTGGTCACACAGAGCCACAGGGCCCTGGTTGGTCACACAGCCACAGGGTCCTGTCTACAGCTCCCTGGTTGGTCACACAGAGCCACAGGGTCCTGTCTACAGCTCCCTGGTTGGTCACACAGAGCCACAAGGTCCTGTCTACAGCTCCCTGGTTGGTCACACAGAGCCACAGGGTCCTGTCTACAGCTCCCTGGTTGGTCACACAGAGCCACAGGGCCCTGGTTGGTCACACAGAGCCACATGGTCCTGTCTACAGCTCCCTGGTTGGTCACACAGAGCCACAGGGCCCTGGTTGGTCACACAGAGCCACATGGTCCTGTCTACAGCTCCCTGGTTGGTCACACAGAGCCACATGATGTAGCAGTGATGTAGCGGCCATCAATCTCCAGGCTGTCTACATGCCACAGAACACATTTTCTCTCTGACATAATTTTTTACATTAAGTGTGAGACTGAAGAGACATGTTAGACTTATTTTTTACCCCCAAGGTGAGGAGTGTCAGCAGTGGTAAGGGGAATATGTATTCAGTATCTTGAGAAATTCTTATTGAAAGGAACTAAGGTACAGAGTAGAGCAGGGCGGTATGAACAAAAAGTAAAATCATAAATTGACCCATTTCGCTCTAAAGAGACATTTTATTTGTCAATTTATGCACAGTTACTTTCAATTAGCGGCAGGGCTCTAGACTGACATTTCCAGTTTTTATTTATTTTATTTCACCTTTATTTAACCAGGTAAGCCAGTTAAGATCAAGTCCTCATTTACAACTGCGACCTGGCCAAGATAAAGCAAAGCAGTGCGACAAAAACAACAACACAGAGTTACACATAAACAAACGTACATCAATAACACTACAGAAAAATATATACACAGTGTGTGCAAATATAGAAGAGTAGGGAGGTAAGGCAATAAATAGGCCAAAGAACCGAAATAATTACAATTTAGCATTAACACTGGAGTGATTGATGTGCAAGTAGAGATACTGGGTTGCAAAAGAGCAAGAAGATAAATAACAATATAGGAATGAGGTGCTATTTACAGATTGGCTATGTACAGGTACAGTGATCGGTAAGCTGCTCTGACAGCTGATGCTTAAAGTTCGAGAGGGAGTTATAAGTCTCCAGCTTTAGTGATTTGTGCAATTCGTTCCAGTCATTGGCAGCAGAGAGCTGGAAGGAAATGCAGCAAAAGGAAGTGTTGGCTTTGGGGATGACCAGTGAAATATACCTGCTGGAGTGCGTGCTACGGGTGGGTGTTGTTATTGTGCCAAGTAAGACATTAAATAAGTTTGCTATTTCATCTGACCTGTTCAGGGACTGCATGATGGATATTTTGATTTGCAGAAAATCAAAACTGGATCCAGAATGGACAGATTTATTTTAGGGTCTTTTTAGATGAATTTGCCTGTATATTGATGCATTTTTGTGCATATTGGCTCACGTTATATGCTACACAATTCCCCACATGAGGAAGTGGGAACTCAAAACACATTAGCTAGATTGCTAGCCCTAAATTATATTGTTGCTATATAATGCTGAGCGATTAGTGCTACTTGAGTTCTGTTTGGTTTCGGTTCGATTAAAAAAAAATATCTTCACAGATTTTGGTTTCGATCATTTTTTAAAGCATTAAATGCATTATGTGGGCAAAATGCTGTAACGACACAATAAAACAATTCAGTTAAAGTCCCATGATGGTAGTGACTGCCCATTGTTGCTTATTACTTAACCATCATTTATTCACATTACTTTAATTTAACAAATTCCATTTTTATTTGATGACTTTAAATCAAATCAAATTTTATTTGTCACATACACATGGTTAGCAGATGTTAATGCGAGTGCAGCGAAATGCTTGTGCTTCTAGTTCCGACAAGTCATCAAGTCATCTCATCTCTAGAGCTACTGCCTATTCTTTCTGACAAAATCACTATTTTGTAGTTCTTCAAAGTAAATAAGGCATACTTTTATGACTGCTGAATACCAACTATCAATCACTTAGATCATGTATTTTCAGGTAGAGATAACTCACGAAGCAACAGCCCTCTTATCCCTCTTGATCACGCATTCTTCTGTCTCCCATGTCTTCCGCACACTAACTTAACATGGCAGGCGTAAAAGAAACACACAAACCGGACAAATAGGCACGCAATGGATTATGGTCATTGTAAGCAAAATGTTGGTTTAAAAATTAAACAAAATGCTCTAGTGTACAGTTCATTC
Organism: Salvelinus fontinalis; assembly: GCF_029448725.1. NCBI lineage: Eukaryota > Metazoa > Chordata > Actinopteri > Salmoniformes > Salmonidae > Salvelinus > Salvelinus fontinalis. Next base: position 26,294,561 of record NC_074677.1, on the reverse strand, counting down.
GGAAAGTATTCAAACCCCTTGACTTTTTCCATATTTTGTTATGTTACAGCCTTATTCTAAAATGGATGAAATTGTTTTTTTTATATCATCAGTCTTTACACAATACCTCATAGTGACAAAGCAAAACGTTTTTTTGTGCAAATGTATTAAAAATAACAAATTGAAATGTAACATTTGTATAGATATTCAGACCCTTTACTTGGTACTTTGTTGAAGCACCTTTGGCAGTGATTACAGCATCGAGTCTTCTTGGGTATGACGCTACAAGCTTGGCACAGCTGTATTTGGGGAGTTTCTCCCATTCTTCTCTGCAGATTCTCCCAAGTTCTGTCAGTTTGTATGGGGAGCGTCACTGCACAGCTAATTTCCGCTCTCTCCAGAGATGTTCGATCGGGTTCAAGTCTGTGCTCTGGCTGGGCCACTCAAAGACATTGAGGCTTGTCCTGAAGCCACTCCTGCGTTGTCTTGGCTGTGTGCTTAGGATCGTTGTCCTGTTGGAAGTTGAACCTTCTCCCCAGTCTGAGGTCCTGAGTGATCTGGAGCAGGTTTTCAGTAAGGATCTCTCTGTACTTTGCTCCATTCACCTTTGCCTTAATCCTGTCTAGTCTCCCAGTCCCTGCCGCTGAAAAACATCGTCACAGCATGATGCTGCCACCACCATGCTTCACCGTAGGATAGTGCCATGTTTCCTCCAGACGTGACGTTTGGCATTCAGGCCAAAGACTTCAATCATGGTTTCATCAGACCAGATAATCTTGTTTCTCATGGTCTGAGAGTACTTTAGTGCCTTTTGTCAAACTCCAAGTGGCCTGTCATGTGCCTTTTACTGAGGATTGGCTTCCGTCCAGCCACTCTACCATAAAGGCCTGATTGGTGGAGTGCTGCAGAGATGGTTGTCCTTCTGGAAGGTTCTTCTCCACAGAGGAACTGTAACTGTCACCTCCCTGACAAAGGCCCTTCTCCCCCGATTACTCATTTTGGCCAGGCGGCCAGCTCTAGGAAGAGTCTTGGTGGTTCCAAACTTATTCAGTTTAAGAATGATGGAGGCCGCTGTGTTCTTGGACCTTCAATGCTGCAGTTTTTTTTTTTTTGCCACCCTTTCCCAGATCTGTGCCTCGACACAATCCTGTCTCAGAGTTCTACGGACAATTCCTTCAAACTCATAGCTTGGTTTTTGCTCTCATATGCACTGTCAATTGTGGGACCTTTATATAGACAGGTGTGTGTGCCTTTCCAAATCATGTCCAATCAATTGAATTTGACAGGTTGTAGAAACATCTCAAGGATGATCAATGGAAACAGGATACACCTGAGCTCTATTTTGAGTCTCATAGCAAAGGGTTTGAATACTTATGTAAATATGGTATTTCTGTTTTTTAATTTTTAATACATTTGCAAAAATGTCTAAACCTGTTTTTGCTTTGTCATTATGGGGTATTGTGTGTAGATTGAGGACATGTTTTTATTTAATCAATTTTAGAATAAGGTTGTAACGTAACAAAATGTGAAAAAGGGGAAGGGGTCTGAATACTTTACTAATGCACTGTATATCCCACGGTTAGCTCTAATTCGTGTTCCTGTGCACCATGCTAAGTACAGTAGAATCAGCTAGTGTCCACTGTCCTATACGTTTACCTAAGTTACTAGCCTATAGTGGATCTGTACAATACGTTGCCACTGCAATGTCTACCTCTTCCTCATTAGAATCTCTTTCTCCTCCCGTCCTTTTCCTCTGTGCGTGTGTGTACAAGGGAGAGTCGTTTAAAGTTAAGAGCTAGCAGGTTGCCATTAAGAGTCCAGGCCAGGGCAGCATCTTTATTTATCATTGGGGGAGAGAGACTGAGGAGAGATGTTAAATAGATGAGAACACACACACAATACCTGTGAAATGTTAAGGGCTGTCTGAGCAGAGGAGAGGAGTGGGTCAAGTACATACTGGAACACACAGAAACAGCTTTTCGTCAGACTGAGTCAGAGCTCAAATGCCTGGAAAGTGGAAATGGCCCCCCGGTTCCTCTACAGAACAGAGAAGAGAAGGAAGCATGTAGAGATAAGAGAAAAGTACAGCAAATGGAGCAGGCAGAAACATTTTACTCTTTCAGTAACTACTTTACCGAAGGGGCTGCAGGGGAAGATACTGAGATCTGAAGTAGATGGCGACTACGTTCGCTCTGTCTGCATAACGAGTCTCTTGCTGTTTAAATTAAGTCTCTCTTGTCTTATCATTATGGAACGCTCAGAGAGAGCAGTGTAAAATTGAAAAAAGGGACGAGGAAGCCTTAATTGTCATTGCTGTATGGCTCTGATGTCTGATTCAATATCCTGCTAGTTTGTGAAACATTTTTCATTTAAAACAGCGTGAGCCTTTGGCCTCCCTACTGTTTTAAATCTTGTTTCGGTGAAAAGCGTAGTTTGAATAAGAACCTGTGTGTGTGTGTCTTACCGAGTGTTCAGTAGTTTTCCTATTCATCTCTCCAAGGATCTGTTCAGCTGGAGGTCACACAGATGTGCCCGTAGCCACATGCACAGTGCACACACAGTACAGTTTAGCTAACTTGATTAGATTAGATCTTTCTGTCATTGAATGGAGAGATGGCTCATGGAGGTCATTAGTAATCTCTGCAACAAACGTTGCAAAGGTGTGACTGGCTGGCTGGGCAGGTGTTGCGGTTGTGTCTGTGCTCTGTTTGCTTACCCAGGCATTAAGTCAGAAGAAGGAATTAAGCAGCCAGTGATTGAGAGTGTTGAGCTCAAACCCCTGGCCCAGACCCCTGCATTAATGAGCAGTTAGTCACCCCCCACCCACACACGTCAATGCCACCCCGGCCCCTCTCATTGACACCCTTTGTTTCCTGCTCGCTAATAGAGGATGAATTAGTCCGCTGGCATGACTTCCTTGTGCCACCGCCGTGCCAATGCCTGTCCTCACAGCTCAGCTCTCTGCCTTGTGCCACTGCTGCCTAGCCCACTCACTCTGCATGCTGCCTGTGAGGCTGAGCAGAGGAGAGGAAGATGGAAAGAGACTTTCAGCTAGACGAAAGACATTAGAAGATGAGTTTGCTAAAACGGGAACCCATTAGCATTCCAGTGAAGGATAGAACTAGCCACCCTCCAATAAACACTACTTTTTTTTTTACCCGCGTATTTAATAGAAGAATGTTGTACGAGATAGAATTATTGAATAGGAAAACTAAATATAAGTAGTGCACTATATAGGGATAGGGTGCAATTTAGGATGCAGCCTGTGTGTATGTTTAGGTCAGGCTGGCTGGGCCAGGGAGGCTGTGAGGCCCAGGGCTCAGCCTGGAGAGGGGATGCTTGGTGAGGCTGCAGATACAGGGCCTCTCCTCAGTCCAGATCACAATGGCTGGAGGCAGGCCCCTTTCTCTAATATAACATTATTACTGACTTCTAGTTGGGGAAGAAAATGGCTCTCATTGAGTGACTGTGCAAGACTGAAACACGCAATCACATTAACACATGCTAAACACACACAGACACACCTGTCAAATACACACCTTATCAGTCTCTCTCTCTCACACACACACACACACACACACACACACACACACACACACACACACACACACACACACACACACACACACACACACACACACACACACACACACACACACACTACAGCATCGGCACACACACTGGGGCATTGTTAAATATAGCCAGTGAGGTGCTTAGCAGCTGTAACAAATGACTGTCAGAGGGCTCAGTGGTGTTCCGGAGATCAGAGATGCTGTGTGATTACTGTCTGCTGTCATGGAGTTGCGCCACTCTCTCTCTCTCTCTATACCACTTTGCCTCCTTCATTTTCAAGATGTTGACTGTACTTCCATTCTCAGCACACTAACACAATAAATGTAATTCTACATTTCAAAGGAAGAAAATAAATGATCCCGTGGGGGATTCGAACCTGCACAGCAAGTTGCCGCAATTGTCAAGAACTCAGCGCTCTACACTGTGAGCTGTTTGTGCAGTCATGTTACAACTTGTGATAGTTATTTTGATTATCAGAAGTTGCCGGTGGACTTCTGGTAAGGACGCTTTTGTGAAAAAGTGTTGGATCAAGTCCAACTACATCAACGATTTTAATTGGCCTATATGGAATCTGTTACCAGATGTAATTATGTGCTCAGCTGGTTGTCCTCAGGCCAACCTGGCACAATTAGCCACTATGCTATGAGAAAAGCTAGTAGCTAGCCATTTTAGGCTCAGTTATAAACCTTGGGTCTAAGCAAACGTTTGATTATGGCCCTATTGTGGCCGGAAGCTACTGACCTCACTGTTACCGTCTGAATGACTGACAGCCCTTAACCCCTACTATGGCACTTCAGAATGTGTTGCTTGCAGGGGAATCCAGGCAAGAACTCTCTGTATGCATCCAAAGTGGCACCTTATTCCCTTTAGACTGAACTATAAAGGGAATAAGATGCCATTTGGGACTCGTGAGATATGAGATGAGAGCACTGTGCTGTTTTTCATGTTAGGGGAAGCACTGAGATTTGGAATGTGATAATGTTGTTGAAGTCAGTCAGGTTCTGTTCTACTCAGAAGAGAACCTTAGAACCTCAGTTCAGATTATCACACATCTGCTCTTCTGATGGGAAACCTGTCCTTTTGCTTTTTACCTGTGTTAACATCTTTCTCTCTCGCTTCCCCTCTTTCTTTGTCCTTCCCCCCCTCATCTTCTCCCCTCCACCCCACTGTCTCTGTCTGTCACCCCAGGGGACACTACACAGAGGATGAGATCCGCTCAGTATCCAACCCCTGCAGAATTGGATGCTTATGCTAAGAAGGTTGCCAACAACCCCCTGACCATTAAGATCTTCCCCAACAGCGTCAAGGTCCCCCAGAGGAACCACGTGCGCCGCACAGTCAACGGGCTGGATACTTCAGGCCAGCGCTACAGCCCCTACCCCCCCTCTCAGGCCAGCGCCAAGGCCGGCCTCCTTGCCATCATCAAGATGCCCATCATCAAGGGCATCCTCAAAGACTTTGATGGCAGCCGGGTACGCCTGCACCCCTCCGAGGTCATCATGAACCCCCCTGGCCCCGGAGGGCCATACGCAGCTGCCTCGGCCAGCACTTTAAACCTCCACCACCCCCCTTCCCAAGGCCAGGGCATGCCCCGGCAGAGCCTGAACCCTCACCCTGGGAGCCAGACTCACCCTCAGACTCTACAACAGACTCACCCCCAGCAGCAGGGTCAGTGCCAGGTCCTCAGACACCCACCCTCCATGCCCCAGCAGCACCCAGAGCAGAGTCTGCCCAGGCCCCAGACTCTGTCCCACCCCCAGCCTCCCTCTGGCCCCACCCTCCTGCTCCAACAGCAGCAGCAACAGAACCTTCAGCAGCAGGGGCAGCCTCCTCCCGGCCTTCAGGGGGGCCGGAAGCTGCCAGACGCCGACGCGCCGCCTAACGTGACAGTCTCTACCTCAACAATTCCTCTGTCCATGGCCGCCGGCCTGAACCAGGGCCGCCAGCCAGACCTGAGCAGCATCGTGCACCAGATCAACCAGTTCTGCCAAGCCCGGGCCCAGGGGGCTGGAGCCACCTCCATGTGCGAGGGCCAGATCGCCAACCCCAGCCCCATCAGCCGCAACCTCCTTATCAATGCCAGCTCCAGGTTGTCCATGCACAGCCACCCACACCCCAACGTCTGTCCCCCCGGGCTGCCCCCACACCCCAACTGCATCATGTGTCCTGCGAACAAGGCTGCTGCCCCCTCTCACCCCCAAAACAACATGGCTGCCTCAAACATGATGCCTGTTTACCACAATGATATCAAACAGCAGCAGCAACAGCATCAACAACAGCATCAACAACAACAACATAATCACCAACAGCAGATGCGCTGGAACCAGCAGCAGTTGGCTCATCTACAGCACATGCAGCAGGATGGCGGGGGCCACTCCTGCAAGCAGCCCTCTCACATGGGCTACCCCCCAGAGCTGTGTGTGGGCCAGCCATACAGCCTGAAGCCTCCTATAGAGAAGCCCACCCCCTCTCCCCCAGTCAACAACAACAATGGCATGCCTGGGGGCCCACTGGCCCACTACACCAGTGGTGGCCACTATTTCCAACAACACGCTGTGTGGAACAGCAGTATCCTGCCAACGCCCAACAGCGACAGCTCTGGGTCTCAGGACCTGGCCATGCCATTCCATGGTGGGCCCCCAGGGGGCTCCACAACCCTAGACTGCGGTGGGCCCCCTGGGGGAGGCCATTACAGGCCCGCGGTGATCTCCTCCTCCTCCGGCCAGACTAGTCTGGTGCAAACGGCAGATTACTTGGGCGGGGACTTCCAGACGCCCTGCTTCCGAGATCACAATCTGGGGCTGATGGGAAAGATGCACAGGCCTCCCATGAACAGGGTGGGGCCCGAGGTTGGCCCCGGGGACGGCAGAACCGCTCACATCCAGCACCCAGGGTACAGATAAGATAAGGCCGGTCTTGTCTACACAGCAGTTAATGAAAACCTTCTTTTAGTCTTAAAGGAAAAATATGAAATATAATTAAATTAATAAATTAAGTAAATTTTCACTAACATTAAAAAGAGGACAAATTAATATATAATAGAGAGCAGTGTTGGTTTTTCTTTTTCTTGGAGTCTATCTTGCAAGTGATCAATTGATTTTGTAAATGAGTGCTTTCACTAGGCACCCTCTAGAGAGCGTTTCTTATGTATGTGATTGTCATCATTCCCTACCTTTTTTCCATCTAACCTGTCTATCAGTGTGCCTGGATACAGAGTTATTTTTACTTCAGATCTGTTCTTCAACTTCTGCAGAGGATGGATGAAAACTCACTGACGCTTCATGGAGGAAAGAAAAAACATTAATTTGTTTGTTTTTACTGAGTCGTGTGGGGATTTCTCCGCTGCGATTAGTTTTTTTGGACTAGTGGCTAATGTTCCCTTTTTGCGTTTACTTCTGAAACTCGTAGTGGCATCAAGATTAAAAACCTCTTGAAATCACCTTGCAGACGAGATAATGAATGGTAAGTGTGAAACTGAAACTATCATTCACTGGACACTACAAAGGACAGACGGAGACACATGTACAAAGAGGCTTTTTCTTTCTATAGAAATGTATTTATTTGTGAAATAGGACTGTTTTCTGAATCAGGTCAAGGTTGGTTCCTCGCTATCATCAAAGTATCTAATCAGGTTGATGTTTGTACAGAGTATAGATATATACTGTATAGACAGTGTAGACATCTAGATCCAGCAGGGAGCAACATCCGTGGGGACTGACTGGGGGAGCTGACCAACGCTCTCTTGCTCAAAATGCTGCAATGAATTCAGGTGTCTGTTACAAACCATTTGTCGCCAATTGAGATTGGCAACATGATTGTGGATTAATATATTTTTATTTTAATGGAGTGAAAAAATTAATGAAATGAAATCTGTTCATTCTGTCTGAAGCCTTAAATGGCCAAAGTTACATAATTGACAAGGAAAACTTATTTTAAAAGATGTGATTTTATGTTTCCTATCATTTTTCGTGAACCCGAAAACAACTACTTGAATTGTTGAAATGCGATGTTCTGTTTGGCAGTTGTTTAGTGAAGGCAGTGGGCTAGTTAGGTTTAGTCCTGCTATCTACTGGAGTGAAATAAATAGCATTGTTACTAATGTAATGTTATTTTAGAAACTAACTATGAACCAAATCAGAGTTTTGATCCTGAGTGTATTTTGTTTTTAATCACTAAAGGTAACTTGGTTGCTACTGATTCTGGTATGAAGTCTGCTGAAAATACCAAATTGATCACTTGCAAGATCACTTGGAGGTTAAAGGAAATTGACTTTAACTTAAGTGAAACAGCAAATGCATTGTTTATTTTATTTTACACTGGCTTACCTACTATACTACTGTAACTTTTTAAAGTGTAATGATTGTGTGTGAATGATGCCTGCTGATGCAGGTTGAGTATAGACGTGTGTGCATTTGCGTTTTGTATGTATGCAGATGTGGGTGTGTGTCTGTACGTGAGAGTGGTGGACACACTGACCACTTTCTGTTCGCCTCCTTCCCTAACAGCCCTTAAAAAGCCTTAAGTATTTGGTCCTTGAACTTTCCTTTGAAAACATGCATGGTTATAACGAATACCCAAAATGATGATTATGAGAATGACGATTGCAAGGATACATACAGAGGACCCGCAATTTCTGTTTGTTAATTTGCCTTTTATTTTAATGGGAGTTTTTGTTGAATAGGAAAGGCAATTCCTTAGAGATTCTTCTTTTATTACGAAAACAAGAAATGGAGTTATATTTTGTAATTATATTTTAATCCTACAGTGCCTTGCAAAAGTATTCATTCTCCTTGGGTTTCTTCAAATTTGATTGTGTTACGAAGTGGGATTAAAATGGATTCAATTGTAAATTTGTCAACAATCTATGCAAAATACTCTGTCAAAGTTTAAGATGAATGACTAAAATATAGTCGTTGCATAAGTATTCATCTCCCTGAGTCAATACATGTTAGAAACACCTTCGCAGCGATTACAGCCATGAGTCTTCTTGGGTTGGTCTCTGAGCTTTACACCTATATTGTGCAATATTATAAACTGGTGGTTAGAGCCCTGAATGATGATTGTCTGAAAGCTGTGGTATATCACACTGTATACCACGGGTATGACCCTTTTTTTTTTTTACTGCTCTAATTACACTGGTAACCAGTTTATAATGGCAATAAGGCACCTTGGGGTTTTGTGGTATATTGCCAATATACCACGGCTAAGGGCTGTATCCAGGCGCTCCGCATTGCGTTGTGGTTGAGAACATCCCTTGGCCGTGGTATATTGGCCAAACACCAAACCCCCTCGGGCCTTATTGCTTAATTAGCCCATTATTCTTTTCATAATTCTTCAAGCTCTGTCAAGATGTTGGGGATCATGGCTAGACAGCAATTTTCAAGTCTTTTTCATAGATTTTCAGGCATATTTTAAGTCAAAACTAACTTTCCCACTCAGGAACATTCTCTGTCGTCTTGGTAAACAACTTGTGTACATTTGGCCTATTGTTATAAGTTATTGTCCTGCTTAAAGGTGAATTCCTCTGCCAGTATCTGGTGTAAAGCAGACTGAAGCAGGTTTTCCTCCAGGATTTTGCCTGTGCTTGGCTCCATCCCATTTCTTTTCATCCTGAAAAACTCCCCAGTATTCGCTGATGTCAACCATACCCATATCATGATGCAGCCACCACCATGCTTGAAAATAAGGAGGCCGTTACTCAGCTATGTGCTGTTGGATTTGCCCCAAACATAAGACTTTGCATTTAGGCCAAAAAGTATATTCTTTGCTGTGTGTTTTTTCTTCAGCTTTATTGCTTTGCCTTGTTGCACACAAGATGAATGTTTTGCAATATTTTTATTCAGTATATTTATATTATTTTCACTCTGTCATTTAAGTCATTGTGGCATCACTACAAAGTTGTTGATCCATCCTCAGTTTTCTCCCATCCCAGCCATCAAACTGTTTTTAAATCACTAATGGCCTCATGGTAACATCTGAGCAGTTTCATTCCTGTCCTGCAGCTCAGTTTAAAGGTTCACTCTGTCTGGGTGGTTTAATCCATAATTATTAACTTTACCATGCTTAGCGAGATGTTCAATGTCTGATTTGTTATTGTTACCCATCTACCAATTACTGTCCTTGTTTGTGAGGCAATCGAAAGCTCCCTGCTCATTTTAGTTGAATCTGTGCTTGAAATTCAATACTTGACTGAGGGACCTTGCATGTAGATATACAGTGCCTTCAAAAAATATTCAGAACCCTTGACTATTTTCACATTTTGTTACGTTACAGCCGTATTCTAAAATTGATTAAAACAAATGTTTTCCACCTCATCAATTTACACACACTACCCCATAATGCCAAAGCAAAAACAGGGTTTTAGAAATGTTTGCTAATTTATTTAAAATTTGAAAAACGGATATCACATTTACGTAAGTATTCAGACCCTTTACTCAGTACTTTGTTGAAGCACCTTTGGCAGTGATTACAGCATCAAGTCTTCTTGGATATGACACTACAAGCTTGGCACACTTGTATTTGGGGAGTTTCTCCCATTCTTCTCTGTAGATCCTCTCTGTCAGGTTGGATGGGGAGCGTTGCTGCACAACTATTTTCCGATCTCTACAGAGATGTTCAAATCCGGTCTCTGACTGGGCCACTGAAAACATCCCCACAGCATGATGCTGCCACCACCATGCCTCACCGTAGGGATGTTCCTAGGTTTCCTCCAGACGTGACGCTTGGCATTCAGGCCAAAGAGTTTAATTTTGGTTTCATCAGACCAGAGAATCTTGTTTCTAATGGTCTGAGAGTCCTTTAGGTGCCTTTTGGCAAACTCCAAGTGGGCTGTCATGTGCCTTTTACTGAGTTACGACTTCCATCGGGCCACTCTACCATTAAGGCCTGATTGGTGGAGTGCTGCAGAGATGTTTGTCCTTCTGGAAGGTTCTCCCATCTCCACAGAGGAACTCTAGCTCTGTCAGAGTGACCATCGGGTTCTTGGTCACCTCCCTGACCAAGGCCCTTCTCCCCTGATTGCTCAGTCTGGCCGGGCGGCCAGCTCTAGGAATGGTCTTGGTGGTTCCAAATTTCTTCCATTTAAGAATGGTGGAGGCCACTGTGTTCTTGGGGAACTTCAATGCTGCAGACATTTTTTGGTACTCTTCCTCAGATCTGTGCCTCGACACAATCCTGTCTCGGAGCTCTACGGACAATTCCTTCGACCTGATGGCTTGATTTTTGCGCTGTCAACTCTGGGACCTTTATATAGACAGATGTGTGCCTTTCCAATCATTTGTATTTAACCACAGGTGGACTCTAATCAAGTTGTAGAAACATCTCAAGGATTATCAATGGAAACAGGATGCTCATAGCAAAAGGTCTGAATACTTATGTAAATAAGGTGTTTCTGTTTTTTATTTGTAATAAATGTGGAAAAATGTCTTCAAACCTGTTTTCGTGTCATTATGGTGTATTGTGTGTCAATTGCTGTGGAATTGTTTTTATTTAATCCATTTTAGAATAAGGCTGTAATGTAACAAAATATGGAAAAAGTCAAGGGGTCTGAATACTTTCCAAAGGCACTGTATGTATGAGGGAAAGTGGAAGGGTTAGTCATTTAAAAAATCATGTCAACCCCTAGTATTTCACACAGTGAGTCCATGTAATTATCTGATGTTTTTCTATAAGCCAAATGTTTATCCTGAACTAATTTAGGCTTGCCTGAGCAAAGGAGCTTCATTTTTCTTCTACTTTGGCACTACATAGAATTTTGAGTAGATTGTTGGAAGAAAAAACAGGACCATTTCTGGACCAAATCCATTTGAATCCCACTTTGTAACACAAAATGTGAAGAAGTACAAGGGGCCTGAATACTTCTGCAAGGCACTGTATGTGTAGTTACTGGGCTGTAACAAACAATTTTTCCCCCCAGTTTCAAAGCTTCAGTTGTGACTCGTTTTATAATACTTGATTTTCTTGTTGTTTAAAAAATTGTCTTTGTTTCCTTTACTGTTGCTGTGAAATGGAGGAAGGCTTAATAAGTCTTTCTTTTACATGTCACTCTGTGGCTGTACGACAGATATAAAGGCGAGAGAGTGAGTTGTGCTACTCTTTTTGTAATATTGTAATAATAAAATAAAGTTCTAATTTATGCTTAGAAATGAGTGTTCTATGGATGTCCTGTTCTTTTGATGCCCAAATGCCGTTTCTCCTATTTGATGAGTCGTACAGAACTTTCAAATATGAGTATTTGAAATACATATGCTCACAACCTTTCATTCAATGAGAACAGATGGAGGAAATTGGACATTCTTCCACCTTATGTTTGTCTCCAAACCATATACCTGTCTGCTCACTGCCCTACAAATCTGCATGGGTTACCCCCTGAGTGCTTGAATTATTTCTTTAGATCAGACAGTATTGCAAGTTTTTTTTCCCCCATTTGAGTACCTGAGATTTCATTTCAACAGTACTGTGTGAAATAAAGTTTTACCTACATCATCATCACATAGTCATTGATTTTTAGGTAGCACCTCATCTCTGCGTCAATCAGGAACAGAAACCTAATTGTAACAGTTTCTGCAATTGGACCTAGTTAGGAAGTCAACAATCAATCAATGATTCAAGAGGCTATACAGTATATAGGCCTACACCCCTTGTGCTTCACATTGCTGTTTAACGGTGACCGCTGGTATACAAAGCGGTGATTGCACCAATTTCATTCAGTGCTTTGACTGCTTTCCTACTGTATAAAAGCGATCCGGTGTAAAATAGCGACAGGAAGTCACGTAGCCAGAGCAAGCTGTGAAATCAAGAAATCTGCAGGACACACTGCCTTTGATCCGTCCGGCAGGAGTTCTATAAAGAGAGCACAGTGGGTGGGACTGGCCGACAGGCAGGGGTTGAATCATCAACAGCAACAGGGATATTATTCTATAATCTATCACTGAACTTTAAAAATGCTTATTTATGTAGCGTTTTCATTGAGACAGTTCACCGAACTAGCCACAATGAGTCATTGATTTATCAATAATCATTAAGTATGCTGTTAGAATGTGGACAAGATCAAGACAAAGGACGCATGTTAGAACCAGGTATAAACCGGGCTCATATAATCAAGAAAGATGACATTGGCTACTTTATAGTGGTGGCCAGTCTGAGGCTTTTATAGTAAAGACATGTAATTTAACTGTAAAACTGTATTACCTTTGAATCTGCCATGAACACAACCAGTCATGATGTTTTCATCTGATTGTCAAACAAATCACTTTAAAAAGCAGATTACCTTCGCACGTTTATCCAAAATAATAACAGCATCCGAACAGTGCGAATTTTCTTCAATTCGCAAGATCCCTGACAGATCCACGGATGACGCCATTGCACTGCACACTGACCTAACCCATCTGGACAAGAGGAATGCATATGTTCAGCAACTACAGCTTGGCCTTCAATACCATAGTGCCCTTTAAGCTCACCACAACGCTCACAGCCCTGGGACTGAACTCCCTATGCAACTGGGTCCTGGACTTCCTGACGAGCCGTCCCCAGGTGGCGAAGGTTGGCAACATTACCGCCTCCAAACTGATCCTCAACATGGGGGCCCCACAAGGGTGGGTCCTCAGTCCCTTCCTGTACACCATGCTCCGTGACAGGATTGTGTCGAGGCACAAGAACCCAATGGTTTACTCTGACAGCGCTCCATAGTTTCTCTGTGGAGATGGGAGAATCTTCCAGAAGGACAACCATCTCTGCAGCACTCCATCAATCAGGCCTTTATTGTAGAGTGGCCAGACGAAAGCCATTCCTCAGTATAAGGCACAGGACAGACCGCTTGGAGTTTGCCAAAAGGCACCTAAAGGACTCTCAGACCATGAGAAACAACATTCTCTGGTCTGATGAAACCAAGATTGATGTCTTTGGCCTGAATGCCAAGCTTCACGTCTGGAGGAAACCTGGCACCATCCCTACGGTAAAGCATGGTGGTAGCAGCATCATGCTGTGGGTATGTTTTTCAGCGGCAGAGACTGGGAGACTAGTCAGGATCGAGGCAAAGATGAACGGAGCAAAGTATAGAGAGATCCTTGATGAAAACCTGTTCCAGAGCGCTCAGGACCTCAGCCTGGGGTAAAGGTTCACCTTCCAACAGAACAATGACCATAAGCACACAACCAAGACAATGCAGAAGTGGCTTTGGGACAAGTCTCTGAATGCCCATGAGTGTACCAGCCAGAGCCAGGACTTGAACCCAATCGAACATCTCTGGAGAGACCTGAAAATAGCTGTGCAGCAATGCTCCCCATCCGACAGAGCTTGAGAGGATCTGCAGAGATGAATGGGAGAAACTCCCCAAGTACAGGTGTGCCAAGCTTGTAGCGTCATAACCTTAAGTCTTAGGTGTAATCGCTGCCAAAGCTGCTTCAACAAAGTACTGAGAAAAGGGTCTGAATACTATTTTTCCATTTTTAGACATTTCTAAAAACCTGTTTTTGTTTTGTCATTAAGACTACTGAACATCTAATCAAATGGCTACCCAGTTTCGGCACGCAAGAAAATGGCCTTGCCAAAATCCTACCCCCATTCTAATTTCCTTAATTTTGTCACTAGAGTCAAATACTTTCTGTGGCACACATCAGAGTCAAATACTTTCTATAGAACAAACTTCACATCAGGATAGGCAACCCGAAATTAATTATTAATATATGTGTGTTATATTAAACAGAGGAGGTGTAACGGAGGAGAAGTTAGAAGGATCGGAGGACCAATGTGCAGTGTGTGGTAATTGTTCATCTTACTTTAATAAAGGTGAACACTCAAAATACAAAACAACAAAAGTGACAACCGAAACAGTTCTATCTGGTGCAGACACAAAAAGACTGAAAACAACCACCCCCAAAACCCAACACAAAACAGGCTACCTACATATGGTTCCCAATCAGAGACAACACAAAACACCTGCCTCTGATTGAGAACCATATCAGGCCAAACACAGAAATAGGAAAACATAGAAATACACACATAGACTGCCCACCCCAACTCACACCCTGACCATACTAAATAAAGACAAAACAAAGGAAATTTAGGTCAGAACGTGACAGGAGGGAGTAAAATTTAGGCAAGCAATAAACATTTCAGAACAACTACTAGGTGAATAAGACATGGAAGAGATGACAAATTTTGGCAAAGATATTTATTTATAGACTAATACACTTGAAACAAATAGCCAAACCGAAAAATGCAGATATTACTAGTGCCTCCCCCGTAATCAAACTGCCATAAAAAAATTAAATGAAACGCAGCCTAACATGATCATTGACAGCTGCCTTGAAGGACACAAATAAAAAATGCTTTCTGCTACTAAGATCACTTTTGTTGTTTTGTATTTTGAGTGATCACCTTTATTAAAGTAAGATGAACAATTACCACACGCTGCACATTGGTCCTCCGATCCTTCTAACTTCTCCTCCGTTACACCTCCTCTGTTTAATATAACACACATATATTAATTATTAATTTCGGGTTGCCTATCCTGATGTGAAGTTTGTTCTATGACAACTGAATGAAGAGCAGAAATTTCAACTAGCAAGCAAGTCGCAGCAATGGAGAATTGAGTGCGTGCGCGTTCATGTTGAGGGGGGGGGGGGGTTCTGGTAGGGGGGAGATTTTTGGCACAACACCGGCCCTCAACGAATATATCCACCAACATCGGCTTCTTGGGCATTATCACTTAAATGTAGCCTCTATGCCTACATTCTTAAGCTCTTGATGGTTGCTAGGCAGCTCCCTTTACTACTATCATCCTACTATCATCACCCATCTCTTTGCAGAACCCACCACATGCACTGTTTTCTTAACCACAAGTGGATGGATCCATAAAGAATTAATGTGGGAATAAATATCACTGAATGACAAAAATATTGGAATAAAGTGGGTTAATGCAGTTGAAGGCATTCAATTGTTGCTTACTGAAACCCCAAAGTCATCCAATTTTTATAATACATTTGATAGAAGCAATAAACTACCTGCGTGTTGTCAACTATTTCAGCACCGTTTTACTCTGCTTTGAGACAAGCTTGGTGTATTGATAAATCAATGTCAGAGTTTTTTTTCACTGAATCTCTGTTTGGATATTAGGCTGGGGAAATGTTAGCTAAATTGAGGTGAGTGGTGCTCATTATCATCTTGTCTAGTTGGCTCATTTATTAGCACTGATCAGAGCATTTTGCCAGTATGTTATGTAGATTAACATGTGGATTATTTTTCTCCTCAGTCGGTCGCTTAGTAACCTAGCCGAGGCCTACTCCCAACCAAAGGCCTGTGACTTATCTTAATCAGTCAAAATGTGATTTTGTTTCACTAAAGCTCCATCTGTATATTTTGATAATTGTCTGGCTGAACAAATAAGTGGAGGTGGTATAGCTCATCTAATCGTTGTCTCATCTATCACTGATCAGAAACATTTAGCGTGCAATAATGTAGCCTAAATGCAGTGTAGGCCTATTATTTTGCTCGGTCATGTATAAGCAACCCCAAAAGCCAACGGAGGGTGTTCAAATGCTTTTGAAAAGGATGAAGATACGTTCAGAGTAAGACCCTATGCCTGCTCCCTAAAAAAAAGCAGAGTGAGGGTAGGAAAGCAATGAAACGTGGATTAAAAAAGCATGGGCTTGCCTTGGGCTCTGTTTCAAAATATCACTTTTTTATGACGGATTCCACATGTTGTTGCCATAATGCAAGTTGTGTAGGAAAAATATTTGTATTTTATTCTGTTATATTTCATTATATTCTAAGCCTACTGTAAAATATATGTGTGTTGACTGTGTGTCTAGTCTTCTTAACAAAATAACTGATTTCATGTGCATGCCGCAGTCATATAGGCTGCATAGATCAATAAAGTAATTAAACTCAATATGCCATTCTATTCTTTTGAAAATACATTGTATTAGTCTTATGGTTCTTCGGACCTGCCTAAACTAATTAATCATGGATTTCTTTTTCATGGTGTATATTCTCAATGGATTTATTCAAATAGATGACCACCCACATCTGCACACCACTACTACCACTCTTCCCCAGCATGTCGTCATGCACACGGGAGGTATAAAAGGTGTATGCAGGCAAGAATATGGTAAAAATAGGCTTGTTTGTAAAAGGGTCATATAAACATTTCTCAATTGTTTTAACAGGCAAAATACCTTAAATCCTATGTCAAAGCAGTATTTGATTAATTTGCTCCCATTTGGAAACGACAGGCTAGTTATAGGTTAGTTATAAAAAATCTTTGCCGTTATCTTTTTGGTTATTACTATACTTATGGCCCAACCCATTGGTTTCTGGGACCAATCACACGGTCCGAATATGTACGCATTCAATAAAGGTCTAAGAGTCAAATCCAGACTCATTGCAGATAAGAAACAAACCTCTGTGGGTGTGGCTTTCGGTCTGAGGAATTAGTCTGGGTAGCCAGGTAAGTATGTCAATACATTAGTTCATTAAAATAACCATTCATTTATACCGTTTTCCAGTTATGTTATTGCTTAAGTAAACAAATGAGGATTAAGGACCACTACTGCAATAATTTCCTTTATTAAGATCTCATCTCAACGATTTGCTCAACACAGATTGCAGTCATTTTAGGGCACATAGATTTAACAGTATAACAATCAGCTTGAAGTATAAATAAATCAATATTGTAAATCACAATAACAGTGGAGTGAATGTGTTTCTTTGGCTGTTTAAACCTGCCCTCTAGAGGCTAGAACTCTCCACTACCCTCCTATAAACCACACGATAGGACTAAACCAGAGTACATATACATTTTAGTAATTTAATGAAATCTGTGCAGAGGTAAAACAACCACACATCACAATCATTGCAAGGAAGAGAACCATCTAGGTCAGGAGGATGCGAGAGCAGACTTCAGACATGGCTGAGAGGGGACAGAGAGGACATCTCTGTGCTCTCTACTTGTGTTTGTTGCTTAGGCTGTGTATGTTGTCTTCGACTGACATTTCCCAGGAACCCCCGCCAGCTCCTCTCTGTAGAGAAAAAGGAGTTTGAAATGTTCATTTGTATGCACTCCAAAATGACTGATACAGTATATTAATGTCGATATACACTCAGTGGCCAGTTTATTAGGTACCCCGTTCACGAAAATGGTGGCCGTGGCTCGCTATATAAAGCAGGCAGGCGGGCATCGAGGCATTCCATTACTGTTCGATTGAACATTTGAATGAGCAAAAAGAGTGACCTAAGCGACTTTGAGCGTGGTATGATCGTTGGTGCCAGGCGTGCCGGTGTTGTGCCAAAACAAAAATCTCCCCCCTGACATAATTCTCCCCCCCTTCGCGTTCTTCATTGCTGCGACTTGCTTGCTAGTTGAGATTTCTGCTCTTCACTCAGTTGTCAGTAGCAGAAAGCAATTTTGTCTGCAGTTTTCGGTTTGGCTATTTGTTTCAAGTTTGTGTGGCGGTTGTAGCTTGTATGGCGCCCTGGGCAAAACCCCCCTTCAGCACCAGCCCCCGGCAAGATGCCGCCCAAGGCGGCTGCCCATGTTGCCCGTACCTAAATCCGCTACTGATTTTGAATTAGTCTATAAATAAGTCTCTTTGCCAAAATTCATAATCTCTCCCATGTCTTATTCGACTAGTATTTTTAAAAGTGATAGGATAATAATTCAGCCATAGTTGTTCTGAAATGTTTATTGCTTGCCAAAATTTTACTCCCTCCTCTATGTTTAATATAACACACGTACATTAATTTTGGTTGCCTATCCTGATGTGAAGTTTGTTCTATAGAATGTATTTGACTCTGATGTGTGTCACAGAAAGTATTTTCCTCTAGTGACAAAATTAAGGAAATTAGAGGGGGGGATTCTGGCAGGGGGGAGATTTTCGGCACAACACCTGTTCCAGTATCTCAGAAACGGACACCCTCCTGGGCCTTTTACGCACAACAGTGTCTCGGGTTTACTGAGAATGGTGCGACAAACAAAACACATCCAGTCAACGGCAGTCCTGTGGGCAAAAACAGATTGTTGATGAGAGAGGTCGAAGATGAATGGCAAGAATGGTGCAAGCTAACAGGCAGGCCATAAACAGGCAAATAACGGCGCAAAACGGCGTCTCGGAATGAACAACTCGTCGGTCCTTGTCACAGATGGGCTATTGCAGCAGACGACCACACCAGGTTCCACTTCTATCAGCGAAAAACAAGCTGAACCACCAACACTGTACAATTGAGGAGTGGAAAAACATTGCCTGTTCCGACAAATCACCGTTCCTGTTGCATCAAGCTGATGGCAGAGTCAAGATTTGGCGTAAGCAGCATGAGTCCATGGCCCTATCCTGCCTGATGTCAACGGTACAGACTGGTGACCGTGGTGTAATGGTGAAGGGAATATTTTCCTGGCACAGATTAGGTCTCTTGATACCAATTGAGCAACGTTTGAATGCCAGACCTTGTAGAATCCATGCCCTGAAGAATTCTGGAGGAAAAAGGGGGTCCGACCCGGTACTAGATTGGTGTACTTACATTTGAATAGTACTGATTTGGACAGAAGAATATTATGCGATCCAGAAGGTGTAAAAATGCCTCCAAGCCATAAACTCATTGTTTTTCTCTCTCTCCCAACACACACACAAACGGACACACACACTAGGCCTATACCTCTGCCTAGCGTTCTGCTGCTGTGTGTAGGGGACAGCCTGGCCGTATCTCCGCTCCCTGGATCCTCATTGATTATTCCCAGGTTGGTGTTCCATTTGTTCCAGTTGACTTCCTCCACTCTGAGAGGACAGACAGATAGACAGACACATGCTCCAATTACTGTCCCTGAGTGTATGACACATCCATCAGCTGTCACAGAAAGCAAATCAATGATGCAGCACACCATGTACCAGGCTGTGGTGCTGCTGTGCACAGCGGCTGTGGAGTGCATTCAGTCATTTAATTCTAGACGCACAATCACACAGCTGGGATTGTATGAGGGGCTTTAAATTATATTTTCCTGATATGATGGGTTCCTGTCGAAATGGGTTAGTGTTGGGAATGATTGTCATGCTATTGATATTGGACGCAATCAAATCTATAGAATGTTATCCAATAGGAATGTACAGGTATGTTCACCTGTACTTTTGTCAGATAAATTTTTTCAGACATCACAACCTGATTGTATCTATTCTCTCATCATTGATTCAACATCTACAGTATGTAAATAAATTGGCCACCTGAAGCACCATCGGCGGTCTTTCTCTCCAGCCCTGGTCCCCAGGTCCTTGTCCACCCCAGAACGAAGCCTCCTTCTCAAGCAGTGAGGCAGGCTCCTTTCCAGATCCAGGATGGTGATGGCCCGCTGTAGACGCACGTGTTCATTACAATGAATGAGCTAAGATCAAACTTACCACAAAAGCAAACACATTAAAAAAATGGTGCCATTTCCCTGTCTGTCAGTACATCTGTCTGTCCGCCAGTGAACCCGTGGTGGATCACCTGTAGTTTCCAGATGCTGGTGCTCTCCAGGGACATCTTCTCCACAGTGCGGCTCATGAGGGCGATGAGCATGTTGAGCAGCAGGATGTAGGTGAGCACGATGTAGGAGATTAGCAGCATGTAAAACACTTCCTTGTACTGGTACCTAGAAAAAACACATTCCTTATTGCCTAAATAATTTTCTCCACCATGATAGCTAGCCATTTTTGCTTCCGTATACTGTACTGTCTTGGCATCACTCAGGTGGGTGCTAGACATGTTTATCTAAAGAGCCTTTTAGCATCTGGAAAATCAATCATTACCCCTCTGTGAACTCCAGGTCTCCCATGCCGATGGTGAACTTGAACAGCTCCATGATAGTGTGAGAGATGTTCCTGAAGGTGGGTTTTATACACGAATTCTCCTCAGTGGGAAGGAAAAAGGTACGACCTCTTCCATCTGTGCTGTTTATTGTCTGTGCTGTATTATTGGCCGGCGATTCAGGTTCCATCAGCAAAGTGACCACCGCTGTGGAGGGACAGAGAATGCTTTACTACGGTCCATTCCCAGAGTTGTTTTACATACAGTACCAGTCAAAAGTTTGGACACATCTGCTCATTCAAGTGTTTTTTTTTTATTACTATTTTCTACATTGTAGAATAATAGTGAAGACATCAACACATATGGAATCCTGCTGTAACCACAAAAGTGTTAAACAAATCAAAATATGTTTTATATTTGAGATTCTTCAAAGTAGCCACCCTTTGGCTTGATGACAGCTTCTAATCAAACTTTATTTGTCACAGGCACAAGTGTAGACTTAACGTGAAATGCTTACTTACAAGCCCTTAACCAACAGTGCAGTTCAAGAGGAGTTAAGAAAATATTTACTGAATAAACCAAAGTAAAAAATGATAAAAAGAAACACAATATCATAACAATGAGGATATATACAGGGGGTACCGGTACTGAGTCAATGTGGGGTACAGGTTAAAGGTAATTTTTACATGTAGATACAGTAGGGTGAAGTGATTATGCATAGATAATAAACAGCGAGTAGCAGCAGTGTACAAAACAATCGAGGTGGGGGTAAATGTAATAGTTCGGGGGCCATTTGATTAATTGTTTAGCAGTCTTATGGCTTGGGGTAGAAGCTGTTAAAGAGCCTTTTGGTTCTAGACTTGGCGCTCCGGGACCGCTTGCCGTCCGGTAGCAGAGAAAACAGTCTATGACTTGGGTGTCTCTGACAATTTTATGGGCTTTCCTCTGACACCGCCTATTATATACTGTAGGTCCTGGATTGCAGGAGGCTTAGCCCCAGTGATAAACTGGGCTGTACACAATACCCTCTGTAGCGCCTTACGGTCAGATGCCGAGCAGTTGCCATACCAGGTGGTGATGCAACCAGTCAGGATGCTCTCGATGATGCAGCTGTAGAACTTTTGGAGGATCTGGGGACCCATGCTAAATATTTTCAGTCTCCTGAGGGGAAAAGGTTTTGTTGTGCCCTCTTCACAACTGTCTTGGTGTGTTTGGACCATGGTAGATCGTTGGTGATGTGGACACCAAGGAACTTTAAACTCTCAAAACGCTCCATTACAGCCCTGTTGATGTTTGGCCCGCCTTTTCCTGTAGTCCACAATCAGCTCCTTTGTCTTGCTCACATTGAGGGAGAGGTTGTTGTCCTGGCACCACACTGACAGTTCTCTGACCTCCTCCATATAGGCTGTCTCATCGTTGTCGGTGATCAGGCCTACCACTGTTGTGTCGTCAGCAAACTTAATGATGATGTTGGAGTCATGTTTGGCCACACAGTCGTGGGTGAACAGGGAGTACAGGAAGGGACTAAGTACACACCCTTGAGAGGCCCCAGAGTTGAGGATCAGTGTGGCAGACGTGTTGTTGCCTAACCTTACCACCTGGGGGAGGCCTGTCAGGAAGTCCAGGATCCAGTTGCAGAGGGAGGTGTTTAGTCTTAGGGTCCTTAGCTTAGTGATGAGCTTCGTGGGCACTTTGGTGTTGAACACTGAGCTGTAGTCAATGAACAGCATTCTCACATAGGTGTTCCTTTTGTCCAGGTGGGAAAGGGCAGTGTGGAGTGCGATTGAGATTGCGTCATCTATGGATCTGTTGGGGCAGTATGCGAATTGAAATGGGTCTACGGTATCCGGGAGGATGCTGTTGATGTGAGTCATGACCAGCCTTTCAAAGCAGTTCATGGCTACCAACGTGAGTGCTACAGAGCAGTAATAATTTAGGCAGGTTACCTTCGCTTCCTTGGGCACAGGGACTATGGTGGTCTGCTTGAAACATGTAGGTATTACCGACTCAGTCAGGGAGAGGTTGAAAATGTCAGTGAAGACACTTGCCAGTTGGTCCGGTCATGCTTTCAGTACACGTCCTGGTAATCCATCTGGCCCCATGGCTTTGTGAATGTTGACTCACATCGGCTACCGAGAGCATTATCACACAGTCATCCAGAACAGCTAGTGCTCTCGTGCCTCGAAGCGAGCATAAAAGGCATTTAGCTCGTCTGGTAGGCTCGTATCACTGGGCAGCCCACGTCTGGGTTTCCCTTTGTAGTCCGTAATAGTTTTCAAGACCTGCCACATCCAACGAGCGTCAGAGCCGGTGGAGTAGGATTCAATCTTAATCCTGTATTGGCGCTTTGCTTGTTTGATGGTTCGTCTGAGGGCATAGCAGTATTTCTTATAGGCGTCCGGATTAGTGTCCCACTCCTTGAAAGCAGCAGCTCTAGCCTTTAGCTCAATGCAGATGTTGCCTGTAATCCATGGCTTCTGGTTGGGATATGTACGTACGGTCACTGTGAGGACGACGTCGTCGATGCACTTATTGATGAAGCCGGTGACTGAGGTGGTATACTCCTCAATGCCATTGGATGAATCCCGGAACATATTCCAGTCTGTGCTAGCTAAACAGTCCTGTAGCGTAGCATCTGCGTCGTCTGACCACTTCCGTATTGAGCGAGTCACTGGTACTTCCTGCTTTAGTTTTTGCTTGGAAGCAGGAATCAGGAGAATAGAATTATGGTCAGATTTGCCAAATGGAGTGTGGGGGATAGCTTTGTATGCATTCTGTGTGGAGTAAAGGTGGTCTAGAGTTTTTTTCCCTCTGGTTGCACATGTGACATGCTGGTAAAAATTTGGTAAAACTGATTTAAGTTTGCCTGCATTAAAGTCTCTGGCCACTAGGGGCGCAGCTTCTGGGTGAGCATTTTCTTGTTTGCTTATGGCCTTATAGAGTTGGTTGAGTGCGGTGTTAATGCCAGCATCGGTCTGCGGTGGTAAATAGATGGCTATGAATAATATAGATGAGAACTCTCTTGGTAGATAGTGTGGTCTACAGCTTATCATAAGGTACTCTACCTCAGGTGAGCAATACCTCGAGACTTCTTTAATATTAGACATCGCGCACCAGCTGTTATTGACAAAAAAGATGCACACCCCCACCCCTCGCCTAACCAGACGTAGCTTCTCTGTTCTGCCGGTGCATTGAAAATCCCTCCAGCTCTATATTATCCTTGTCGTCGTTCAGCCACGACTCGGTGAAACATAAGATAGTACAGTTCTTAATGTTGGTAGGATAATCGTAATCGTAGGTCATCAATTGTATTTTCCAATGATTGCATGTTAGGAAGTAGAATTGATGGCAGTGGGAGTTTACTCGCTCGCCTACGGATTCTCAAAAGGCAGCCCGATCTGCGTCCTCTTTTCCTCTGTCTTTTCTCCACAAATGACGTGAATGTGGGCCTGTTGCCGGGAGAGCAGTTTATATTTTTCGTGGGACTCGTTAAAAGAAAAAGCTTCTTCCAGTTCATGGTGAGTCATCCCAGTTCTGATGTCCAGAAATTATTTTTGGGCATAAGAGACAGTAGCAGCAACATAATGTACAAAATAAGTAAAAAAGTAAGTTGCAAAAAAGTGAACAAAACAGCACAATTGGTTACGGCATGTAAAACGTCAGTCATCCTCTTCGGCACCATCTTAACAAGAGCTTTGTACACTCTTGGTTTCTCTCAACCAGCTTCATGAGGTAGTCACCTGGAATGCATTTCAATTTAGAGGTGTGCCTTGTTAAAAGTTAATTTTTGGAATTTCTTTCCTTCTTAATGCGTTTGAACCAATCAGTTGTGCTGTGACAAGGTAGGGGTGGTATACAGAAGATATTTGGTAAAAGACCAAGTCCATATTATGGCAAGAACAGCTCAAATAAGCAAAGAGAAACCACAGTGCATCATTACTTTAAACCTGTTGAGGATAGAGGGCGCTATTTACACTTTGGGGGAAAATCGTGCCCAATTTAAACGGCCTCGTACTCTATTCTTGCTCGTACAATATGCATATTATTATTACTATTGGATAGAAAACACTCTCAAGTTTCTAAAACCGTTTGAATTATATCTGTGAGTAAAACAGAACTCATTTTGCAACAAACGTCCTGTCAGAAAGTGAAAAATCTCAAATCGAGGCTCTGTTCCAGGCCCTCCCTATCATGTTGCTTGAGATTTATGACTATACATGCACTTCATACGCGTTCCACTAGATGTCAATAGGCTGTGAGAGGTGAAATGGGGTCTCAATCTCTTTCTATGGGCAAAAGAGACAGCTTGGAATGACATGACCCCAGAATTCGTTTGTTCAGGAAGCGTTCTTTGCGTTTGGTGACGAAGGAGAGCTTAGCGCCACTTAGCTAGTTTTGCTTGCTCATTCGAGAGGGAAAAATGCCATTCTAAAACCAAACAACGATTGTTCCCGACAAAGGACCCCTTGTACAACATTCTGATGGAAGCTCAACAAAAGTAGGACCCATTTATGATGCTATTTCATAAATCTGTCGGAACATGTTTACTATTAGTTTGCGCCCAGATTTTGGGCACTCTCTCGTCATAACGTAAACTGCATGTCGTAATGAAGTTATTTTTAGAATTCTAACACGGCGATTGCATTAACAACTAGTGTATCTATCATTTCCTATACAACATGTATTTTTTAGTAATGTTTATGAATAGTTATTTGGTCAGAAGATGTGAGTGTCAGAAAAATATCCGGACGTTGTGGGAAAAAGATGCTACGTTAGCACAATGTATAACCACTGATTTCAGCTCTAAATATGCACATTTTCGAACAAAACATAAGTGTATGTATAACCAGATGTTATAGGACTGTCATCTGATGAAGCTTATCAAGGTTAGTCAAAAATTATATATCTTTTGCTGGTTTGTTACGATCGCTAACTTTTGCTGCTGGTAAATGGCTTGTGTTTCTGGCTATTGTGGTAAGCTAATATAATGCTATATTGTGTTTTCGCTGTAAAACACTTAAGAAATCGGAAATATTGGCTGGATTCACAAGATGCTTGTCTTTCATTTGCTGTACACCATGTATTTTTCAGAAATGTTTTATGATGAGTATTTAGGTATTTCACGTTGGTGTCTGTAATTACTCTGGCTGCTTCGGTGCTATTTGTGACGTAGCTGTGATGGTAGCTGCAATGTAAAACTGATTTATAGCTCAAATATGCACATTTTTCGAACAAAACATAGATTTATTGTGTAACATGTTATAAGCCTGTCATCTGATGAAGTTGTTTCTTGGTTAGTTTGGTTGGTTCTTGGTTAGTTTGGTTGGTTTTGTGCATGCTACCTGTGCTGTGAAAAATGTCTGTGCTTTTTTGTATTTGGTGGTAAGCTAACATAAATATACGTGGTGTTTTCGCTGTAAAACATTTTAAAAATCGGACATGTTGACTGGATTCACAAGATGTTTATCTTTCATTTGCTGTATTGGACTTGTTAATGTGTGAAAGTTAAATATTTCTCAAAAATATTTTTTGAATTTCGCGCTCTGCCTTTTCAGTGGAATGTGGGAGGAGTTCCGCTAGCGGAACCCCGGGGCTAGACAGGTTAAGACCTGAAGGTCAGTCAATCCGGAACATTTCAAGAACTTTGAAAGTTTCTTCAAGTGCAGTAGCAAAACCATCAAGCGCTATGATCAAATTGGCTCTCACTAGGATCGCCACAGGAAAGGAAGACCCAGAGTTACCTCTGCTGCAGAGAATAAGTTCATTAGAGTTAACTGCAAAATAAATGCTTCAAAGAGTTAAAGTAACAGACACATCTCAACATCAACTGTTCAGAAAAGACTGTGTGAATCAGACCGTGGTTGAATCGCTGCAAAGAAACCACTACTAAAGGACACCAATAATAAGAAGAGACTTGCTTGGGCCAAGAAACACGAGCAATGAACATTAGACTGGTGGAAATCTGTCCTTTGGTCTGACGAGTCCAAATTTGAGATATTTGGTTCCAACCGCCGTGTCTTTGTGAGACGCAGAGTAGGTGAAGGGATGATTTCTGCATGTGTGGTTCCCACCGTGAAGCATGGAGGACGAGGTGTGATGCTATCGGGGTGCTTTGTTGGTTACACTGTCTGATTTATTTAGAATTCAAGGCACACTTAACCAGCATGGCTGCCACAGCATTCTGCAGAGATACGCCATCCCATCTGGTTTGCGCCATCCCATCATTTGTTTTTCAACAGGACAATGACCCAACACATCTCCAGGCTGTGTAAGGGCTATTATACCTAGAAGGAGAGTGATGGAGTGCTGCATCAGATGACCTGGCCTCCACAATCACCCAACCTCAACCCAAATTAGATGGTTTGGGATGAGTTGGACCGCAGAGTGAAAGGAAAAGCAGCCAACAAGTGCTCAGCATATGTGGGAACTCCTTCAAGACTGTTGGAAAAGCATTCCAGGTGAAGCTGGTTGAGAGAATGCCATGCGTGTGCAAAGCTGTCATCAAGGCAAAGGGTGGCTACTTTGAAGAATACAAAATATAAAATGTATTTTGATTTGTTTAACAATTTTTTGGTTACTACATGATTCCATATGTGTTATTTCATAGTTTTGATGTCTTCACTATTATTCTACAATGTAGGAAATAGTAAAAATAAAGAAAAACCCTTGAATTAGTAGGTGTGTCCAAACTTTTGACTGCTACTGTAAATATACCCTACCATTCAAAAGTTTGAGGTCACTTAGAAATGTCCTTGTTTTTGAAAGAAAATCACATTTGTGTCCATTAAAATAACATGCAATTGATCAGAAATACAGTGTAGACATTGTTAATGTTGTGAATGACTATTGTAGCTGAAAACGGCTGATTTTTAATGGAATATCTACATAGGTGTACAGAGGCCCGTTATCAGCAACCGTCACTCCTGTGATCCAATGGCACGTTGTGTTAGCTAATCTAAGTTGATAATTTTAAAAGGCTAATTGATCATTAGAAAACCATTTTGCAATTATGTTAGCACAACCGAAAACTGTTGTTCTGATTCTGAGAGTTCCTCTGTCCAGTGTCTGTGTTCTTTTGCCCATCTTAATATTTTATTTTTATTGGCCAGTCTGAGATATCTATTTTTCTTTGCAACTCTGCCTAGAAGGCCAGCATCCATGAGTCGCCTCTTCACTGTTGACGTTGAAACTGGTGTTTTGCGGGTACTATTTAATGAAGCTGCAAGTTGAGGACAAACTAGACACTCTAATGTACTTGTCCTCTTGCTCAGTTGTGCACCGGGGCCTCCCACTCCTCTTTCTATTCTGGTTAGAGCCAGTTTGCGCTGTTCTGTGAAAAGAGTAGTACACGGCATTGTATGAGATCTTCAGTTTCTTGGCAATTTCTCGCATAGAATAGCCTTAATTTCTCAGAACAAAAATAGATTGACAAGTTTCAGAAGAAAGTTCTTTGTTTCTGCCCATTTTCATCCTGTAATCGAAACCACAAAGGCTGATGCTCCAGATACTCAACTTGCCTAAAGAAGGCAATCAGAACAACAGTTTTCAGTTGTGCTAACATAATTGCAAAAGGGTTTTCTAATGATCAATTAGCCTTTTAAAATTATAAACGTAGATTAGCTAACACAATGTGCCATTGGAACACAGGAGTGATGGTTGCTGATAATGGGCCTCTTTACGCCTACGTAGATATTTCATAAAAAAATCTGCTGTTTCCAGCTACAATAGTCATTTACAACATTAACAATGTCTACACAGTATTTCTGGTCAATTTGATGTTATTTTAATGGACAACAAATGTGCTTTTCTTTCAAAAACAAGGACATTTCTAAGTGACCCCAAACTTTTGAACGGTAGTGTATATATATATATATATATATATATATATATATATATATATAAATCATATTGTTTGCTTATATTCTTTGAATTGTTTTCAGTTGTTTAGAAGTGTCAATGAACGAGGGAACTGTCAACTGCAATTTTGATAGGTCTTTTGATGATGTTGGAAGAGTAAACAAATACATTTTGAATTCATGAGCCACTGACAGGGTGTGTTTGTGTCCCTGCGTGCAAAAGTGACAGAGGAGAGTTGAAATACCTGCTGAAAACCCAAAGAGGAAGGTAACGTAGACAAAGAGAAAGCGCAAGATATCACTTAGGATCATCTACAAAGGGAAAAAAAGAGAGTAAGAATGAGAGTATCAAACGAACTGTGGATTATAACTACAGCTCAGTCATAACACCAATGTTGTTCCAATGGTAGATACCCTGTGGCAATGAATCCTGTAGCTTCTCTGTAAGAGTGTCAAAGGGACTGAATTCTAGAGTCTCAGTGCAGGAGTGCTGATCTAGGATTAGGTCCCCTCTCCATAGAATTTTATTCATTGCGTTCTAAAAGGCAAGTGTTCCTATTTCAGCACTCCTACTCAGAGACTCTTTGTGAAAACAGGCCCTGGTATCCAGTGTACCTTCTGTATCATGACACTGTAGATGCCCATGTGTCTGTATCCCCTGGAGAAGTAGAGCAGGTTGACCCAGCTGAGAGCCAGACACAGTACAAAAAACCCCAGGTACTCCTCCCTACCACAGCAGTACAGCACTGAGGAGGCCAGGAAGAAGATCGCCTGCAGAAAACTACACAAAGGCAAGTTAAAGTCAAGCGTTTCATCAACTCACTGCGGAAGACAGTTGGAATAACAGAGAGATAACCTCTGACACTAGTGAAACACAAACTTCCTACACACACATGCATAGAGCTGCCAAGAAACATTATCAACATGGCTTAGAAAAACGTATCCCAAGATGTCAGGATCAAAGATAGACTAGTAGTGCGTTGGACCGCTCTGACTTCAGCATGTTATTATACAGTGTGTACCAGTAGGAGTGTGTGTGTCTAGCCCACAAGCTTGCAAGGCATTCTGAAAGATGTGGCGTTGTCCTTATTAGAAGTTCTTCTAATCCCTTAGTTATTGCTTAACTATGCAGGGGCAGGTGATACATAATCTGTCAAATAATTAGTTTGTGTGGAGAGAGATTTTGTACAACTTACAAAAGGATTTCACTGTATCCGTCAATCAGCAAAGTGTCCAGGCTTGGACGTTTTCTCTTCAAGTCTAATATCTTGGTATAGAAAATGAAAAACATTTGATCAACCACACTTTTGAATACAGTTTTGTCAAATGATAGCTTTTAAAAGCAATCTTACTGCGTTAATGGAGATAACGTTCAAGGTAAACGCTGCAGGTGTCGGCTCAATTAGAAAATACCTTTAAGTGTCAACCGCGCTATAACATGGATCTAGTGCGAATCGGATTGAATCCTGGCCTTAATCCTCATATAATCAAAGCACATCACACATGCACACATACCCCTCTTATGAAGAAGTAGCAGGCTCCCACGGTTATAAAAAGCTGACCGGCGAGTCGCAGGTACTCCTGTCTGGTATGTTCCAGAGTAAAAGGTGGCTGGATATCAGAGGGTGAGAGAAGAAATTAAGCTGAAGTTAAAATAACTGTCTCTGGACAGCAGGTAGCCAGCCTAGTGGTTAGAGTGTTGGCCAAGTAACCAAAAGGTTGCTGGTTTAGATTTTTTTATTTAACCCTTATTTTACCAGGTAAGTTGACTGAGAACACATTTTCATTTACAGCAACGACCTGGGGAATAGTTACAGGGGAGAGGAGGATGAATGAGCCAATTGTAAGCTGGGGATTATTAGGTGGCAATGATGTGATATTTAGGTGGACAGATTGGGAATTTAGCCAGAATACCGGGGTTAACACCCCTACTCTTACAATAAGTGCCATGGGATCTTTAGTGACCACAGAGAGTCAGGACACCCATTTTATGTCCCATCCAAAAGACAGCACCCTACACAGGGCAATGTCCCAAATCACTGCCCTGGGGCATTGGGATATTTTTTTAGACTAGAGGAAAGGCTGCCTCCTACTGGCCCTCCCACTACACTTCCAGCAGTATCAGGTCTCTTATTCAGGGACTGACCACAACCAACCCTGCTTAGCTTCAGAAGCAAGCCAGCAGTGGGATGCAGGATGGTATGCTGCTAATACCTGAGCCATCAAGGTGACTAATCTGTCGATGTGTCCTTGAGCAAGGCATTTAACCCTAATTTGCTCCAAGGGCACCGTACTACTATGGCTGACCCTGTAAAACACCACATTTCACTTCACCTGTATGTGACAATAAACGATTCATAAATAATTATTTGATCTCCTCTATAGCTGAATGATGTTAGCATGGATCCAAACGTAATTGCTCTGGGGCCAGCCAGGCTAGAATAATGTAGCTTATTGTGATAATGCAAAGACCTCACCGTTCCCTTCTTCCTGTAGTAGGCGACAACAGTGAAGACAGAGAGGTAAACCAGGTAAACCAGGAAGTTTAAGAAAAACATCCGAGCAGCAAACTTGTCCCACTTCTCCTCCAGTAGCCTGTTCAGAGGCTCAATCTGCAGCATCTCATGGCGATTCTGAAATGATATTTTATAATATTTATATAATATAGCCACACTTTTATGCTAGTATATCTATATTTTAGTCTTTCTCTCTTTAGAGACAGACTCACAGAGAGGTTGGAGAACAGCTGCACAAGGTTAACCACAGTGCAGAACTCATGGAGCAGTTGAGGGGTTAAGTGCCTCGCTCAAGGGCACAACAGCAGGAAATGGCATCTAGAGCCCCATTTATACCTGGTGCTAACATGTGTCCTTCCTAATGTTGTCCACATTCTGATTAGTCAATGCTATCGGATAGCACGGACCCATTCTGAGTGTGCCCATATTCTTTAGACAGGCTTAGACTATTAAGATGCTCATATCCAGAATCTTTTTACGTGTCTATTTTCAAAGGATAAAGCTAAGAATATTAATAGTTGGAAGAAAAATAAACGTATTCTACAAGAACCAATATCACTCTCTAAAAACACAACTTTATGGACCAATCCTTGGACAGCTTTTCAGAATTCACCGATAAATTGGTCCACATGTAAAAACTAAAGGCATAGAAACTGTAAATGACTTGGTAATTCTGAAAAGCAATATTGTTAAATACATGCAACATAAATGTTTTCGATCACAAAATGTTGATTCAAAATCTTTTGGACATCAGATCAATCTTGAGGAAATCCTATTTGAGTCACAAAAGGATATTCGTATGATAGGTAAGCTATACAAAACCTTGCAGAGAGCCTATCCAACTGACAATCTCTTAGAAAAAAAGTATAAACTATTGGAACCCAGACTTAAAAATAAATAACTGATGTTGGCACAAGATGGAGGGAATGTTGGACCGTAATTAACAAGATTACAGTTAACGAAAATGTACACTTAATCCAGTATAAATACACTGCTCAAAAAAATAAAGGGAACACTTAAACAACACAATGTAACTCCAAGTCAATCACACTTCTGTGAAATCAAACTGTCCACTTAGGAAGCAACACTGATTGACAATAGATTTCACATGCTGTTGTGCAAATGGAATAGAAAAAAGGTGGAAATTATAGGCAATTAGCAAGACACCCCCCAAAACAGGAGTGATTCTGCAGGTGGTGACCACAGACCACTTCTCAGTTCCTATGCTTCCTGGCTGATGTTTTGGTCCCTTTTGAATGCTGGCGGTGCTCTCACTCTAGTGGTAGCATGAGACGGAGTCTACAACCCACACAAGTGGCTCAGGTAGTGCAGTTCATCCAGGATGGCACATCAATGCGAACTGTGGCAAAAAGGTTTGCTGTGTCTGTCAGCGTAGTGTCCAGAGCATGGAGGCGCTACCAGGAGACAGGCCAGTACATCAGGAGACGTGGAGGAGGCCGTAGGAGGGCAACAACCCAGCAGCAGGACCGCTACCACCGCCTTTGTGCAAGGAGGTGCACTGCCAGCGCCCTGCAAAATGACCTCCAGCAGGCCACAAATGTGCATGTGTCTGCTCAAACGGTCAGAAACAGACTCCATGAGGGTGGTATGAGGGCCCGACGTCCACAGGTGGGGGTTGTGCTTACAGCCCAACACCGTGCAGGACGTTTGGCATTTGCCAGAGAACACCAAGATTGGCAAATTCGCCACTGGCGCCCTGTGCTCTTCACAGATGAAAGCAGGTTCACACTGAGCACAAGAGCACATGTGACAGACGTGACAAGAGTCTGGAGACGCCGTGGAGAACGTTCTGCTGCCTGCAACATCCTCCAGCATGACCGGTTTGGCGATGGGTCAGTCATGGTGTGGGGTGGCATTTCTTTGTGGGGCCGCACAGCCCTCCATGTGCTCGCCAGAGGTAGCCTGACTGCCATTAGGTACCGAGATGAGATCCTCAGATCCCTTGTGAGACCATATGCTGACACATGCACATTTGTGGCCTGCTGGAGATCATTTTGCAGGGCGCTGGCAGTGCACCTCCTTGCACAAAGGCGGTGGTAGCGGTCCTGCTGCTGGGTTGTTGCCCTCCTACGGCCTCCTCCACGTCTCCTGATGTACTGGCCTGTCTCCTGGTAGCGCCTGCATGCTCTGGACATTACGCTGACAGACACAGGAAACCTTTTTGCCACAGTTCGCATTGATGTGCCATCCTGGATGAACTGCACTACCTGAGCCACTTGTGTGGGTTGTAGACTCCGTCTCATGCTACCACTAGAGTGAGAGCACCGCCAGCATTCAAAAGGGACCAAAACATCAGCCAGGAAGCATAGGAACTGAGAAGTGGTCTGTGGTCACCACCTGCAGAATCACTCCTGTTTTGGGGGGTGTCTTGCTAATTGCCTATAATTTCCACCTTTTGTCTATTCCATTTGCACAACAGCATGTGAAATTTATTGTCAATCAGTGTTGCTTCCTAAGTGGACAGTTTGATTTCACAGAAGTGTGATTGACTTGGAGTTACATTGTGTTGTTTAAGTGTTCCCTTAATTTTTTTGAGCAGTGTACATTTATAGAATAATATTGAGACAAAATTTACAAATTCTGCAGCACAACGGCAGAGTCATGTCTGAATTGTAAAACTAATAATGACTTAATAATCCATGCCTTCTCGGAATGTTATAAAGTCCAAAAGTTATGGGCGGAGTTAGAAAGTTGGCTTTCAGAAGTATTACAATGTAAATGTACTTTTAATCTGTAAATCTGCATATTTCAAGACATGGCATAAGAGGGGGTGCAGTGAGATACCCGATGGGTTGGACGATACTTTACTCATCAATCATCTTTTAAAAAACATATACGTAAAAACTGTAAATCAAGCAATCGTTCGTCGTTAACACAATGGAAAGGTCAAACGCTTTACTATCTAAAAATTGAAAGTGAGTGGGCTATGGAGAGAAACAGAGTGATGGGGCGCTGGAGATGCGGGTGTGTGCTAGTGGGTCGGGCAGGTGTGATGTATTTGATGTTTGTACGATGTTGTCATTTGTATGTGAATGTTTTATATTGTTTATAAAAGATCAAATAAAAAAAAATAAAAAAAAGAAAAGATGCATTTTGATCTGACTGTGATCTGATCTTCGTGACCACCAGAGTTAGTCAGCCATGCATTGTGTCTGGAAGTGTAGATGGATCTGGAAAGTGAAACCATTTAAATGATCATTATCCAGCCCTTTAAAATCATTGACAGGTGGCACCATTAACTCAGGCCATCAATATGTGCCTTAAAATAAATACATATTATTTAAAAAGAATACCTCTCAAATAATTTGCATAGAGGGAGGGATCAGCAAATTTGGTCACAATGCAGTGGACAGATGTGTAGACGCATGTCTGAAAATCTGGGCACAATCAGAATGTGGCCAAGATCAGGAAAAAAGGATGCATGTTAGCACCGGGTATAAAGGGGCTTATGATTAGATCCTTTTGATATAAATGTGACTCACAGGAATGTCACTGCTGTAGACGATGATCTCCAGGACAGAGTTCTTCTCGTAGGAGTCCAGTGAGGCCAGGTCATACAGGGAGGAGTGGACGGGTCCGTAAACCCACTCAGTGAATTTACGGGACAGGTTTCTGGTCTCCCTCTCCTGGAACTCACGATGCATCATGTGCTTAAACAGCTAGATGAGGAATAAAACAATTGGTTTACACATAATGGAAGGATGTAGCAAATTATGATAAAAACATACAGTGCATTCGGAAAGTATTCAGACCTCTTGACTTTTTCCACATTTTGTTACGTTACAGCCTTATTCTAAAATGGATTAAATTGTTTTTTTCCCTCTCATCCGTCTACACAAAATACCCAATAATGACAAAGCAAAAACAGGGCTTTACAGATTTTTGCACATTTATAAAAAATGTAAAACTGAAATAGACATAAGTATTCAGACGCTTTACTCAGTACTTTGTTGAAGCAGCGATTACAGTCTCAAATCTTCTGGGGTATACCGCTACAAGCTTGGCACACCTGTATTTGGGGAGTTTCTCCCATTCTTCTCTGCAGATCCTCTCAAGCTCTGTCAGGTTGAATGGGGAGCATCGCTACACTGCTATTTTCAGGTCTCTCCAGAGATGTTCGATCGGGTTCAAGTTCAGGCTCTGGCTGGGCCACCCAAGGGCATTCAAAGACTTGTCCCGAAGCCACTCCTGCGTGCTTAGCGTTGTTGTCCTGTTGGAAGGTGAACCTTTGCCCCAGTCTGAGATTCTGAGCACTCTGGAGCAGGTTTTCATTAAGGATCGCTCTGTACTTTGCTCCGTTCATCTTTCCCTTGATTCTGACTAGTCTACCAGTCCCCGCTGCTGAAAAACATCCCCACTGCATGATGCTGCCACCACCATGCTTCACCGTAGGAATGATGTCAGGTTTCCTCCAGACGTGACGCTTGGCATTCAGGCCAAAGTGTTCAATCTTGGTTTCATCAGACCAGAGAATATTGTTTCTCAGGGTCTAAGTTTCTTTCGGTGCCTTTTGACAAACTCCAAGTGGGCTGTCATGTGCCTTTTACTGAGGAGTGCCTTCCGTCTGGCCACTCTACCATAAAGGTGCTGCAGAGATGGTTGTCCTTCTGGAAGGTTCTCCCATATCCACAGATGAACTCTGGAGCTCTGTCAGAGTGACCATTGGGTTCTTGGTCAACTCCCTGACCAAGGCCATTCTCCCCCGATTGCTCAGTTTGGCCGGGCGGCCAGCTCTAGGAAGAATCTTGGTGGTTCCAAACTTGTTCCATTTAAGAATGAAGGAGGCTACTTCGCTCTTGGGGGCCTTCAATGCTGCAGAAATGTTTGGGTACCCTTCCCCAGATCTGTGCCTTGACAGAATCCTGTCTCGGAGCCCTACGGACAATTCTTTCGACCTCATGGCTTGGGACCTTATATAGACAGGTATGTGCCTTTCAAAATCATGTCCAATCAATTGAATTTACCACAGGTGGACTCCAAGTTGTAGAAACAGCTCAATGATGATCAATGGAAACAGGATGCACCTGAGCTCAATTTCGAGTCTCATAGCAAAGGGTCTGAATAGTTAGCTATTTCTGTTTTTTATTTGTAATAAATTTGCAACATTTCTAAAAAACATGTTGCTTTGTCATTATGGGGTATAGTGTGTAGATTGATGAGGAAAAACATGTATTCAATCATTTTAGAATAGGGCTGTAACATAACAAAATGTGTAAAAAGGCAAGGGGTCTGAATACTTTCTGAATGCACTGTATGGAAGAAAAATGCATTTTCTTCGTATGTCTAACAGGAACAAAATATTACAATGAAGATGAGATTACTTAATTTGGAAACAACAAACTGTTGATCTGTTCTCCAGAAGGTCTTTATTGTTCCGAACACCATTACAGCATTACTCCATATTGGACTCCTTCCTTACCCCGATCTTGCCAGTCTTGGCAGCCAGTTTTATAGTCGTCAGGCCCTGGTTGTTCTCTATGTCCTCCAGCCTCCATTTGGGGTGCAGGCGGGCAGCTGTTGTGAGGATGTGGTCGTACATAGAGGTGATGAAGTCAGTGTTCTCTGGTGTGTTATCAGCCAACACCACTAGGGCATGCAACACCATGTTACCCAGAGAATCACTCTCCCTCACGTCCACTTTCTGGTAGACATTCTCCAGCAGGAAGTCCACCACCTCAGGCTGGTTGGTGCACGCAGCCAGGGACAGAGGCAGCTCACCTGGAAACACATTTTCCCTCAATTCAATGTCCTTTCTATTACCCTATCCGCCACAACAGTGACAACCTTGTTGGAAATATTTTCTGGATATGTAAATCCACTTTAAATAAAGCTTCATAAAACACTTTCATTTAATTCCCTTAGTCATAAAGAAGGGAATGATTATTCTCTGAGGGATGACTAGACGCATGACAAGCAGAAGAGTCTGTTGTCAAACCTACCAGAGGAGGATACTGTTCAAGGCTCAGTGATACTGACACACTCACCAAAGTAGAAGCTGGGTCCATCATGGGGCTGGAAGAATTTCCCACAGGCTTTGGCATGGACGTTTGCTCCTTTCTTGATCAATAGCTCAACAAAATAGGTGCTCCTTCTCTCAATGGCAATATGAAGGGCTGTTTGACCTATTTGATCCGTAGATAGAAAGGATAGAATATCATAACATGCATGGCCTGACATATACAGTAACATGACTGTTTTGGTATGTTGAGGGTTGTGTATATAAAACTGAGTTGTCAGAGACATGTGTGGAATAGATGAACAACATCAAGTAATGATAATTCTGGTTATATGACAGTTCACCTTTGTAATAGCTGTCTGTGTATGCAGCATTTACTAATTCTTTGATGTCACCCATCTTCTCTGAGATGTCAAGGAGATATTCAATTGTGTTATTTCTGCCATTTCTCAGATTCAGTAGAGCCTTCAGCAGGACGTTTTTACCATACGATTGATCTAGGAGAGCAAGAAGTGAAAGAATGGGGTATAAAAGAATACACTTGAGGGTCAGCGTTAGTGTTAAAGCTATAGGTACAATGCATTACCACTCTAGGGTTAGGGGTAGGTTGAGGTTAGGGTTAGAGTTGAGCTGGGATGTTGACATGAAGTTAAAGTTAGGATTGATGCTAGAGCTAGGGTTTAACTGGGATGTGGACATGA
This sequence comes from Salvelinus fontinalis, assembly GCF_029448725.1. Taxonomy (NCBI): domain Eukaryota; kingdom Metazoa; phylum Chordata; class Actinopteri; order Salmoniformes; family Salmonidae; genus Salvelinus; species Salvelinus fontinalis. Next base: position 26,257,189 of record NC_074677.1, on the reverse strand, counting down.
AGCTAGGGTTATTAAGGTTGAACTGGGGTGCGGACATGAACCTATGGTTAGGGTAATGGCTAGGGTTAGGGTTTAGCTGGGGTGTGGACATGAAGGTAGGGTTAGGTTAATGGATAGGTTTTGGGTTGAGCCAGGGTGTGGACATCAAGCTAAGGTTAGGGTAATAGGTAGGGTTAAGATTGATCCGAGGTGAAAATAGGGTTAGGGTTAGTTTACAATACTCATTACACTGTAATAACACGAGTAGTTACACAGCAATAATAGCACTGTAATGTAAAGTGGTACCCTAAAATGCTACAATTATACAATACTATATACTGTAATGCATAGTCCCCCTCACACTCAGTGTTGGAGAGCTTCTTCATGGACTGATGCAAGTACTGATGCAGCCCCTCCAGCTTCATAACGTCACCAGTGGACACGGCCTCAAACAGCCTCTTGATGTCAAACCTCTTGCTGTCCCTGTCCTCTTTGTTCTCCTCCAAACATCGTACTTCTCTACAAGGAAAAATGTTAGACTTTAGTATTGGGAAAGCATTTCTTCTTCAATTGAAAAACCAAAAACTAATGGTCTTTCCCAAAAGGGCTTCAAAACAAAGACCTTATTCTCATGCTATATTGTAAATGAACTTCTGATTAACAAAACGTCCTCCCTGAGGGAAGCTATCTGTGTTTTCTCAAACAGTATTAAGACTGTTATTAGTTTGACTTAGCCCTACAATCAGGCATTAAACACCATTTGTCTCCATACTGTACAGAATGTGTTATTATATTTTGTGAATGTGTTGTCTCACTTGTCAAAATTGAGATTGAATCTAATCTTGGGAGCGGCCTCCTCCAGCTCATCCTGGTAGTCTGAGTCCATGGGGGCTTTGGCCCCCCCCGAACTGCCTAAGCCAAGGGCAGACACCAGCCTGTCAGGCTTCTTCACCTGTCTGCTCTGTGCCCTCTCATCATCCGTCCTGTCATCCGTCTCCAGAGAGAAGGAAGGGTACTCTGGGCCCTTTGACTTGTTCATAATGACTCCTCAGACTGGTGTTCTAGAGGAGGAGTTACAATGATAACACACCACAGTCATGTAAATACAGTATGTTCAGTATATTATAAATCCCATGAGAGGATTGACAAATTCTAATTCAATGAAATGTTTCTGCAGTGAGGGACTGCATTTATGGTTATCTTCCTGAGTTTTGGCATGATGAAATATTGTTTGGTCATACACATTTTAATAACTAGACATTGACTTTACAATTTCTTCCATTTATCGAGATTCTCTGAAATATAATAAGAGAGCTGACCTCAAAATACACCAGCTTTTAGACATGTGATGTTTCACCCCCAGATGGCTAACAAAGCTGGTTATTTATTAGCACTTCCCCATGACAACTGTAGCTAATACAAAACTCTATCCAGGCCTGGAACCGTTTCTTTACTTAAATAACTGACAAAACATTCCCAGACAGTTCAGCTGAAAATTAGGACAGCCATTACTGAGACACATTGTAAATAATCACATTTATCTTCAAGCTAAGCAGATCAGAATTAATCATTATTCTGGGGATTTAAATTATTTCTCAGAAAAAGGATGGCAAGAGAAACGAATTGTTTTGTTATTTCCCTGTAGATGCCCTAGAAAAGAGGAAGGGGGTTGTCAATGACTCAGAGTGAAACTCTGAAGACCTCTGCCTACCATGAGGAGAACAACATGTGTGGAACAGCAGAAAGAGAGAGGTCAGGACCATGATTCAAACACATCCCCATTTATAACCCAGCACATCTAGATCCATCTCATTTTCATCAAATATTTTGGTTTATGATACCCTTGACAAATGAATGAAATAATACAGAACTGTGTTACTAGAGGATACAGCATTGTGAAAACAAATAATCTAAGGCTCAACATTAGTCATATTAGTTTTTTTAACATATTGTTATTCTGCTGATCCATTACTGTAAAACAAATTAGTGTAATGTGTACTTCAGGTCCATTTGCATGGCACAACACACGCTCAGTGTAAAACAGTGAGCACATAAAACAGTGTGCAGCACGTGAACAATGACTCTTATCCACTCTATGAGATAATGTCTGTATGCATAATCGGTGGCCATTTTGCTGTCACTTGATGTACATTATAGATCCTCATCTACTCATCTAAAGCTGCTGGACCTGGGGCTCAAAATGGCTTCTTCCTCTCAGAGAAGAAAGGCTATTTTCTGATGCGGTGTCATATGATTACCAACCCCTCCCTACTTACAAAAAAACAAAACCACAGTGTCTACCAACTGTAGCACATCAACGATGAGCTCTCTCCCACCACAACATATAGTCTGTTCCTCATTTAAACACATTATTGTTTTTCTTATACTAGTTTAATCTTTTCACATTAACTACAGTATAGCTGAAACTCAAGCTGAATAATCTAATTGTTGTTCTTGTCTTATTCTGCTCTGATACAGTCTTTATGTAACCGTGTACATTTGAATTGTCCTCCTGTGCAGATCTTGTTAAAAAACGACTAGACTGGTAGACAATGACATCATGGATCATCATGAAAACAAAGAATGTTAGAATCACAGTTTCAGACACATCTAACTAATAACTTGCATGCAAACATGTAAAACCAAACAGTGAGCAATTGTGATTTGGTTATATTCATGGTTTCTATTAGTAGCCTGCTCTACAGTACAGTTTCTCACAGTGAGCTCATGCACGACATGTTGACTGGAGTGAATGTTTACAGTTTGGAGTGAATTCAGTTATGACAATAGAATAACTGAACCTTTCCCACAAAAACAAAGCAAATGCAAAGCCATCATCAACACCTGCTTATGATTCAATAATTCAAACATGGACATGAAGCCATCTGGGACCTGAAGGTCTAACATACAAATAACTGTACTTACACAGAGATGAATTAATTCCTTACATGTATGTACGAAGACAATTTCACAGAGTGCTCTGTTGGATCACATTTTCTCTTATGTCTCTGTCTATCATATAATCCGTATATTAAATACACACCTTAAATCCACAACCGCACGACAAATCAACCTCTATGTACAGAGTGTGTGTGTGTGTTTGAATCTTACTCACTACTACTGTGAGTAGTAGGGAGGGATGCTATGGATAAAGCGATGGGGATGATCTTGGAGAGCGGGGAGAGAGAGCCAGATGCAGAAAGATAGTTAGAGCCCATCCCCAGGGAGTATCAGAGTACATTACCACCAGAGAGAGCTCTGCTCTGAGAGCTTAAAAGGCTACATGGCTGACCCTTGGTGTTATTGACCCGACCTCTGTTGCACTGCTCAGACAGTAATGATATAGTGACCAGGAGATGCACAAAGGATCTTAGCTTATTCTTATGAATGTTGACAAATAACTGTTTTAATGTACATGTGTTTTGTTAACATTATATTCAAAGGTAAATGGACATCAGTTTAGCCATTGGCTCTTATTTACTCTCTGCATCCGAACCATATGCATACTATATCCCTATTGATAGAAACATAGAATACCACATAAGTACATTGATAAGGTGTTGAACCAACATTCTTAGTAAATCCTCAACGTTCGCATACACACATATTCACTGCACACAATGGCATGGTAAAATTCTGCATTTCACAATTTACTTCAAAAGTAAATTCCAGTATCCTGATTTGACCCTTGTTGTACAACATTATGTTGCAAATTCTTAAAGCCAAAATATCATCCCCATCTCATTACTTCACACATTGAGTAGCCTACAACATTTTGCGCAGCTGTTTAGAGATGTTTTAATACCCCCATAAGACCTAATGGTGCTGTGTAGTTAGTTTGATGCAAAGGCATCTATCTTCTTGAATACTGTATATGCAATAACAATGTAATAACACAAACATAGATGATTAATCTAATCGTACATAATATTATCAGATAATACATTACTTACTTATTGTTTTGAATGAGTCTCGTCTCACAAGGGGTTTCCTTCTCCTTTAACACAACATTCAATTCAGAAAGCGTTTCTTCTTCTTTCTTTCAGAACAACTTTGCAGAGCTTCCTGAGTGCCTGCCTTCTCTTAGATATGCTGCCTGGTGAGCTGTGTTGTTGGTGAGCCTGTTCCTGTGACTAAGATTGTGGTTGGAAAAAAACTTGTCTCGTGAGATTAGACTTATTATATACTGTAGTTAGAGGGATCAACAAATGTTGACTTCTTTTACATGCGCCATGATAACATAACAATTTGATAATTTAGTAAAAACAGCATTAAATAGTTGTAATCATTATAAATGATAGTTGTAATGATCAACAATAGTAAAACCTTGTTAATAACACTGATGTGTAAGCTAGAGATAGCGGAACAATGTTTTAGTTAAAAGTTCAAGTTCACCAATGCAAACATTTCAAATACAGTACATTATTTTACTGTAGTTAACTATGTCCTACATTACCACTTACCCCTTACTGTAGGCCTAATTTAACTTTTAGTTTGTACTATAAATGTGAGACATCATTTTGATTGGAGATTGCACAGTGAATTTCATAAACATTTCTGAGGATATCACTGAATAGTAAAATAAGCATGATGTTGATTGTAATAGTCACTGTTAGCCAATCAGAAAAAAAACTATTCAAGTATTCAAATATGAAAGTAAACTGTCACGTTGGCATGAATGATTGGGGAGACAGGCGCAGGAATGCGTAAAAGTTTTTTACATTTTTAATTTACCCAAATTACGGCGTGCTGTGTTAAGGCACGGGGACGAAGACCAAACAAACACGTAACAAAACACAGGGTAGAAACGCAAACAAAAGAGCGAGGAATAAATAACACAAGCACACAATGATTAACACACGGGACGAGACACGTAATCATCTGCGCAATCCACAATGGCAGAAAAGCCTAAACACACAGCACAGGTACTCACACGAACCAATGGACATTGTAACAATACTGGACAGGACCATGGTGAACATATACAAATACAATCAGTGGGAATAGGGGCCAGGTGAGCACAATGAAAGTTCCAGAGGGATCCGTGACATAAACAAATAGGAATGCCCCGCTGTGTGTGAATTTATAACTCATAGTCTGCCATGAAAGACCATAACCACGCCACAGCTGAGTCCACATCCTGCCCATATTCCACAGGTAAAGAAAACACCCTCTGCTTCCTGTCTGAGCACCACGTTATGGGAAAAGGCACTCCCACTGCCCATGATCCTTTGCACTCCGGCTTCCAGAAGGAAGATAGGGTGCATCATGGAGGTGATATTGTCCAGAATGCCCGGCACACCGCTCTGGTTATGTGGTCCAGGGAGCAGTTGGAGGGGTGTATTTTTTACACCTGGCCCAGGCTGAGCGGGTCGTGTCTTTCCCCCTGGATGGTAAGACTCACCCTCAGGTCACTACTGTCCACTCTAAGGGCACATCTGATCAGCTTCTCATTTGAATTTGATTTTATTTCACCTTTATTTAACCAGGTAGGCCAGTTGACAACAAGTTCTCATTTATAACTGCGACCTGACCAAGATAAAGCAAAGCAGTGCGACAAAACAACAATACAGACTTACACATAAACAAACGTACAGTCAATAACACTATAGAAAGAAAAATAAATAGAAAAAGCTATGTACAGTGTGTGCAAATGTAGAAGAGTAGGGAGGTAAGGCAATAAATAGGACATAGAGGTGAAATAATTACAATTTAGCATTAACACTGGAGTGATAGATGTGCAGATGATGATGTGCAAGTAGAGATACTGGGGTGCAAAAGAGCAAGAGGGTAAGTAATAATATGGGGTGCTATTTACAGATTGGCTATGTACAGGTACAGTGATCGGTAAGCTGCTCTGCCAGCTGATGCTTAAAGTTAGAGAGGGAGATATGAGACTCCAGCTTCAGTGATTTTTGCAATTTGTTCCAGTCATTGGCTGCAGAGAACTGCAAGCAAAGGTGGCCAAAGGAAGTATTGGCTTTGGGGATGACCAGTGAAATAAGGGTGGGTGGGTGTTGCTATGGTGACCAGTGAGCTGAGATAAGTTGCGGCTTTACCTAGCAAAGACTTATAGATGACCTGGAGCCAGTGGGTTTGGCGACGAATATGTAGTGAGGGCCAGCCAACGAGAGCATACAGGTTGCAGTGGTGGGTAGTATATGGGGCTTTGGAGACAAAATGGATGGCACTGTGATAGACTACATCCAGTTTGCTGAGTAGAGTGTTGGTGGCTATTTTGTAAATGACCACTGAAGTCAAGGATCGGTAGATAGATAGATTTTTTTTTTTTTTTTTTCTCCTTGGGTCACTATATCTATTCTGCCAATTTGGATTGATCCCCTCTTCCACACGGAACCCCACTACACGGAACCCCACTAACTTACCGACGGAAACGCACGAGGTATCTACAAACAGACCTCCATCCCATGCTGCTACCGAGAGCCACATACCCGGCCAGCTGTCTGGATCGCCACGACCCCAACCAACCTCTACTCACTGGACCCTTATTGATCACCCGATTAAGCATGCCTCTCCTTAATGTAAATATGCCTTGTCCATTGCTGTTCTGGTTAATGTTTATTGGCTTATTTCACTGTAGAGATTCTAGCCCTGTTCACTATACCATATCCAACCTCTCAGTTCCACCACCCACATATGCGATGACATCACCTGGTTTCAATGATGTTTCTAGAGACAATATCTCTCTCATCATCACTCAATACCTAGGTCTACCTCCACTGTATTCACATCCTACCATACCTTTGTCTGTACATTATTCCTTTAAACTATTTTATCGCCCCCAGAAACCTCCTCTTACTCTCTGCTCCAGTAGCTCTAGGCGACCAATTCTCATAGCTTTTAGCCGTACCCTTATCCTACTCCTCCTCTGTTCCTCTGGTGATGTAGAGGTGAATCCAGGCCCTGCAGTACCTGGCTCCACTCCTATTCCCCAGGCGCTCTCTTTTGATGACTTCTGTAACCGTAATAGCCTTGGCTTCATGCATGTTAACATTAGAAGCCTCCTCCCTAAGTTTGTTTTGTTCACTGCTTTAGCACACTCTGCCAACCCGGATGTTTTAGCCGTGTCTGAATCCTGGCTTAGAAAGACCACCAAAAACTCAGATATTTTCATCCCCAATTACAAGATTTTCAGACAAGATAGAACGGCCAAAGGGGGCGGTGTTGCAATCTACTGCAAAGACTGCCTGCAGAGTTCTGTCTTACTATCCAGGTCTGTTCCCAAACAATTTGAACTTCTACTTTTAAAAATCCACCTCTCTAAAAACAAGTCTCTCACCGTTGCCGCCTGCTATAGACCACCCTCTGCCCCCAGCTGTGCTCTGGACACTATATGTGAACTGATTGCCCCCCATCTATCTTCAGAGTTCGTGCTGCTAGGCGACCTAAATTTGAACATGCTCAAAACCCCAGCCACCCTACAATCTAAGCTTGATGCCCTCAATCTCACACAAATTATCAATGAACCTACCAGGTACCACCCCAATTCCGTAAACTCGGGTACCCTCATAGATATCATCCTAACAAACTTGCCCTCCAAATACACCTCTGCTGTTTTCAACCAAGATCTCAGCGATCACTGCCTCATTGCCTGTATCCGTAATGGGTCAGCGGTCAAACGACCTCCACTCATCACTGTCAAACGCTCCCTGAAACACTTCAGCGAGCAGGCCTTTCTAATCGACCTGGCCGGGGTATCCTGGAAGGATATCGATCTCATCCCGTCAGTAGAGGATGCCTGGTCATTTTTTAAAAATGCCTTCCTCACCATCTTGAATAAGCATGCCCCATTCAAGAAATTTAGAACCAGGAACAGATATAGCCCTTGGTTCTCTCCTGACCTGACTGCCCTTAACCAACAGAAAAACATCCTATGGCGTTCTGCATTAGCATCGAACAGCCCCCGTGATATGCAACTTTTCAGGGAAGCCAGAAACCAATATACACAGGCAGTTAGAACAGCCAAGGCTAGCTTTTTCAAGCAGAAATTTGCTTCCTGCAACACAAATTCAAAAAAGTTCTGGGACACCGTAAAGTCCATGGAGAATAAGAACACCTCCTCCCAGCTTCCAACCGCTCTGAAGATAGGAAACACTGTCACCACCGACAAATCCACTATAATTGAGAATTTCAATAAGCATTTTTCCACGGCTGGCCATGCTTTCCATCTGGCTGCCCCTACCCCGGACAACAGCACTGCCCTCCCCTCTGCTACTCGCCCAAGCTTCCCCCATTTCTCTTTCTCCCAAATACAGTCAGCTGATGTCCTAAATGAGCTGCAAAATCTGGACCCTTACAAATCAGCCGGGCTAGATAATCTGGACCCTTTCTTTCTAAAACTATCTGCTGAAATTGTTGCCACCCCTATTACTAGCCTCTTCAACCTCTCTTTCGTGTCGTCCGAGATCCCCAAAGATTGGAAAGCAGCTGCGGTTATCCCCCTCTTCAAAGGGGGGGACACCCTTGACCCTAACTGCTACAGACCTATATCTATCCTACCCTGCCTTTCTAAGGTCTTCGAAAGCCAAGTCAACAAACAGATTACCGACCATTTCGAATCCCACCACACCTTCTCCGCTATGCAATCTGGTTTCAGAGCTGGTCATGGGTGCACCTCAGCCACGCTCAAGGTCATAAACGACATCGTAACCGCCATCGATAGGAAACAATACTGTGCAGCCGTATTCATTGACCTGGCCAAGGCTTTTGACTCTGTCAATCACCACATCCTCATTGGCAGACTCGACAGCCTTGGTTTCTCTAATGATTGCCTCGCCTGGTTCACCAACTACTTCTCTGATCGAGTTCAGTGTGTCAAATCGGAGGGTCTGTTGTCCGGGCCTCTGGCAGTCTCTATGGGGGTGCCACAGGGTTCAATTCTTGGACCGACTCTCTTCTCTGTATACATCAATGATGTCGCTCTTGCTGCTGGTGATTCTCTGATCCACCTCTACGCAGACGACACTATTCTGTATACTTCTGGCCCTTCTTTTGACACTGTGTTAACAACTCTCCAGGCGAGCTTCAATGCCATACAACTCTCCTTCCGTGGCCTCCAACTGCTCTTAAATACAAGTAAAACCAAATGCATGCTCTTCAACCGATCGCTGCCTGCCCCTGCCCGCCTGTCCAACATCACTACTTTGGACGGTTCTGACTTAGAATATGTGGACAACTACAAATACCTAGGTGTCTGGTTAGACTGTAAACTCTCCTTCCAGACTCACATCAAACATCTCCAATCCAAAGTCAAATCTAGAATTGGCTTCCTATTCCGCAACAAAGCATCCTTTACTCATGCTGCCAAACATACCCTTGTAAAACTGACCATCCTACCAATCCTCGACTTCGGTGATGTCATTTACAAAATAGCCTCCAAAACCCTACTCAATAAATTGGATGCAGTCTATCACAGTGCCATCCGTTTTGTCACCAAAGCCCCATATACTACCCACCACTGCGACCTGTACACTCTCGTTGGCTGGCCCTCGCTTCATACTCGTCGCCAAACCCACTGGTTCCAGGTCATCTACAAGACCCTGCTAGGTAAAGTCCCCCCTTATCTCTGCTCGCTGGTCACCATAGCAGCACCTATCTGTAGCACGCGCTCCAGCAGGTATATCTCTCTAGTCACCCCCAAAACCAATTCTTCCTTTGGACGCCTCTCCTTCCAGTTCTCTGCTGCCAATGACTGGAACGAACTACAAAAATCTCTGAAATTGGAAACACCTATCTCCCTCACTAGCTTTAAGCACCAGCTGTCAGAGCAGCTCATAGATTACTGCACCTGTACATAACCCATCTACAATTTAGCCCAAACAACTACCTCTTTACCTACTGTATTTATTTTATTAATTTATTTTGCTCCTTTGCACCCCATTATTTTCTGTCTCTACTTTGCACTTTCTTCCGCTGCAAACCAACCATTCCAGGGTTTTTTTTTAGTTTTATTTTACTTGCTGTGTTGTATTCACTTCACCTCCATGGCCTTTTATATTTTTATTTATTTATTTTATTTATTTATACATATATTTGTTTGCCTTCACCTCCCTTATCTCACCTCACTTGCTCACATTGTATATAGACTTATTTTTTTTTTCACTGTATTATTGACTATATGTTTGTTTTACTCCATGTGTAACTATGTGTTGTTGTATGTGTCGAACTGCTTTGCTTTATCTTGGCCAGGTCGCAATTGTAAATGAGAACGTGTTCTCAATTTGCCTACCTGGTTAAATAAAGGTTAAATAAATAAATAAAAAAAATAGTCAGTTTTACGAGGGTATGTTTGGCAGCATGAGTGAAGGAGGCTTTGTTGCGAAATAGGAAGCCGATTATAGATTTAATTTTGGATTGGAGATGCTTAATGTGAGTATGGAAGGAGAGTTTACAGTCTAACCAGACACCTAGGTATTTGTAGTTGTCCACATATTCTAGGTCAGAACCGTCCAGAGTAGTGATGCTAGTCGGGCGGGAGGGTGCGGGCAGCAATCGGTTGAATGCACTTAGTTTTACTAGCATTTAAAAGCAGTTGGAGGCCACGGAAGGAGTGTTGTATGGCGTTGAAGCTCGTTTGGAGGTTTGTTAGCACAGTGTCCAAAGAAGGGTCAGATGTATACAGAATGGTGTCGTCTGCGTAGAGGTGGAACAGAGAAAGAATCACCAGCAGCAAGAGCAACATCATTGATATATACAGAGAAAAGAGTCAGCCAGAGAATTGAACCTTGTGGCACCCCCATAGAGACTCCCTGAGGTCCGGACAACAGGCCCTCCAATTTGACACACTGAACTCTATCTGAGAAGTAGTTGGTGAACCAGGCGAGGCAGTCATTTGAGAAGCCAAGGCTATTGAGTCTGCCGATAAGAATACGGTGATTGACAGAGTCGAAAGCCTTGGCCAGGTCGATGAATACGGCTGCACAGTACTGTCTTTTATCGATGGTGGTTATGACATCGTTTAGGACCTTTCAGAACATCAGCTGTCTGAATTTGGGTGAAGGAGAAGCAGGGGGGGGGGGGGGGGCATGGGCAAGTTGCTGCACGGGGTGCTGAGATTTTGGTCGGGGTAGTGGTAGCCAGGTGGAAAGCATGGCCAGCCATAGAAAAATGCTTATTGAAATGATCGATTATCGTAGATTTATCGGTGGTGACAGTGTTTCCTATCCCCAGTGCAGTGGGCAGCTGGGAGAAGGTGCTCTCATTCTCCATGGACTTTACAGTATCCCAAAACTTTTGGGAATTAGTGCTACAGGAAGAAAATATCTGTTTGATAAAGCTAGCCTTAGCTTTCCTAACTGACTGAGTATTTTGGTTCCTGACTTCCCCGAAAGTTGCATATTGCGGGGGCTATTCGATGCTAATGAAGAACGCCACAGGATGTTTTTGTGCTGGTTAATGGCAGTCAAATCTGGGGTGAACCAAGGGCTGTATCTGTTCTTAGTTCTACATTTTTTGAATGGGGCATGCTTATTTAAGATTGTGAGGAAAGCACTTTTGAAGAGCAACCAGGGATCCTCTACTGATGGGATGAGGTCAATATCCTTCCAGGATACCCGGGCCAGGTCGGTTAGAAAGGCCTGCTCGCTGTTTTAGTGAGTGTTTGACAGTGATGCGGGGTGGACGTTTGACTGCGGACCCATCACGCACGCAGGCATTGAGGCAGTGATCGCTGAGATTCTGGTTGAAGACAGCAGAGGTGTATTTAGATGGCAAGTTGGTCCTGATGATATCTAAGAGGTTGCCTATGGTTACGGATTTAGGGTTGTACCTGGTAGGTTCCTTGATAATTTGTGTGAGATTGAGGGCAACTAGCTTAGATTGTAGGATGGCCGGGGTGTTAAGCATGTCCCAGTTTAGGTCACCTAACAGTACGAACTCTGAAGATAGATGGGGGGTGATCAATTCACATATGGTGTCCAGGGCACAGCTGGGGGCTAAAGGGGGTCTATAACAAGTGGCAACGGTGAGAGAATTGTTTCTGGAAAGTTGGATTTTTAAAAGTAGAAGCTCGAATTGTTTGGGCACAGACCTGGATAGTATGACAGAACTCTGCAGGCTATCTCTGCAGTAGATTGCAACTCCGCCCCCTTTGGCAGTTCTATCTTGTCAGAAAATATTATAGTTAGGGAAGGAAATTTCAGGATTTTTGGTGGCCTTCCTAAGCCAGCATTCAGACACGGCTAGGAGATCCGGGTTGGCGGAGTGTGCTAAAGCAGTGAATAAAACAAACTTAGGGAGGAGGCTTCTAATGTTAACATGCATGAAACCAAGGCTTTTACGGTTACAGAAGTCAACAAATGAGAGCGCCTGTGGAATGGAAGTGATGCTGGGGGCTGCAGGGCCTGGGTTAACCTCTACATCACCAGAGGAACTGAGGAGGAGTAGGATAAGAGTTAAAGGCTAAAGGCTATAAGAACTGGTCGTCTAGTGTATTCGGAACAGAGAGTAAAAGGAGCAGATATCTGGGCGTGGAATAATAGATTCAAGGCAAAATGTACAGACAAGGGTATGGTAGGATGTGAGTACTGTGGAGGTAAACCTAGGCATTGAGTGACGATGAGAGAGGTTTAGTCTCTAGAGCGGGGTGGAACAAAGAGGGGGTGGAACAAAAGGACTAGCTAAGGCATATTGAGCAGGGCTGGAGGCTCTACAGTGAAATAAGACAAAAATCACTAACCAAAACAGCAATAGACAAGGCATATTGACTAAAGGGAGAGGCGTGCGTTGTCAAGTGATCATAGGGTCCAATGAGTAGCTAGGCGAGCTGGAGACAAGGCGATTCAGACAGCTAGCAGGCCGGGGCTAGTAGGCTAGCAGATGGGCCTCAGGGGGACATCGCAACGGAAGACCCTGTTGAAACTCCCTCGGATGGTTACATCGGCAGACCAGTCGGGATGGATCGGCGGGGTTCCGTATCGGCAGCAAAGGGTCCAGGCCAATTGGCAAAAGATGTATTAAAACCCAGGAATTGTCTGATGGATCTTTTCGGCTAGCCGGGATATAGACCTAGCTCGATGCTTGCTTTGGGACAGAGACGTTAGCCAGGAGTAGCCATTCGGATAGCAGCTAGCTGTGATGATCCGGAGTAAAGGTTCAGAACTTGCGTAGGAATCCGGAGATGTGGTAGAGAAAAAGCAGTCCGATATGCTCTGGGTTGATATCGCGTTGTGCATACTGGCAGGAATTGGCCGGGCTGAGGCTGGCTGATGTCTAAAGTATAAAAAATAGCAGATCCATACCACATTGGGTGAGGCGAGTTGCAGGAGAGTATGTTCAGTCCGTAGATGGAAATTGAGATTACAAATATAAAAAATATGTAAGAAATATATACGAAGAAAGCAATATATACACGGGACAGGACAAGACAAACAAAACATACGCCCGACTGCTACGCCATCTTGGAATCTCATACAGGCTGGAGTCGCTCACCTCCACCTCTATAGGTAAAAAGATGAAATAGGTGTAATGACTCAGTAGCTCTGTCTCTCGTGGACTTAACAGGACTTAACAATCCTTCTGTAAGTGACACAAATTTACAGGGTTTGTGACTAAGTCAGTGACCGTATGTGAATGTTTATGAATCAATGTACCTAGCTCATTCATCCAGCCACTCAGCATGGCGACAAGAATGGCCACCACATTTCCTCCATTGAGCGATGCTGCCACCGCCAAGTAAGAGCCATCGAAGTAGAAGAAGTAGGAGATGGAGGAGGTGGGTTCAGGGATATTTGGCGGAGTGAAATCAAGTCAGCTGGGCTGAGTTGCTTATATTGACAAATGCAAATAGGGATAGAAATAGTTAGCTCAGTATAATCAATGGTCAAGTTGTGATTTTTTAAAATGTATTTAACCTTTATTTAACTATGTAGGTCAGTTAAGAACAAATTCTTATTTACAATGACGGCCTACACCAGGCAAACCCGGACAACGCTGGGCCAATTGTGTGCCCCCCTATGGGACTCCCAATCATGGCCGGTTGTAATACAGCCTGGAATTGAACCAGGGTGTCTGTAGTGACGCTTCTAGCACTGAGATGCAGTGCCTTAGACCGCTGCGCCCTCGACTCCCCCCTACCATTAGCAGTTAGGCACTACTGTAGATCTGAAAGATGGACAGGTGTAAACACAGAATGGTTCGTTTTCCACCTAGAATATTAGGAAGTGTAAGGTGGAGCTATTACCATATCGCTTAAACCTATCCAATCCTCGTTCAGCAATACTATTGACATTCAAAGGTCAGACCACCCCTCTTCCCCAGGCTTCAGCTTTGTCCGTCCTGTTAGTCATGCAGGAGTAGACAGAACACTGGAAGTCCCATAGGGCTTCCCCTACAGGTGTGTTGGCGTGGACACCATGCCACTCAGAGCACGTCTGCCCAGCCACGCAGCCAGATGGCACACACTCAGGGAGCAGGTGCACAGGAAAGACAGCATCGTTCAGATTAGAGCATGTACACACACACACAGTCTTGCGCAGCAAACCTTGTGGGTACATACAATTCAGTCACATTCAAAATCCTACTTTCCATAACCCCTAACCCTAACCCTAAACCTAACTCCAACCCTAACCTGTACCCTTACCCTAACTCTAACCCTGACCCTAACCCAAAAACCAAACTGTAAGCCTAACCCTAGCTCCTAACCCTAACCCTAAAACTAAACCTAGCTCGTAACCCTAACCCTAAAACTAAACCTAGCTCCTAACCCTAACCCTAACACTAACTCTAACTCTAACCTCAACCCTAAACCCCCTAGAAACAGCATTTGACCTTGTGGGGACCAATAAAATGTCCCCAGTTGGTAAATGTTTTGTTGGTTTACTATTCTTGTGCGGACTTCTGGTACCCACAGGTATAGTTAAATACATCCACAGCTGCATGTTAGCTAACCTACAACATAACACAACACATCCATTCATATAATGTTCAGTATGTAGTATGTTAGTGAAAACATCCTTCTGTACTAAAATAGAATTAGTGCTAAAAGAAGAAGAACAAGAAGAAGAACAAGAAGAAGGAGGCCAGGATATTGTGCTCACATATCTATGTTCCAATGGTTGGTAGCAGTTTTGAAGTAGCCCCAGCTGGCTGCATACTGGCCAGTCATCATGGCACAGCTCTCCGAACCACAAAGCATGGACACCATATATTCATTGATGGTTCATGTCACAGTGAAGTCAGACAGGAACCCCGGCCTGCATTCAAATGCAAAGTGAAAAGCAGAATGTCCAAGCTTTCTGAATCTATCAGTATATATAGTAAACTCCTGCACATAGGATAAGTGTGAACTGGGTGCAATAGACATGCACTTATCAGGAGTCCACTGGCTGTATATGAAGTACACCTATTGCTCAAAATCAGCCCAGTCATGTAGACATGATATTATAGGCCTATCAAATCAATTCAAATCAAGTTTTATTGGTCACATACACGTGTTTAGCAGATGTTATTGAGTGTAGCGAAATGCTTGTGCTTCTAGTTCTGACAGTGCAGCAATACCTAACGAGTAATATCTAACAATTTCACAACAAATACCTGATACACACAAATCTAAGTTAAGGAATGGAATAAGAATATATAAATATATGGATGAGCAATTTCAGAGCGGCATAGGCTAAGATGCAATAGATAGTATAGAATACAGTATATACATATGAGATGAGTAATGCAAGATATGTAAACATTATTAAAGTGACATTATTAAAGTGACCAGTGTTCCATTTATTAAAGTGGCCAATGATTTCAAGTCTGTATGTAGGCAGCAGCCTCTCTGCGCTAGTGATGGCTATTTAACAGTCTGATGGCCTTGAGATAGAAGCTGTTTTTCAGTCTCTCGGTCCCAGCTCTGATGCACCTGTACTGACCTCGCCTTCTGGATGATAGCGGGGTGAACAGGCAGTGGCTCGGGTGGTTGTTGTCCTTGATGATCTTTTTGGCCTTCCTGTGACATTGGGTGCTGTAGGTGTCCTGGAGGGCAGGTAGTTTACCCCCGGTGATGCGTTGTGCAGACCGCACCACCCTCTGGAGAGCCCTGCAGTTGTCAGGTGCAGTTGCCGTACCAGGCGGTGATACAGCCCGGCAGGATGCTCTCAATTGTGCATCTGTAAAGGTTTATGAGGGTTTTAGGTGACAAGCCAACTTTTTTCAGCCTCTTGAGGTTGAAGAGCGCTGTTGCACCTTCTTCACCACACTGTCTGTGTGGGTGGACCATTTCAGCTTGTCAGTGATATATACGCTGGTATATGGCTCATGTACCAGAAGATAGTGACACAATCAAAGCCCGTGGCTATGATGAGATGTGAGTCTGGGTTTGGTCGAGTATACAGGAAATGACTGTTGCAGCACCCATCCTGCCGGGTGATCAGCTGACTGGTGTCTCTAGGTCTGAAGAGCTGATAGCTATCTACACCTGACCAATCACAGCCTGAGGGTATACAGTGATCATAAAGGACTTGTTTGGATAAAGAGATCTGGTGTTTTCTAAATCAGAAATCTATATCACATAGGCCTAATAGTGGGTGACACACTATTTATGACACAAAACATTTTTTACCTGTTTGGGCTTTCCAGAATATAACCGCATGCATTTGTCCAGACACCCCAATTCTACAGACATTCTGGAGCTTGACTCTAGGCAGAGATGTGATGCACTCATTCAGAGTTGTTATGATTTGTCAAGTGTTCTGCTTTTTGGCCTGCAAAATAAAACCCAATCATATATTTTTTTAAAGAAATCTATAAATCAACAGGATTATATACAATTTGAGAACAAACGCACAGCAGCTTAAACTGCTAAAAAGGCTGCACAATTAAAGCTAGAATCGTTCGTTTTTGTAGAATCCTTTAAGTGGCAGGTAGCCTAGCGGTTAAGAGTGTTGGGCCAGTAACTGAAAGGTTGCAGTTTGGACACACCTACTTATTCAAGGGTTTTTCTTAATTTTTTACTATTTTCTACATTGTAGAATAGTAGTGAAGACGCCATAACTATGAAATAACACATATGGAATCATGCAGTAACCAAAAAAGTGTTAAACAAATCAAAATATATTTTATATTTGAGATTCTTCAAAGTAGCTACCTTTGGCCTTGATGACATCTTTGCACACTCTTTCATTCAGCTCTTTCAATCAGCTTCATGAGGTAGTCACTTGGAATGCATTTCAATTGAGAGGCGTGCCTTGTTAAAAGTTAATTTGTGGAATTTCTTTCCTTCTTAATGCGTTTGAGCCAATCAGTTGTGCGGTGACAAGGTAAGGGTGGTATACAGAAGATACCCCTATTTGGTAAAAGACCAAGTCCATATTATGGCAAGAACAGCTCAAATAAGCAAAGAGAAACTATAGTCCATCATTACTTTAAGACATGGAGGTCAGTAAATCCAGAAAACGTCAAGAACATTGAAAGTTTCTTCAAGTGCAGTTGCAAAAAACCATCAAGCGCTATGATGAAACTGGCTCTCATGAGGACCCCCACAGAAAAGGAAGACCCAGAGTTACCTATACTGCAGAGGATAAGTCCATTAGAGTTACCAGCCTCAGAAATTGCAGCCCAAATAAATGCTTCACAGAGTTCAAGTAACAGACACATCTCAACATCAATTGTTCAGAGGAGACTGCTTAAATCAGGCTTTCTTGGTCGAATTGCTACAAAGAAACCACTACTAAAGGACACCAATAATAAGAAGAGACTTGCTTGGGCCAAGAAACACGAGCAATGGACATTAGACCGGTGGAAATCTGTCCTTTGGTCTGATGAATCCAAACTTGAGATTTTTGGTTCCAACCGCCGTGTCTTTGTGAGACGCAGAGTAGGTGAACGGATTATCTCCGCATGTGTAGTTCCCACCGTGAAGCATGGAGGAGGAGGTGTGATGGTGCTTTGCTGGTGACACTGTCAGTGATTTACTTTTAGTTCAAGGCACACTTAACCAGGATGGCTACCACAGCATTCTGCAGCGATATGCCATCCCATCTGGTTTGAGCTTAGTGGGACTATCATTTGTTTTTCAACAGGACAATGACCCAACACATCTCCAGGCTGTGTAAGGGTTATTTGACCAAGGAGAGTGATGGAGTGCTGCATTAGATGACCTGGCCTCCACAATCACCCGACCTCAACCCAATTAAGATGGTTTGGGATGAGTTGGACAGCAGAGTGAAAGGAAAAGCAGCCAACAAGTGCTCAGCATATGTGGGAACTCCTTCAAGACCGTTGGAAAAGCATTCCAGGTGAAGCTGGTTGAGAGAATGCCAAGAGTGTGCAAAGCTGTCATCAAGGCAAAGGGTGGCTACTTTGAAGAATCTAAAATATATTTGGATTTGTTCAATTTTTGGGGGTTATTACATGATTTCATGTGTGCTATTAGATGTAGAAAATAGTAAAATAAAGAAAACCCCTTGAATGAGTAGGCGTGTAAAATCTTTTGACTGGTACTCTACATACATGCGTTTCGTCGCTGCTGATAGCCGTCTTGGTTTGCAAAGATAAGCTATCCGTTACTGTTTTTGATCTAATATCAAGTAACACAACTTTGACTGAAGTAATTTCAATATCTATGTCCAGAACATAGTTCGCCATGGTTAGCTGCTTGATAGCTTCTGAGATTAGGCTCCTTAGCCTATTAATTATTGTACATTTTATCCAGAGCCCAGCGATTGTAAACAGAGGGCGCTACTAATTTGATCTAAGGCGGACACCATAGACCAAAGTTCGTTTTGGTCACAGGTCACAACAAATACAGTTTAAAGATATTACAAAATTGAAATAAAGAAAATGAATGTTTGATTAAATTGAATTGAAAAGCACATTCATCCATTGACTTCATCAAAAACGAGCAAAAATAAAAGTCCCAGAATGCATTTCGCAAAAAAAGGGCAGATTCAGAAAGACTGGTCGCATCGCAGTTACCTTTGCGCTATTTAGCTAGAATTAGCTTTATTTCTGTAATTACATTCCAGTAGTGAAGCGGTTAGTAAATCAATTGACATGGAATATTAAGTGTCACAAACTAGCTATGTGCCTTTGATGTGTTTGTGAAATAAACGAAGCACTTTATATTATTTTTTAATTCGGTGAGTAAACCGTTGGCTAGCTGCTAACGTTAGCTCCCAGTGTCCAGATGACAGCTGACAAGCCGGTTCGCTAGTGACAAAAATGCTTGCTTTAAACAAGTTTATGCAGAATTTGTACGATACAATAACGTATATGCAGCAATGTAATCATTCAATATTATGTAATGATTTTCTAATGACTTCTTGTTTGCAGCAGCAGCAGTCATCGCTGTAAAACAAACAAGGAGGTGCCGACATGGCCTCAGTCGTAGCGAAACGAGAAGGACCACAGTTCATCAGTGAGGTTGCTGTGAGGGGCAACGCCGCAGTGCTGGACTACTGCCGGACGTCGGTGTCAGCTCTGTCGGGGGCGACAGCGGGCATCCTTGGGCTCACAGGACTGTACGGATTTATCTTCTATTTCCTCGCCTCGTTCCTCCTCTCCCTTCTTCTCATCATCAAGGCCAGTCGCAGGTGGAACAAGTGCTTCAAGTCTCGGAGGATGCTCTTTACAGGAGGGCTTGTTGGAGGTCTTTTTACCTACGTCCTGTTCTGGACTTTCCTCTACGGAATGGTGCATGTGTACTAATAAAATTGACCATAATGTTGAGCAAGTTTTAAACCTAATGTCATGTAAATCCAATTATAATTGTCTAACTTCCCGCAAAACTTTGTAGATATAGGCGATTGATTAAATACCTTGTTAGATTAACTGTTTATTATACAGCTACGTGAAGTATGTCTGTCAGCAACTCTATTTATACATAAGAGAAAGCAGGACATGTTTTAGTTTATTTACTGAACTGTTAACTGCTGCAGTATGTTATTGTTTATCTCTGCTGTATCAACTGCTAGATGTTTGTCATCTAGCAGTTGATACATGTTATAATAAACATTGATCAGTAATGTGCCTGATGCAAAAATATTTTTCAAGTAGTGTAAATAGGATATAACGGCTCTGGTTGGATCCTTCAAAATAAATAACTCCATACAACCTGTTTGTATAATTTATTGATCATAAGATTTGGCAAACAACTGATATGATTGTTCTAAAAATGGCCATTAGCCCTAAAAATGCATTATCATACAATGTTTTGCATTTAAAGGAAATACATTCAACAACTTGCCTCATACTCTAGTTCTGACTTTGTATATACAGACATATTGAACAGGAGAAGGCAAGCAATCCCAAATGAGAAGTATTTATGATAGACAACCTTAGACCCAGTGTATTTTTCAATTGTGTTAAAAAGCAACCGTTCTCTCACGATGAGGTATTCCATCATATGACTCAAGGATTTCATTCTACTACAAGCGGTCTGTCAAGGTTTGAAGGAACACCGCTGCTAGCATAATAATGTAGTTGAGCACTGCAATGGTTTGATTGCATGGCCTAATTGACTCCTCAACAGATGGATTATGATTTGATCTTGGAACAAGTAAATAAGACGTCAGAAATAGAATAGTGCTTTTTCTCTTTGATAAATATCTCACTTCTTGGAGTGTCTGCATTGTCATTGCAGCAGTAAAGTGTAAGGAGAGGAGAGCAATGTCATTTCTATTTTCCAGCCCATCAGTCATCATGTCCAATCTGGACATGCATCACTCCTGAGAGACATAGGAAAACCAGAGCCATGTATCAGCATCAGTAACCTCTGCTGGAAGAGGAGAAGGAGGGTGGGCATCGGGATCAGGACCTCACCCACCCTCGTTTTACTTTCCACCTGCTACAGGACCCAGTCTAGACATCTTGACAATAGCAGAACTTCTTTGTTTCAGGTCTCTCTTGAAAAACAGGTCTTCTGACCTCAATGGGACAACCTGTGTTAATAAAGGATAAATAAAAATGTGTCTCACAGAGCCGCCTCTTGCCTTTAGGGAGCCCTAAGCGAGAATTTTAAAAATAACATTTCCTGCCTTGACAAATGCCATGTTAATACAATATCCGGGTGTATAAACAAAATCAATGGGGGCCTTCTGGAGGTAAAGGGCCCCTGGAGATCAGGGCCCATGGGCACGTTCCCTTCGAGCCCAGCAGGTAATTCAGGTTGAAGGTTTATTTTATTTATTCAACTAGGAAAATCAGTTAAGAACAAATTCTTGTTTAGATAGCTGGCTAGACTAACTTACCTAGCAATCTTATAAAGTGTTAGCTGACATGGGCTAATAGAGTTACTGTCAGTGACTGACAGAAGAACTGCTGATGCACTACCAAATGTTTTAATTGCACGTAAAATCAAAGTTTATTGGTTGTGTACACAAAGTTGTGTATTCTACTATGCTATCTCAACAGTAAGTTGTCCTACGTGCAGCTTCTAGTCTGGTGTCTCACGCTGAATTAATCGGTTAGTGTCGTGGAGGGTGAGTATTATACCGTTGCCCCACAGTTCGTGGAGAGAGAATGTGAACCTCGTTTTTCTCTCCGGTTTTAGGGTCCTGTTTCTCCTCGTTTTTCGTAGAGAGTGTGGTAAGCTCGTGTTGTTCCCCAGCATGTTTCCTGTGTTTTCTTGTGTCTCGGTTCACCAATGTCTTCGCAATCTCTTTGTGCTTCTTGATCCGTTCTTTCCTGTTAAAGGGATGTTTTATTTGTTTTACTGACAGACAGAGAGAAGTAGCAAGGCAAACAATCCAAGACTGTCGTTTATTCAGTAAAGTAAATAATTTCAAAGTGTCAATTCTGTAGTTAGTAGTAATACCATGTCATAGTGTCTTACTTGAGAATCTCAAATTTCCTGTCTCGGTAGAAGGAACTCGTGCTCAACATGTAGACAAATATCATATCACATGCAAATTTTCCCTGAAACAAAGGCAAGGTTCAAGTCAAGACATACAATAGTCACATTAATCATGATAGAAATAAGGCCAACACCCCCCAATAAAGCTTCAGGCAACTTCACAGGCCATAGTGAAAACAAAAATACAAAAAACACTAACTGTCCTGTGGATGTGTACAGCAGACTTCAAAGAGCTGTCTCCTCAGATAAATAAAACTGAAATAGGGCACTATTTATAGGGGCAGAGGGCTTCTGAATGCCAAATTGACCCCTATACACCCAAGGTACTCCTGTAGATATGACAGGTTTAGACAGTGAAAAGAAAATGTAGCGATATTGCTTAGACCTACCCAAATGTTTCAGATCTACAAACAAGGGGATAGTGATAGATTTGGAATGAAGAAGATTAGTATATTGTATGAAAAATGATAGGGGATCGCCCTCTTGTGGTGAAACAGTGCATTCAGAAAGTATTCAGACCCCTTGACTTTTTACACATTTTGTTACATTACAGCCTTACTATAAAATGGATGAAATTAAATACAAATCCTCATCAATCTACACACAATACCCCATAATGACAAAGCGAAAACAGGTTTTCAGAAATGTTCGCAAATGTATTACAAATAAAAAACAGAAATACCTTATTTACATAACTATTCACACCCTTGGCAATGAGACTTGAAATTGACCTAAGGTGTATCTTGTTTCCATGGATAATCCTTGAGATGTTTCTACAACTTGATTGGAGTCCACCTGTGGTAAATTCAATTGATTTGACATTATTTGGAAAGCCACACACCTGTCTATATAAAGGTCCCACAGTTGACAGTGCATGTCAGAGCAAAAACCAAGCCACAAGGTCGAAGGAAATGTCTGTAGAGCTCCGAGACAGGTTTGTGCTGAGGCACAGATCTGGGGAAGGGTACCAAAACATTTCTGCAGTGGCCTCCATCATTCTTAACTGGAAGAAGTTTGGATCCACCAAAATTTTTCAGAGAGCTGGCCACCCAGCCAAACTGAGCAATCAGGGGAGAAGGACCTTGGTCATGGAAATGACCAAGAACCCGATGGTCACTCTGAAAGAGCTCCAGAGTTCCTCTGTGGAGATGGGAGAACCTTCCAGAAGGACAACCATCTCTGCAGCACTCAACCAACCCAGCAGCATACCACCGCTGGCTTGCTTCTGAAGCTAAGCAGGGTTGGTCCTGGTCAGTCCCTGGATGGGAGACCAGATGCTGCTGGAAGTGGTGTTGGAGGGCCAGTAGGAGGCACTCTTTCCTCTGGTCTAAAAAATATCCCAATGCCCCAGGGCAGTGATTGGGGAGACTGTCCTGTATAGGGTGCCGTCTTTCGGATGGGACGTTAAACGGGTGTCCTGACTCTCTGAGGTCATTAAAGATCCCATGGCACTTATCGTAAGAGTAGGGGTGTTAACCCCGGTGTCCTGGCTAAATTCCCAATCTGGCCCTCAAACCATCATGGTCACCTAATAATCCCCAGTTTACAATTGGCTCATTCATCCCCCTGTAACTATTCCCCAGGTCGTTGCTGCAAATGAGAACGTGTTCTCAGTCAACTTACCTGGTAAAATAACGGTAAAATAAAATAAATAAATAAATGCCTTTATGGTAGAGTGGCCAGATGGAAGCCCCTCCTCAGTAAAAGGCATATGACAGCCCACTTGGAGTTTGCCAAAAAGGCATCTAAAGGGCTCTCAGACCATGAGAAACAAGATGCTTTGGTCTGATGAAACCAAGAAGAAACTTTTTGGCCTGAATGCCAAGCGTCACATCTGGAAGAAACCTAGCACCATCCCTACGGTGAAGAATGGTGGTAGCAGCATCATGCTGTGGGGATGTTGTTCAGCAGCAGGGACTGGGAGACTAGTCAGGATCAAGGGAAAGATGAACGGAGCAAAGTACAGCTAGATCCTTGATGAAAACCTGCTCCAGAGAGCCCAGGACCTCAGACTGGGGCGAAGGTTCGCCTTCCAACAGGACAACGACCATAAGCACACAGCCAAGACAACACAGGAGTGGCTTTGGGACAAGTCTCTGAATGTCTTTGAGGAGCCCAGCCAGAGCCCGGACTTGAACCCGATCGAACATCTCTGGAGAGACCTGAAAATAGCTGTGCAGCGATGCTCCCCATCCAACCTGACAGAGCTAGAGAGGATCTGCAGAGAAGAATGGGAGAAACGAGACTCGAGGCTGTAATCACTGACAAAGGTGCTTCAACAAAGTACTGAGTAAAGGGTCTGAATACTTATGTAAATGTGATATCAGTTTTACATTTTTTTAATACATTTGCAAAAAACTCTAAAAACCTGTTTTTGCTTTGTCATTATGGGGTATTGTGTGTGGATTGATGATGGATTTAAAAAAATAATCTATTTAGAATAAGGCTGTAACGTAACAAAATGTGGAAAAAGTCAAGAGGTCTGAATACTTTCCGAATGCATTGCATTTCAAAAGCATTTGATAGCATCCAACCTGGGCATGCTGCATAAAACAGAATTACAGGGAAGTATTTTTTTTTGGGGGGGGGGGGGGGGGGGATAGACATGCATGTGTATTGGAAACAAATTAAAACACAAATCTATTAAATAACTTACCATGCCCATAATAGCGAGCCCAGACCCAATAGCTATTACTGTGGGAATGATATTGAATTTTCCAGCCTGAAGAACACAATAAAGAACAAAGAACATTCGATCTGACACAGACTGTAATATTACCAACACATTCAATTAGACAAGTAAGTGTAGCTAGAATCACTGTCATACCCGTCCATTCACCATGATATCAAAGCGAATCCCATAGACTTTATACAAAGTCCGATAGCTCTCTCCAGCTTCATCTTTGTAATACCGGGCATATCTGGAAAACAAACAAATCAGCTGTTTGGAACAGAAATGTCAACAACTGCTTGGTAGAGATAGATCTGAGATTAAATACAGTACTTGGAGAGAGCTCAAGCTTTATTAGCTCAGGCTAATAACTTTTCAGAATAGTGCATGGATTATTATATCTGCATGAAGTAAAACATGCTTAAGATGCAGTACGGGGATCTTAAGCACAACAAATTTGTAACATGTTGTACCAATTGGATTCATAAAATATCATGCGAATTGCAACAACAACAACAAAAAATGGGGACCCGTTTCAGGTCATGAGCACCACTTTCAAAACTACTGGCTGAAATTATACTTTAATGCATGTCAAGATGTACCTGAAGTTGTAGCCTGATGTGACAGAGCTGTTTAAGTTCATATCCAAACGAGTAAAGCTGTACTCTGGGTTACACTGTGAGTAGTCCTTATCCAAATCACAGTTCCACTCAATCAGAATTCCAACTGACCCACCCTGAGAGATGCGGAGAGAGAGAGAGAGAGAGAGAGAGAGAGGAGAGAGAGAGAGGAGAGAGAGAGAGAGAGGAGAGAGGAGAGAGGGAAGAGAGAGAGAGAAGAGAGAGAGAGAAGAGAGAGGAGAGAGGAGAGAGGAGAGAGAGAGAAGAGAGAGGAGAGAGGAGAGAGGAGAGAGGAGAGAGGAGAGAGGAGAGAGGAGAGAGGAGAGAGGAGAGAGGAGAGAGGAGAGAGGAGAGAGGAGAGAGAGAGAGAGAGAGAGAGAGATTACACTGTTTATGAATAAACACCTGTGCTTGACGTTGCTCTAAATATGGAGGATTACTCTATTGCCCTGCTATTCAAGATTTACTTTCTTAACCTTGACTATGAACTGTAGTCACATTTACATCAACTCCTCGTTAAACATTAACAACTAGGAACATAAATATACTGTACTTCACAACATTAAAACTGGCAACTCTAATGATAACACAGTAGCTACTACACTGCTGATCATCTTCGCCATATATGGTAAGAATGGCTCTGGTTAACCCATTGTCTTGTTCTATGCTGGGTGTTCGGCTATATTAACAACAAAAGTTAGTGTTTACTTGTAAATGTCTACCATGAGGTTACTAGGGAGTTGAGGTGAAAGCTCTTTATGCAGGGCTCTGACAGGCCACTTAATACAGATCTAGCAACTGCTATGTTTCATATTGTTGTTGTAATTATTGTTATTCATTTAAAATGTCAGGCCTAATGACTGCAACCTACATGGCAAATGTCCAATTAAATGTAATCAAAATTATGGTAATTACCTAACTGCCTGAAAGCAAGCATAATTATCAAATGGACTGGAGGAAAATAGAATTACACCACTCCCACACTGCTTGGATAGAATGATGAAAGCCTGAAAAGCCTAATTTGGATTCAGTGGACTTAGTGTTTAACAAGAAACCCAACCCTCTATGCCAGGTCTCTCTCTGCCAGGGAAAGTGGTCTCCTGACCTCAATGGGACAACTTGGTTAAATAAAGGATCAATTGAAAGATAAAAAAAAAATACATTTATGTACCACTACAGCCATGTTCTGAAAATCATGTCCAGTCCTGCTGACTAGGTCTCCCAGACGGAAGATGGGGCAGTAGGGATGTAGGTCGTTGTCATAGGAACATCTCTTTAGATAGGAGTCATTACCGGTGTCCAGGACATTTGACCTGCGGGAAAAATAGACAGAACAGGACATGTCATTTTTTTTATATGTGATTAGTAGTCCAGTATCATACTTTTCCTTGGCTAAATCCAAAAAAGGTCATAGGCCTAAACCAGTAAGAATGAACTGAACAATTAAGTTATCTTATCACCTTGAAATGACACGCTTTTCTCTGTAACCCTTAGATAAGGAATAGCACAGAGTTACATATATGATCTATAATTTCTTAAATAGCTCATATGGCACTGCAAATATATTATGCTATTTCAAGCTGCCCATCTAGTAAACTGTTCATTTTATTCATGCTGCTCATTCAAGGAACTTCAAATCTGTCGTTCTAAAAAAATAAATAAAAAAATAAAAAATAAGTAACTTCATAGTTCAAGCACTTCATAGTTTAGACACTTTCCATTCCATACACACAATGTAGGGGAGAGTGGGGTATGTTGAGACATTTTTTACATTCAGTATCACTACATCAAGGGAAATATAGTATTATTTCTAACAAATATATGTATATTTATTTCAGGATATTGTGTATCCCTGGAAATAATCTGAATTATTGTAAACATAAGTTTTGAAAACATAGTTTTTACAAAACAAGTGGTCTCTTGGCACAACTTACCCTGGGTATGGGGTAAATTGAGCATAGGGACAGGATAAGTTGAGTCACCTTGGGGTAAGTGGGTGATGGTGTCCTGTGCCAGTGGCGTGTGATGGTAGGTCAAAGTTTAATTAATGGAATGGGAGTGTGGTATAATTGTACATCTTCAATGTATGCCTACATTCAGCTATACACTGAGTATACAAAACATATTTCCATGACATAGACTGACCAAGTGAATCCAGATGAAAGCTATTATTGATGTCACTTGTTAAATCTAGTTCAAATCAGTGAAGAAGGGGAGGAGACAGGTTAAATAAGGATTTTTAAGCCTTGAGACACCGGAGACATGGATTGTGTATGTGTGCCATTCAGAGGGGGAATGGGCAAGCAAAAAGATTGAAGTGCCTTTGAACAGGTATGGTAGTATGTAGTATGGTAGTAGGTGCCAGGTGCACCGGTTTGTGTCAAGAAATGCAACGCTGCTGGGTTTTTCACGCTCAACAGTTTCCTGTGTGTATGAAGAATGGTCCCCCACCCAAAGGACATCCAGCCAACTTGACACAAAACTGTGGGAAGCATTGGACTCAACATTGGCCAGCATCCCTGTGGAACGCTTTTGACAACTTGTAGAGTCCAATCCCCGACAAATTGAGGCTGTTCTGGGGGTGGGGTTCCTAATGTTTGGTATACTCAAGATATCTCTGTTTAATATCACTTACTCTTCCATTTCTGGACCAGTGGTCTGGGCCAGGGATGATGTTTCGATATGCCAATTCATAGGAACGTTTTATGCATAAGCCCATGAAACTGGTCCACGAGATTCTTGGTATGTTTAGCAAGCTCAGACTCCATTGTCATCAGAGAAGACCGTGTGTACCTCTGCTACTCTAACATAGCCTCTCTTTCACACAGGTACATGTTCATTTTATTTTTGGTAATGTACCTCTTCAGTGTCATTCAGTAAATTTTCGCAGCCCTTACTGCTGATCGAATGGACTTCTTCGCTTCTCTGACTTCCTTGGCTGCTCTCTCAAGAACCTCAAGGGGGGCTAGACCCCTGCTTGTTTTACGTTTGTATACACAGGGCATGATGATGTCTGCTCTGTAACAATACAAATCTTGAGTTCATATGCATGACACATAGCAAAAATACTATGCATAAAAATGACAAAATGTAAACATCAACTTTACCCAAGGCAAACATTTTGACTATATTTGCCCACACAGCTTCAAGGATGCACTTTCATGCTAGGTTTAGGACCTCATATTGTAGCTTATAAGAGACCCCAACTGATGTACAAAACTATCTGCTTTGGTTTAGATAAACCTCTAACACAATACATTCATTTTTTTCCATGTGGTTTCAATCCTTCACAGACTCAATGCAATGATGACCTCTTCTTAAATATTTGGTCACATTATTAATTTTGTGTATGGTTTCCTAGAAACACGCTCCCCTAATCAAAATATCTACAACTGAAATTATGAATCATGAATTGGCAGAGGTCTGATGTCTCTGTGCTTTCCTATTAGGCATGGAAAGACACCACCGATGTTCTGGCTGATGAACCCTTCTACAACAACAGCCTTACTGACATGAGAGCACAGTGAGCCAATCAGATCTGTTCTGACACCTGTCCTGGACTAGGCCTGCGCTGTTGTCAAGGACGTCTCAGATGACCGCTCCACTGTCTCACTGAACACACACATACACACACGCACCCAGTATGCACGTGTACAGACACATTCACTGGGCCCTGGGCAATATGGCTATGGGTGTATATAAATAGAAGGGACTGTGCACCCTCATAGCTATCCAAAGCAGTTCTAGGACATGTATCCCCCACTGCCCTACTTACACATACTTAATGATCTATGTCACTGACACTGACTGTTTCCCTAGAGACAGATAGCCTCTACTACCCTGAAGTCTGCATGAACAAGCGCCACTTAACACCACACCACTTACTTGGAGAATTCAAACTTCGGAAACCTGACAGAGTTCTTGATGTAAATTGTGAAGATTTCTGCCTTGCTTAATAAAGCCTCCCTGGAAAGTAAGGGGGAAAGTGTTAAATCAAAGTGACTTCTGCATAATGGTAGATGATCAGGACAAGGTACTTCAGAATACTGAAGTACATAACATAGTGTATGTAGTGGGTACATTTATACTGAGACTCAATGCAAAAGTGACAATTTCATTATTTTCACAGCAAAAGAGGATGAATTCTCACAAGGGTTTACGTCCTGTCTCAACAGGACACCAGCCATGTATCTCACAGGTCCCTGTAGAGTTTAAACACAGGCCGGTCTTCACCCCTGCAAGGGAAGGTAAAGATCGCTGTCAACATCCTGGAAAGACATAATAATCTTGGGGAAAATTAGGGTGAAGGGTAATGCGTAGGAGTTACCAAAGTTGAATAATTTTGGCATGCAATATTTTTCTAAGGAATTTCCTAGAGAGACATTTGTCCAATTCCAACGCTGTGATTCTCATAAGCTTTCTACACATTAGCGGTATACATGTGCATCTAAGAGAAATGTGATCATAGCCAGTGTTTTAATCTGTAAATAAATGTGAATCTTGGAAATGTAAATAGAAATTAGATAAAGACTGCCCCAGTTGACTATATTAGTCCTTACCATTGCCAGCAACTACCGCCTCACCCTCAGCACAATCCTCATTGTTTACACATTGGCCATCTGGCACCTTAGGGCTCTGGAGAACATAGGACACGTTGCTGCAGTTAAAAATGCAAGCCTGTATTCAAAGCAGTGTATTGAAGAGCCTAGAGATTATGATTATTAACATACAATAGCATAGTGACCACAGTGGGGAGCACTATTTGAACGCTAAAGCAATTTAGGAAAACACAATGTTATTGGACCAGTTTAGGAAAACACACACACTTCATACTATGAAGTTTTTATCTTCATTAAACATAATGAATCAATCATTCATAACTTATCATAGCGGCACCGAAAGCGTACTTTAACATCAAATAAGCAATTATTGGAAGACAATGGCAAGGTCAAGCCATCTTTCTCTGAGGAAAGAACTGTTGGGCCTGAGGCATTACAAATAAAGCTCTAGGCAGTTTGGATTCTGACATCCGCCTCAAATTACTAGCCGTTTTTTTCTGCTTGCTTTGCCATATATGGTAAGAACCATAGCATCATCAATGCTGACTTAGTGGAGTTTAATTTCCTTGTTTAATTGGATCATTAAAGTATTGATATCTCAGCTGCACAGTCATCCAATCTCTATCTCAGGGGGATCTTTGAAAATAAATTCAATAAACAAGGTTTTGTCTAGATTATGGTAGTACGAAATTGCTTTTCACTCACCTCAGCACAGAACCCAAGGCTCTGATGCGGGGTCTCGATGTAATTTGTAACAATGAAGAAAACCTGTTCACCCTGAAAAACAACAACAAGCTAAAACTATACTTTCCTCAATCAGGTTAGTCAGGGGACTGATGGACTGTGTGTTGACTATACAAAATTAAATCCCTAAATACATATTCTTTTTTCAAAGCTTTTAATAAGCTTAAATATAAATAGCACAGTTTCTCACCACATATTAATATAGTTTTACAAAATACAAAATGAAGGAGATCCAGTGGTGACTGACTGGGCTCACCATGTGGACCAGAGCAGGCTTTTCTATTGAATCTGTTTATCATTGAGTAGCTAAAGGTTAAGTGAATTATACTGATTCGAGTTGAGAATCAACTCCCTATCTTTTATTTAACAAGACAGATGAAATTGAGTGTCTATTGAGGAAACAGACTCATAGCTAAAATGCATATAACGATTGTCCTGTTGCTCTACAGCCTGTACAGTATATCGTCCAATGATTCTAATCATCGTCATTTCCATGACCATACAAGATAAACATTATTTAAAAAGAGTTGAAGAGCACTCTAAACACATGTCAACTTCTCATATTCTAAAACAGTACCAAATGGATGTTCAAAATAGCTGACAAAGATGCTTATGCCAATGTTTCATAAAGTGCACTAATCTCATGCTATAGCCAGATATACTGCCAGATATACTGTCTCTATGGATGTGATGTAAAGCTGCATGTGGTGGCCTGTTACTTTAAAAATCAGTTGGGTGTGATTGAAAACTGATGAAAGTGAGTTAATGGAGAGACCTCATAAAAATTTTACTCATTGTACTTGAAAACATACAATATCAATGACATGCTGTATCACTGACTGAGCTTCGGCTTCAACTCAATAAGACTTGAATGAATCATTTAGCAGTAGCCTGTGTACTGTTTGTCGGCTCTACCTGTGTACATAAAACCTCCCAAAAAGTCCCTGAATCTCACCGTTGGAGGTATGACATAATCCTCAGGCCCCCACAGGCGAAGTCCAGTTTCCGTGTTGTTGGTCATGACTACTCCTTTCAGCTTGGTGATGACAGAGCTCTGGACGGTCTCCTCCCTCGATTGGTACCCCTTCTTAAACACTAAAACCCACCTGAGAATTTAAACACACTGATTATTGATTGATTGATTTTTTTCTGTAAATTCATTAATTTTAACTCTCGGTCACATATGAAAATAGATTAGTTGTCAGACACTTATAAAATTAACATTGATGGTTATTTGAACAAACTTGGATCCTTCATGTGCTGAGTGGTCATAAGACACATAAATGTCAAATGCATTCTATAACCCTGTTATAGAATACTGTAATACATGGTAATGAGATGAGGGAGAGGAGGCAGTCATGAAAGGATACTTTCATTTTGTGGAGGAATGATTTGTCTCTGTGACATGGGTGGATTATTTCGGGTCAAAAGTAATGTAACAAAAAAAATGCTTTATTTACATTTACCCGAACTGCAATTATTAATTTGATTTTTGTTGAGAATTTCTCTAATTGTATGAAGGAACATAGGAACAGATTGACAAGTTGAACTGGTAGCCTACCAGCCTAATACACACTTTTTTACAAGGGTACATGACGTTAAAAGTTAATGACGGTAGCCTCGTGAAGGGGAGGTATATATCCTTCTGGAATTCTAGGTCTCTGGAATTATTATTGCAAAAATATATTTAAAAAAGTATATTGTCTGTATACTCTCATAGTGCATCAATATAGCCACCTGAGGGTACCTTGGTAAAGCTGGTTTGAGATTCGATATTCACCAGACATTAGGACCTAAAAACGTCAATAGCTCCCAAATGATTTGAGCTACATACCTCAGGTTGAGTTATTTATGAAGGAAAAAAGGTGTACAACATTGCACAGTCTTATTTTCCAGATTCCGACCCAAGTTTCATAATCACATGGCAACAGTGTAGGCAGCCTGGTGCTGTGGTAATGCAAATAGTTAGGAACTGTCAAACAAAGTGCATGATCACAATATTCAAATTTCACCACGTGACTTTGTAACCTTATTTCTACTGTCCATTATTCCTTATATAGTGAAGCATGTTGCACACCCTTTAGTTTTCATACAATGAAAGGAAAGGGGGATACCTAGTCAATGATTCATACATAAAAAAAGAAATAACTTAAAAATCAATAGCTCCTTGACCATGTGACCAAGACACTTCAAACCAACTTTGGAATGTTGTCCCTACCACAGCGTAGGGACACACATCACACCCTTCGGTTATTTTACTGTAATTTATTCTTTCTAATCTTTTTTTACTTAGAAATTCAATATCTCCTTGATCACATGACCTAAGCACCTTAAACCAACTGTGTATTGTTCACATCATAGGGAAACACATTGAACACCGTTTGGTTTTCCTATAAAGTGTTTACACAATTTCTTTGTCAATATATGAAAATGTAAAAATTCAATAGCTCTTTAACCAGGTGACTTAGCAACCTTATTTCAACTGTCCATTATTCTCTATATAGAGAGTCATGTTGCACACACTTTGGGTTTCCTATAAAATACATGATTTAATATAAATATATGAAACTTTAACATGTCAATAGGTCTTCAACCACGTCACTTAGCAGCCTCATTTCAACTGTCCATTATTCATTGGTTTTTATATACTGTATATATTTATAAAAAATCTTTCCAAATTCAATAGAACCTTAACCATGTGACCTTGACACCCCAAATCAACTTTGGAAAATTCACATGATAGGAACACACATCACACCCCCATTGGTGGATTCATTTATTTGACCTTAATGTACTAGTAAACATGTTTTGTAGAATTTCTATAGCTCCTTGATCTAAGTGAGCAGTCGAATTGCAGTGGTAATGAAGCTGCCCCTGCCTCAGTTGGTCATGAACGTTGGTGTATGTACTGTATCTTAGACCAGAGGGCAGACTCTGGAAGAAGCCACACATATTGTGAATTGAGTCCCCTGCTCTTTGTGTTGCCTTCTTCGTTTGCCTGTGTGTCATACATCCTCTAAAGGCCTGAGCACTGCTGCTCTCAGACAGCAGAGCCCATACTGACTACCTTCCTCAGCTTGATGTAACATGTGGCAGGTGTAATAGCTCTGCAGGATTGTGGGAACTACATTGATGCGCCTCAGTCTCCATAGCAGGTAAGTGTGAAATGTACTGTGTTTTCAGTGAAGTTAAGGCATCTGCCTGTAATAGTCCCTAAATAATTGAAATTGATGCACCTCTCTACCTATTCTCAATTGAGGGTCAGCTGAAGTAATGAAATCAGCCTTCTTTCTGAAGTCAGAGGACCTCCTTCGCTTTCTCCACACAGTGATTTGTGAATGGTGCAGTCTTTAATAAACTCCATTGCTTATTACATGTCTATCACCAATTTGTTATGCATCTTTATTTCTTATTTTATTACATGTTTCCAGACACGGCTGATGATCATCTATTACCATGTCTACCTCCAGTTTCTAAATATAGCTTAAATCTCTACCCATAGCTAAAAGACTCCTGATATCTCCAGGAGTGAAAGTATAATTTTTTGTCTTAATCTGTTGTTGTCTGGTACGGCCGTTTTGCTAGCTAGGGCCATCTACTTAAAGGGCTGCCTGTCTTTCCAGTAGCCTACTTGGTATGTGAACTGCTGATTGCTCATAACTTGCAGCTGATTGTTGACACATCAACCAGGATTAAGGGGCAAAACTAAGACTGTCGCTGAAACAAAGACTGTTCTGCAGTGTTTTTCGAGGAATGAAGGTGAGGAAGGCTCCACAGCATTCGCGCACTTGATCTTACCTAGTTACTTTCAGATTCTCATTTTGCTCTTTTGTAGCTTTGTAAACTATGTGTATGTTTTCTATACCTATTTGCTCCTCTCACTGTGGACTTTACAGACAATCCCCACCCCTTGGCAGCAACCCTTCTATCAGAACAGG
The DNA here is from genome assembly GCF_029448725.1 of Salvelinus fontinalis. NCBI lineage: Eukaryota > Metazoa > Chordata > Actinopteri > Salmoniformes > Salmonidae > Salvelinus > Salvelinus fontinalis. The sequence goes on along the minus strand of NC_074677.1, from coordinate 26,222,876 downwards.
GCTGCAGGCAGCTGAGCCAAAATGGAGAAAAACTAAACTTCCTAGGATGACCTATCATCCTTTCACTCCCTCCTCTTTACCTGCTGCTAAAGCCACTTTCTATCACTCTACATTTCAAGCTTCTCTCTTTAACCGTAGGAAACTATTATCCACCTTCTCCTCCCTCCAGCCACTCAAGCCATAGACTGACAACAGGCTCCTGAACAGCTTCTATCCCCAAGCCATAAGACTGCTAAATACCTAACAGAATGGCTATACAGACAATTTTATTTTTATCTTTGCACTGTCTTTATGCACACTCACAGGAGTCTACAGTCATGGCCAAAAGTTTTGAGAATGACAGATATTAATTTCCACAAAGTCTGCTGCCTCATTGTCTTTAGATATTTTTGTCAGATGTTACTATGGAATCCGGAAGTATAATTACAATCATTTCATAAGTTTCATAGGCTATTACTGACAATTACATGAAGTTGATGCAAATAGTCAATATTTGCAGTGTTGACCCTTCTTTTTCAAGACCTCTGCAATCTGCCCTGGCATGCTGTCAATTAACTTCTGGACCACATCCTGACTGATGGCAGCCCATTCTTGCATAATCAATGCTTGGAGTTTGTCAGAATTTGTGGGTTTTTGTTTGTCCATGTTACGTTCCCCAGTTTCTGTGTTGTGGTTTTGTTTGTATGTGTGTGTTTCAGGAAATGGCTTCCTGAAATTCCCCCCAAGCAGCTGATTGGTCGGCCACATCGATGATTGGAGATCTGAACCCGCCCTCTTGTCAGGGGATACAGCTGTATCCCATTACAGACTCCTTCTCCAGCTATATAAGCCAGTGTTCTGTTGCTCAGAAGAGAGAATATTGATATGTCCTGTGTTTTTTGATCTCTCTCCCTCTCAAAAAAAAAAACAGGACATATCAATAATCTATATATATTTTTTGGTATGTCGTATGCTGGTTGTTGCAGAGAGAGAGAGCTGATGGGTAAATTCTGTGTTAGTTGTCGCTCAGAGTTTTTGGTTAAGTATTGTATAGCCGCTGCTTCTGAGGTATGTGTGTGCCATTAGGATGCAGTGGTTTTGATTATTGGTGTTATTCTGTTTAATTTGTTCCCAGGGGGGAAGGGGAAGGCACCTAGCGAGTGCTTAGGCAAGAGGCCTGCGGGCATACATAACCCGTAGTATTTACTGTCTATACATACTAGGTAAGACCTCGGCGGACCACCCCCTGTATTTTGGTTAGCGCACCAGGTGGTGCTAAGTTAGATAAGTAGTGGGTAGGCAGGTAAGGTAGGAGGGGGCTTTGACATTTACTTTCTTTGCTTTGGTTCTGTTCAGCCACTTTTTCCCAAATTTACCGTGTGAAGGAATAAATACCCAGTAAACGGTAAATTTTCTTCCTTTGTCATCCTTACTCACACCTACAATCCCATACCTCTTTAACTCCACGGGGAGTTGAGTTGGAGCAGGGTGTTACGTACGCCTTTTAGAGCGGGAACGCAAGTCCACCCGCCTCTTGAGGATTGACCACAAGTTCTCAATGGGATTTAGGTCTGGGCCATGATCCCAAAATATCGATGTTTTGTTCCCCGAGCCACTTAGTTATCACTTTTGCCTTATGGCAAGGTGCGCCATCATGCTGGAAAAGGCATTGTTCATCACCAAACTGTTCCTGGATGGTTGGGAGAAGTTGTTCTCGGGGGATGTGTTGGTACCATTCTTTATTCATGGCTGTGTTCTTAGGCAAAATTGTGAGTGAGCTCACTCCCTTGGCTGAGAAGCAATCCCACACAGACACAGAACTGATGGTAGCGATCACCTCGTCTTCTCCGGACAAGCTTTTTTCCAGATGCCCCAAACAATCGGAAAGGGGATTCATCAGAGAAAATGACTTTACCCCAGTCCTCAGCAGTCCAGTCCCTTACCTCTATACATACTGCATCTACCACTATCACTCCAGTATTCCTGCACATTGTAAATATGGTACTGGAACTGACCCTGTATATAACTTCTTACTTTCTCGTGTTCTTATTTCTTATTTCTTGTGTGTTTTAGTTCTACCTTACATTGATATTGATTACTGCATTGTTGGATTTGGAGCTTGCAAGAAAGGCATTTCACTTTACTTGTGCACACACAACTTGAACTTAACTAATCCTCCACCCCCTCCCTGTCTGCGGACGACTTTGTCAACCACTTTGAAAAGAAGGCTGATGACATCCGCTCCTCATTCACTCAGCCTATTGAGTCCACTGGTCCCACTCACACAGAACTATCCTACGCTGGCCTCTTTCTCTCCTCTCTCTCCAGATGAAATCATGCAACTCGTGAGGTCCAGCCGCCAAACAACCTTCCCTATCGACCCCATCCTCCCTTCTCCAGACCATCTCTGCTGACCTTCTCCCATTCCTTACTTCCTTCATCAACTGATCCCTAACCACTGTCTACGTCCCCTCTGACGTTAAAATGTCCAGAGTCCCTTCACTTCTCAAGAAACCAACCCTCGACCCCTCTGACATCAAACTACAGACTGGTATCTCTGATCACATGCTGTCTCTGATCACATCTCTCGTTATCACTCTCAGAATGTTCTTCTTGACCCTAATCAGTCAGGCTTCAAGACGGGTCACTCAAGTGAGACTCCTCTGTGTCACGGAGGCTCTCTGCACTGCCAAAGCTTACTCTCTCCTCTGTTCTCATCCTCCTAGATCTATCCACTGCCTTCGACATTGTGAACCATCAGATCTCCTCTCCACCTTCTCAGGGCTGGGCGTCTCAGGCTCAGGACATTCTTGGATTGTATTCTACCCTGCAGAGCGCTTCTACTAGGTAATGTGGAGAGGATCTGTGTCTGCATTACGTACTCACTACTGGTATCCCCCCAGGGCTCAGTTATAGGTCCTCTCCTCTTCTCTCTATACACCAAGTCACTCAGCTCTGTCATATCCTCAAATGGTCTCTCCTATCACTGCCATGCGGATGACACTCAAATACACTCCCCTTTTACTCTGTTCCGAACACACTAGACGACTAGTTCTTATAGACTTTAGCCATACCCTTATCCTACTCCTCTTCTGATCCTCTGGTGATGTAGAGGTTAACCCAGGCCCTGCAGCCCCCAGCATCACTCCCATTCCCCAGGCGCTCTCATTTGTTGACTTCTGTAACCGTAAAAGCCTTGGTTTCATGCATGTTAACATTAGAAGCCTCCTCCCTAAGTTTGTTTAATTCACTGTTTTAGCACACTCCGCCAACCCGGATGTCCTAGCCGTGTCTGAATCCTGGCTTAGGAAGGCCACCAAAAATCCTGAAATTTCCATCCCTAACTATAACATTTTCTGACAAGATAGAACTGCCAAAGGGGGCTGAGTTTCAATCTACTGTAGAGATAGTCTGCAGAGTTCTGCCATAGTATCCAGGTCTGTGCCCAAACAATTCGAGCTTCTACTTTTAAAAATCCAACTTTCCAGAAACAATTCTCTCACCGTTGCCGCTTGTTATTGTGACGACCCTCCCACTCTGTCTACCGTATTCTCTCTTTGTTCTTGTTTCCTTATTAGGATGTCGGTGGGCGGAGTTGGGAGGGTCGTCAGCTACATGGGAAACACCTGGGCCCACTGGCATAGGATAAATGCACCATTTCCCCATTCATAGGAAAGACTCTCTCCATGCAGACACCTTGATAGATTTTGTTGTGGTTTTTTGTGACTTTTTGGTTGTTTGTTTTAGCACCTTTCAACACCCCACATTATCACATTCATGCATGCCAAAACACTCACTTACACTACTGATTACTGCATACACACACCATTGTTAATTGCATTTAGGTTACTTTATTTAATAAATATATTTTGTTACTCCTTATCTCCACGTTGTCTCCCTTTTGTTACGGGCTTTGAGCCGGTTCGTGACAAGATAGACCCCCTTCAGCCCCCAGCTGTGCCCTGGACACCATATGTGAATTGATTGCCCCCATCTATTTTCAGAGTTCGTACTATTAGGTGACCTAAACTGGGATATGCTTAACACCCCAGCCGTCCTACAATCTAAGCTAGATGCCCTCAATCTCACACAAATTATCAAGGAACCTACCAGGTACAACCCTAAATCCGTAACCATGGGCACCCTCTTAGATATCATCCTGACGAACTTGTCCTATAAATACACCTCTGCTGTCTTCAACCAGGATCTCAGCGATCATTGCCTGCGTGCGTGATGGGTCCACGGTCAAACGACGACCCCGCATCACTGTCAAACGCTCCCTAAAACACTTCAGCGAGCAGGCCTTTTCTAATCGACCTGGCCCGGTATCCTGGAAGGATATTGACCTCATCCCATCAGAGGATGCCTGGTTGCTCTTCAAAAGTGCTTTCCTCGCCATCTTAAATAAGCATACCCCACTCAAAAACGTTGAACTAAGAACAGATACAGCCCTTGGTTCACCCCAGACTTGACTGCCCTTGACCAGCACAAAAACATCCTGTGGCGTTCTGCATTAGCATCGAATAGCCCCCGCGAAATGCAACTTTTTTTATTTACATTTTTTATTTTAAATTTTATCCCCTTTTCTCCACATTTTTCGTGGTATCCAATCGCTAGTAATTACTATCTTGTCTCATCGCTACAACTCCCGTACGGGCTCGGGAGAGACGAAGGTCGAAAGCCACGCGTCCTCCGAAGCACAACCCAACCAAGCCGCACTGCTTCTTAACACAGCGCGCCTCCAACCCGGAAGCCAGCCGCACCAATGTGTCGGAGGAAACACCGTACACCTGGCCCCCTTGGTTAGCGCGCACTGCGCCCGGCTCGCCACAGGAGTCGCTGGAGCGCGATGAGACAAGGATATCCCTACCTGCCAAACCCTCCCTAACCCGGACGACGCTAGCCCAATTGTGCGTCGCCCCACGGACCTCCCGGTCGCGGCCGGCTGCGACAGAGCCTGGGCGCGAACCCAGAGACTCTGGTGGCGCAGCTAGCACTGCGATGCAGTGCCCTAGACCACTGCGCCACCCGGGAGGCCCCTGAAATGCAACTTTTAAGGGAAGTCGGGAACCAATATACTCAGTCAGTTAGGAAAGCTAAGGCTAGCTTTTTCAAACAAATTTTCTTCCTGTAGCACTAATTCCAAAAAGTTCTGGGACACTAAAGTCCATGGAGAATAAGAGCACCTCCTCCCAGCTGCCCACTGCACTGAGGATAAGAAACACTGTCACCACCGATAAATCTACGATAATCAATCATTTCAATAAGCACCCCCTGCTTCTCCTTCACACAAATCCAGACAGCGGATGTTCTGAAATCCCTGCAAAATATGGATCCCTACAAATCAGCTGTCTGGACCCTCTCCTTCTAAAATTATCCACTGAAATTGGTGCAACCCCCATTACTAGCCTGTTCAACCTCTTTTCGTCTGAGATCCCCCTTTTCAAAGGGGGAGACACTCCAGACCCAAACCGTTAGACTTATATCCACACTGCCCCGCCTTTCTAAAATCTTCGAAAGCCAAGTTAACAAACAGATCAACAATCATTTCGAATCCCACCGTACCTTTTCCACTATGCAATCTGGTTTCTGAGCTGGTCATGGGTGCACCTCAGCCACGCTCAAGATCCTAAACAATATCATAATCACCATCGATCAAAGACAGTACTGTGCAGCTATCTTCATCGACCTGGCCAAGGCTTCGACTCTGTCAATTTTTATTTTACTAGGCAAGTCAGTTAAACCTCTACCGCTTCTCTCTCCCGAATCCGGGATCCTCCTCATCAAAAAAGCTGACTAGCATAGCCTAGCCTAACAGGACAGGGATATCATATAATATAATTTTCATGAAATCACAAGTCCAATACAGCAAATGAAAGAAACATCTTGTGAATCCAGCCATCATTTCCGATTTTTTAAATGTTTTACAGCGAAAACACAATATGTATTTCTATTAGCTAACCACAATAGCAAAAGACTCAACCGTATATTTCACCATTTTCTACCGCATAGGTAGCTATCACAAAACCGACCAAATAGAGATATAATTAGTCACTAACCAAGAAACAACTTCATCAGATGACAGTCTTATAACATGTTATACAATAAATTTATGTTTTGTTCGAAAATGTGCATATTTGAGGTATAAATCAGTTTTACATTGCAGCTACCATCACAGCTACCGTCACAAATAGGACCGAAGCAGACAGAGTAATTACAGACACCAACGTCAAATACCTAAATACTCATCATAAAACATTTCTGAAAAATCGATGGTATACAGCAAATTAAAGACAAACATCTTGTGAATCCAGCCAATATTTCCGATTTTTTAAGTGTTTTACAACGAAAACACAATATAGCATTATATTAGCTTACTACAATAGCCTACCACACTACCGCATTCATTCATCAAGGCACGTTAGCAATAGCAATAGGCACGTTAGCGATAGCGAATAAACCAGCAAAAGATATATAATTTTTGACTAACCTTGATAAGCTTCATCAGATGACAGTCCTATAACATCAGGTTATACATACATGTATGTTTTGTTCGAAAATGTGCATATTTAGAGCTGAAATCAGTGGTTATACATTGTGCTAACGTAGCATCTTTTTCCCAGAATGTGCGGATATTTTTATGACACTCAACTATTCTGACCAAATAACTATACATAAACGTTACTAAAAAATACATGTTGTATAGGAAGTGATAGATACACTAGTTCTTAATGCAATCGCCGTGTTAGAATTCTAAAAATAACTTCATTACGACATCCAGCTTAGTTATAGTGAGAGAGTGCCCAAACTCTGGGCGCAAACTACTAGTACAACATGTTCGACAGATATATGAAATAGCATCATAAAATGGGTCCTACTTTTGACGATCTTCCATCAGAATGTTGTACAAGGGGTCCTTTGTCGGGAACAATCGTTGTTTGGATTTAGAATGTCCTCTTCTCCAGTCAATTAGCACGGAAAGCTAGCAAAGTGGCGCGAAGCTCTCCTTCCTGAACAAAGGCACACAACGCAACACGCCTAACGTCCCGAAAAAGTTTCAATAATCGAATAAAACTATATTGAAAAAACATACTTTACGATGATATTGTCACATGTATCAAATAAAATCAAAGCCGGAGATATTAGTCGTCTATAACGACAGCTTATCAGAAGGCAATACCAGGTCCCTTCTCGCGCTCTCCAGAAAACAGGAAACTGGTGACACGTCATACAAAGAGCTTTTATTCGACCCCAGATCAAGTTATACACTCCATTTCTTCTCTCACTGCCTGACGACATCTCGTGGAAGACGTATGAAGTGCATGTATACTGATATATATCAAGGACATTTATAGGCAGGCCCTAGAACAGAGCATCGATTTCAGAATTTCCACTTCCTGTCAGGAAGTTTGCTGCAAAATGAGTTCTGTTTTACTCACAGATATAATTCAAACGGGTTTAGAAACGAGAGTGTTTTCTATCCAATAGTAATAATAATATGCATATTGTATGATCTAGAATAGAGTACGAGGCCGTTTAAATTGGGCACGATTTTTCCCCAAAGTGAAAACAGCGCCCCCTATTAAGAAGAAGTTTTAAGAACGAATTCTTATTTTCAATGACAGCCTAGGAACAGTGGGTTAACTGCCTTGTTCAGGGGCAGAACGATAGATTTGTACCTTGTCAGCTCGGGGATTTGATCTTGCAACCTTTCGGTTAGAAGTCCAACGCTCTAACCACTAGGCTATCTGCCACCCCAATCACCTCATTCTTATCGGCAGACTCAATAGCCTTGGTTTCTCAAATGACTGCCTCGCCTGGTTCACCAACTACGTCTCAGATAGAGTTCAGTGTGTCAAATTGGAGGGCCTGTTGTCCGGACCTCTGACAGTCTCTATGGGGGTGCCACAGGGTTAAATTCTCAGGCTGACTCTTTTCTCTGTATATATCAATGATGTCACTCTTGTTGCTGGTGATTCTCTGATCCACCTCTACGCAGACGACACCAATCTGTATACATCTGGCCCTTTGGACACTGTTAACAAACCTCCAAACGAGCTTCAATGCCATACAACACTTTCCGTGGCCTCCAACTGCTTATAAATGCTAGTAAAACTAAACGCATGCTCTTCAACCAATTTTCTACCCGCACCTGACTGCCCAACTAGCATCACTACTCTGGACAATTCTGACTTAGAATATGTGTCTGGTTAGACTGTGAACTCTCCTTCCAGACACACATTAAGCATCTCCAATCCTAACCTAAATCTAGAATTGGCTCCCTATTTCGCAACAAAACCTCCTTCAGTCATGCTGCCAAATATACCCTCGTAAAACTGACCATCTACCGATCCTTGACTTCGGCGATGTCTTTAAACAAAATAGCCTCCAACACTCTACTCAGCAAATTGGATGTAGTCTATCAGTGCCATCCGTTTTGTCACCAAAGCCCCATATATTACCCACCACTGCGACCTGTATGCTCTCGTTGGCTGGCCCTCACTACATATTCGTTGTCAAACCCATTGGCTCCAGGTCATCTATAAGTCTTTGCTAGGTAAAGCCCCACCTTATCTCAGCTCAATGGTCACGATAACAACACCCTCCAATAGCATGTGCTCCAACAGGTATATTTCACTGGTCATCTCCAAAGCCAACATTTCCTTTCGCCGACTTTCGTTCCAGTTCTCTGCTGTCAATGACTGTAAGGAATTGCAAAAATGACTGAAGCTGGAGTCTTATCTCCCTCCCTAACTTTAAGCATTAGCTGTCAGAGGAGCTTACCGATCACTGTACCTGTACACAGCCAATCTGTAAATAGCTCACCAACTACCTCATCCCCATATTGTTACTTATCCTCTTGCTCTTTTGCTCTCCAGTATCTCTACTTGCACATAATCTGCACATCTATCACTCCAGTATTAATGCTAAACTAATTATTTCGCCTCTGGCCTATTTATTGCCTACCTCCTCATGCCTTTTGCACACACTGTATAAAGACTTTCTTTTTTTCCTACTGTGTCATTGACTTGTTCATGGTGTTATTGGCTTGTTTATTGTTTATTCCATGTGTAACTCTGTCTGTGTCACACTGCTTTGCTTTATCTTGGCCAGGTTGCAGTTGTAAATGAGAACATGTTCTCAACTAGTCTACCTGGTTAAATAAAGGTAAAATAAATTGCCTTACCTCCCTACTCTTCTACATTTATACACACTACATATATTTATACACACTACATATACATATATACATTTATACACACTACATATATTTTTCTATTGTGTTATTGACTGTACGTTTGTTTGTAACTGTTGTTTTGGTCGCAGTGCTTTGCTTTATCTTGGCCAGGTCGCAGTTGTAAATGAGAACATGTTCTCAACTGGCCTACCTGGTTAAATAAAGGGGAAATAAAATACAAATGACCTGATGCACCCTCATAGGAATGGCATGGGAGAGCATGAGCAGGCCAGTGACTCGGCCTCCGTAATAGGGTCAGAGGCAGAGAATCCCAGGAGAGAGTGGGGACCCGGCAAGACAGAGACAGAAAGGGTGGTTCCTCTTGCCAGTGCCTTGCCGTTCAACTCAATCATAAGACCCACTGAAGAGATGAGTCTTCAGTAAAGACTTAAAAGGTAGAGACAGTCTGCTTCTCTCACACGGATCGGCAAACCATTCCATAATAAAGGAGCTCTAAAAGAGAAAGCCCTGCCTCTAGCTGTTTCCTTTGAAATTATTGGGACAATAAGGAGGCCTGCGTCTTGTGACCGTAGCGTACGTGTAGGTACGTTAAACCTTGAAATCAGCATTGGCCTTAACAGGAAGCAAGTGTAGAGAGGCTAGCACTGGAGAAATATGATACAATTTTGGCGTTCTAGTCAAAACATCTAACAAGAAATGTTGCTAAAATACCTGAAATGGTTCCAATTGTTTTTCCACCATTCCTTTTACCCATAGGGAATTTTAGAAATACTTAAAATAAGGGCAGTGTTTTGTGTAGGCTTACACTGGTGTTATGTTTTGGTAACCATGTAAATCTCTCTCGGACAAGGTGACGTCGATTAATATATTTGGCTCTATTTACACTCAGATTCGAAAATGCTAATTATCACCAAAGTGGACATCATGCAAGACTACAAATCACTGCAAGCTCCTCCACATCATCTCTAGCTGACACCTTTGCTAACAGGTATTGTGTCAATTTAAAACTTGCACAAGACTGTTCACAGAATTGTTAATTTAAAGAAATATTGCCAATTTATTAATTACTAAATTTAGCTAGCATTAGATCGTTAATCCAGAGATTCTTACATTTTCCTCAATTCCGCAGTCTCATCCAGATCATCATGGCATTTGTAGTTCTTTACGATAGCCACATGAACAGCTAATTAGCCTTACATTTTGGGGGGTAATTACAGGCAAATATATTGATAAAACTCACCTTGTCCTAGGGAGATTTATACTGTTATCAAAACGTCACACCAGGGTAAGCCTACACGAAACACAACCCTTAGTGTTTCTAAAATCCCCTATGGGTAAAATGAATGGTGGAAAAACGATTGGAACCATTTGCTTATTTGACCGCTAGGTTTTATGGGTATTATGACTCATACTGTGGTTCTCTATTGAAGGAGCGCCAGGCCACCTACACAATTAATGTATGATTATGAAACTCGAGTCTGAAAATAAGACATGTGCAGTGTTGCACACCTTTTTTTCCACCATAAAGAACCTAACTAGAGGTATGTAGCTCAACTCTTTCGTTAGCTATTGAAGTTTGAAGGTCCGAATATATGACGAATATCAAAACAACTTTACCACAGTCCTGAACCGTGAATATTATAGTCATGAGGGAAAAACACCCGAACTCCCTAGCCCCGTTTCATGATGACAGCTTGAACGACCTCAAAGACATCCACGATTGACAATGAAATCTATTTGCGACTTTGTATGGAAATAATTATTGCCATTTTAATACATTATTCATGCTGTAGTAGTGATTATTTCTACATTGCTAGCATGCAATAAAAAAAAAATACATACAACTCACCCGATCACGTATGCCAGCACACAGATCTGAAAAACTCTAAATGAGATTCCCAATTTTCTGTTTTCGGCGATGACATATTTTTCTGTCTTGAAATTAAGGAAACCCAGGAAAAATGATCCCCAAGTCAATTCGCCCATATTCCTGTCCCCAGAGTTCGACAGCTGGTGATCGCGCGTGTGAGACTGGCAGCACTGAAGTTAGTGTCACTGGCAACTGCATGGGCTTTCATTAGTCCAAGTAAATTGCTGCAATTCCAATGACTTGTGCCTCGGCTAACCTACCATGAACGCGGTTTTAGTTTCTGCTTTAAATTGATAATGAAACTGAGACTGTAATGAAACACAACAATAATGTGTATAAATTATCATTCTTAAATCAGATCTCTGGTCAGCTAATAATTAACAGCGAATTCTTTCAATTAATATATTTATTCCCATGACTGCCAATCTTAAACATTACCTTCACCCTATACCAGGGGTCGGCAACAGGAGCCCCAAGTGAGTTTTTTGAGGCATCAAAAAAGACTGTAAAATCACTAGGAATTCATTTAAAAAAAAATAATAATTTAGAAAATATTTTCAAAAGTATTCCCACAAAAAAAAAAAAAAGACATGTGATCGTGTATCAATGTAATCACAGTATGAAAGTAGTTATTTTCAAATGCAACCTCTCTTTGGATTCAGATGCGGTCAATTAGCAGTTTAGAAATTATTATAATTATTCGAGGACTGTAGTTGGGAAACACTGGACTAAAACAACAGTTTAATTTGTATGAGCTATCAAATATGGCAAGAGCAGCCTACAGGCAACTGGCTGGGCTGGCCTGCAAAAATACAATTGTTAAGTTGAGTAGCAAACTACAGCAAAGGTTAAAAAAATATTCTTACATTGGGAAATGTGGCCTGGACTGTCTGGGTAATAGACTAAATATTATGTCCATTATAACAAGCAATATGGTGTTAGGTCTAATAAATACCAAAACACATTGCGCTCATTAGGCGCGCGTGTGTGTGTGTGTGTGTGGCAGCATCATGTTGTGGGGGTGTTTTGCTGCATGAGGGACTGGTGCACTTCACAAAATAGATGGCATCAAAATTAGAGGCAGGAAAATTATGTGGATATATTGAAGCAACATCTCAAGACATCAGTCAGGAAGTTAAAGCTCGGTCGCAAATGGGTCTTCCAAATGAACAATGACCCCAAGCATACTTCCAAAGTTGTGGCAAAATGGCTTAAGGACAAAGTCAAGGTATTGGAGTGGCCATCACAAAGCCCTTACCTCAATCCTATAGAAAAAGCGTGTGCGAGCAAGAAGACCTACAAACCTGACTCAGTTACACCAGCTCTGTCAGGAGGAATGGGCCAAAATTCACCCAATTTATTGTAGGAAGCTTGTGGAAGGCTACCTGAAATGTTAGACCCAAGTTAAACAATTTAAAGGCAATGCTACCAAATACCAATTAAGTGTTTGTAAACTTCTGACCCACTGGGAATGTGATGAAAGAAATAAAAGCTGAAATAAATCATTCTCTCTACTATTATTCAGACATTTCACATTCTTAAAATAAAGTGGTGATCCTAACTGACCTAAGACACATAATTTTTACTAGGATTAAATGTCAGAAATTGTGAAAAACTGAGTTTAAATGTATTTGGCTAAGGTGTATGTAAACTTCTAACTTCAACTGTATAGGCTATAACACTTCACAACAATATTCTCACACAAAGTACTATGGTAAATCTCCCAGACAATCCTTATCTAAATACTGTTGAAGGGGGTCAGGGGTCACATGCTGCTTTTATCACGTTCTGTGGGTGTTCAGCTCTTCACCAGTTCTGGGTTCAGGTTCAGCTCATTAGTGTACTGTAGACATTTAGGGAGTTAAATTCTAATTCTATAGTATGTATGTACTACATGGGCTCCTCTTCAGGTTGAAAACACTTTGATTACAGAAGCTGGATAGGTCACTGCATATGAGAATCTTTTAGTCAGGCTGCTTGAGCCAGCTCATTTTTGTGTGTTAGTAATCCTGTTTTATGAGGGGAATGTAAATAGTGTTTACTTGATCCAATCCTATTTCAGATTCAGATGGGAAGATAAAACAGTCCTATGATATTTTCAGCGATCATATTTCAAATAACACCAGTCAGGTGTAAAGTAACAGGGATTTTTTTTTTTTAAGTACTGCTTCAGTAGTTTTTTGGGGGATATCTGTACTTTACTTGAGTATTTATAGTTTTGACAATTTTTCTCCACTACATTCCTAAAGAAAATGTGTACTTTTTACTTCCATACATGTTCCCTGACACCCAAAAGTAGTTGTTACATTTGGCAGGACAACAATATGGTCCAATTCACGTACCTATCAATATAACAAGTTGTCATCCCTACTGCCTCTGATCTGGCAGACTCACTAAACAAAAATTTAATTTGTGTTCATGTAATAGGTGTACTGTATGTGTGTCTATAGTTTAGTTCAATGTTGTGTTAGTGTATGTAAGTTGTTTTGTCTGAAACTTAAGTTCCCCCTGCTGCTGTTTGACCAGGTCTCTCTTGAAAAATAGATTTTATCTCAATGAGAAAAACCTGTATAAAGGTTAAATGGAAATAAAAAAACTTTGTAAATTGTTTCTGAATGTTGTGTGTGCCTCTGGCTGTCAGTGTAAAAAAAGAAGACAACCGTGCAGTCAGGTTTGCTTAATATAAGGTATTTGATGTATATATCTTACTTTAACTTTTTACCTTTACTCAAATATGACAATTGAGTTCACCCCCCAAGAGTGTGCAAAGCTGTCATCAAGGCAAGGGGTGGCTACTTTGAAGAATCTCAAATATAAAATATATTTTGATTTAACTATTTTTTGGTTACTACATGATTCAATGTGTTCTTTCATAGTTGTGATGTCTTTACTATTCTACAATGTAGAAAATAGTTTAAAGAAAAACCCTTGAATGAATGTGTCCAAACTTTTGACTGGTACTGTATATTTTGGATCAATTGTTGTGTGGTGAAAAATGTCTCCAAACAAAAAGCTTTGAATATAACATTTTCTACATTGCTAGTGTTACCAGTTTGGAGTTTTGTATAAAAAGTTTTAAATTCACCACATACACCAAAGCGATAGAAAATAACTTTAATGCTCCATTCCATACACTGCAGCGTTGGTTTGTTTTAATAAGTCAACAGGGGGCAGCAAAGGCCCATTAACAGGAATTCAGGTACAAAATAGTACTAACTGCCTGTGACCTTTGTTTTGGTGTTGGGGAGTATTGAACTACTACATATCTTTGAACTTGTAATTTAACAATGTTGCAGTAGCTTGGTTATTGAACTAAATGCAAATCTTGGTAGTGTTTTCAGTAGTGAATTACTTTCTTGCTTTGTAGCGAAGTACCGGAACTACACACTACTTTGCAAAATTTAAATATGGGTGAAGAAAGCAATTACGATTTTTATAACTAAACCAAGATAAACCACAGCCTGTCGTTTCCAATGGGAGCAAATTAATCCTAGTGTGAAGAGCCTATTGGCACGTTCTAGCATGTATTTGGATATTTCGGCAGGTGGCCTAGTGGTTAGAGCATTGGACTAGTACCCAAAAGGTTGCAAGATCAAATCCCAGAGTCGAAGGTAAAATATGTCCTTCTGCCCCTGAACACCGTTCCTAGACTGTTATTGAAATAATTTTAGACTTGTGCAGTTAAAAGGTAAAATAAAATTGTTAGAAAGGCTACTCTGAAGTGCACACCCATGCACTCCTAAAAGTTGTGGAAACTTTGGCAAAGGGTAGTCTCACTTGACTGGTGTCTAAATTACACATTCAGGTAGCATAACCCCAAAGTGATCTGTCTTGCAGTTTGACTTTGATTTATTATTTCACAAAGTACACTTAGTCAAGTCTATATAGCCCTCGAGGGTCACTGTACCTTAACTTCCAGTGGGAATTAATTAGTAGCATGGTATACTACATTTTCAGAGTAGCTTCCAACACGACATTTCACCCACCATTGAAAACTAAATCCCAGCGGAGTTTGACAGGAAAATACTCTGCTCCTTGCCATCAGTGTGGCATAGGTTAATTTGGAGCATAAGACTAGGAATATGGTGGCTACATTGTGAAATACATCCCATGTAGACCAGATGGGTTGAGTCTCTCCAGCTTAAAAACCAGTGAAGTAATACCGTGGTAGAATTAAATTTGACAAAAATCACTCAACCATCCTGCGATACACCGCCATAAATAGGGCCTTGGTAAGTACTAAGCGTGAAATGCTCCTGACCACTCATTATCTTATAGCATGCCTTCACTGCAAGTGTGAATTAATGTAACATCTTCCTATACTTCATGAATGACACCTCACGCAACCAACTTAAAATGAAGTTGCATTGTATCAGAACTCAGAAATCTATGAAAACAGAACAAATTAATTGCATTCATTTAGCCTTTAATGACTTCAATAAAAAAAAAAGTGAAAAACTGATAACATTTGTCAAAACAGAAGCAGGGGAAACTTTTACTGTCCTCCCCTGAGACGCAGCACAAGATGGAGGGTGGACTCTTTCTGGATGTTGTAGTCGGAGAGGGTGCGGCCATCTTCCAGCTGCTTGCCGGCGAAGATCAGACGCTGCTGGTCTGGGGGGATGCCCTCCTTGTCCTGGATCTTGGCCTTCACATTCTCAATGGTGTCACTGGGCTCCACTTCTAGTGTGATGGTTTTACCAGTGAGGGTCTTGACAAAGATCTGCATGCCTCCCCTGAGACGCAGCACTAGATGGAGGGTGGACTCTTTCTGGATGTTGTAGTCGGAGAGGGTGCGGCCATCTTCCAGCTGCTTGCCGGCGAAGATCAGACGCTGCTGGTCTGGGGGGGATGCCCTCCTTGTCCTGGATCTTGGCCTTCACATTCTCAATGGTGTCACTGGGCTCCACTTCTAGTGTGATGGTTTTACCAGTGAGGGTCTTGACAAAGATCTGCATGCCTCCCCTGAGACGCAGCACAAGATGGAGGGTGGACTCTTTCTGGATGTTGTAGTCGGAGAGGGTGCGGCCATCTTCCAGCTGCTTGCCGGCGAAGATCAGACGCTGCTGGTCTGGGGGGATGCCCTCCTTGTCCTGGATCTTGGCCTTCACATTCTCAATGGTGTCACTGGGCTCCACTTCTAGTGTGATGGTTTTACCAGTGAGGGTCTTGACGAAGATCTGCATGCCTCCCCTGAGACGCAGCACAAGATGGAGGGTGGACTCTTTCTGGATGTTGTAGTCGGAGAGGGTGCGGCCATCTTCCAGCTGCTTGCCAGCGAAGATCAGACGCTGCTGGTCTGGGGGGATGCCCTCCTTGTCCTGGATCTTGGCCTTCACATTCTCAATGGTATCACTGGGCTCCACCTCAAGGGTGATGGTCTTGCCTGTGAGGGTCTTCACGAAGATCTGCATCTTTACACCTGAATAGACAGTGAAACTTAAAATTACCAGACCAACTTAATTATTAAAGCGCACTACTGACGTCCATTTCCGCAAGATGAAAATGTTATACTTTGCTAGCTACTGGGGAAAAGGAATACAAACAGAAAAATATTTGTATTGCATGTATTATTTTCTTTCATGCAAGCCTGTTCAAAATCATACGTAACAATTGTTTGAAATGGGTAGCGTTCGTTTGGCTTCCGAATTCGATCGGGCGCCATTTTGTCAGTCCAATTTGCTCAGCCAGATAAAAATACGTTAAACTAAAGCAGCATAACAATTGGGGGAGAAAAAAAACGGACAACCATAGGCATGGATAGCAAACTTGTAAATGGTAAGCCATACGAGGCGTATAGTAACAAGCCTTTAATTTAATTATGGCACAAAATCAAAATATTTTTTAAGGGAAGGGTGAAAGACGACGGTTGGTGAACAAAACTAGGTCAAGCCGAATTCTAGTAAGTAACGTTAGCAACTCTAGCACAGTAGTTAACACATGAATAGCTGTAAAATACAAAAGTTCAACTAATATATCTACTTACGATTAACCTCGAAGTAAATTTCACCAACACGTCTTCTTAGAAACTCTTCTTGCTTCTGTGTTCAATATGATTCACGAAAGGCGCGGACACTTTATTTATACTAAGAAAACATTGCGACGTGGAAAAGCGTCATGTGACAATATCCATCCGCGATTGAAAATATAGTCCGTGCTTTAACCTTAAACTTACAATATACATTTAATTCATTAATTTTGATTCGAATAAATACACATATAACACATACACGAACTATCGATTAAGAAAATATGATTTTAAAACAATTACTCTCGGCGGAGTTACATGTAATTTAATGTGTGCTGAGATGTCTCTAGAAATTGCTAGATCACCCGTAAGTCTGTGATTGGACGCTTATATTGTTTGTCTGAACAACGATTGGTGGATACTGTGTTGGTAATGTGACTTTTTTCAAACCTGTCTGACTGTACCATGAACTGTGTCAACAACACTGATATGTTGGAAAAGCCAGCTACCGTACATAAAAAACAAACGTGGTTTGTGTCATTTGAGAAATGTTTGAGAATCTGTAAAAAACTGTTTTAGGCTCAAATGATTATTTCCTTTGTTTCCACGTCACAATGTTTTCTAGTTATAAATACAGTATCAGTGTTGAGGGATAATTAATGAAACAATGGAAACTTTTGACACTTGTGTGTTAAGCATTTTAACAATATGTACTGTCTGTCTCATCTCCTATTGATATAGGTCTACTCATATCAACACCAAGACACACCCTTCATTCACGCTATATGACAGTTGTCACATTTGTTTCATGTAAACATAATACATAGAGAGCAAATGTCATGGTATTTCCCAATCCTAAAAAATCCCAAAATACTTCTTAATGTAGAGCAGAAACGTGTAGCATGAGGTCCAGCCTCCAGCAGATGAGACCATGTTTCCCAGCTTTATCTGCACAAGTAAAGTATGTCAGGTTGAAGAGAAAGCTGACACTACTACCAGTAGTACCTTTCTTGCTCTACAGAGCACCTCCATGAGAAATGAATGAGAAATTCAGAGATATAAAGCAGAATGAGAAAAAAAAACACAGGCATGAAGGACCAAACTATTTTCAGACAGAACAACTTGAGGATTGTAATGTATAGGCTATTTACAGTGCATGGTAAATACAGGTTGCTTGGTAACACACCATAGTAACTAAATACTGGTTTGCCCCACAAGTAAGTGCATCTATTTTTTGAAGGCCAGATATATTAAAAAAAATATACGACTCCTTTGACTCCTGATTCAGGATGGGGTACAGATCAACCCAGTTCTAACCTTTATCATCCTTACCCAATAACAAATCATGTTTGGATTGAATTTACACTATTGATTCAGTTGGTGAATGATTGCACCGTTGGAGGTCAGGTCCAAAGTTATACATTTGTTTATTCAGAATGAACAAGGCAAAAAAAAAAATTTGTAAAACGGTGCTCTTTGGCTCTGCTTATCTGGATCCACTGCACTGTGAAAATGTTAACATTGTTGGGTCAGGGGCAGGGCTATGAAATTAATTCCACAGGCAGGGCCAACAGCTGCCTGAAACCAGATTGTTAAGCCAGTTAGGTCCTGTAACAGCAGCAACTACTAAAACACAAGGCTGACATTTTCCATAACCTTCACAGTCTTTTCTTTTCATACATTATTTAACACACTTTTCCTGTTGCTATAGTCCTTCTATTTTATTTCAAGAGGAGGCATAGAGATGGTCATACTGACCAAGCAGTTATCATCAGTTATTTTTAGGTGCACTGATTTTGCAGTGTGAAGGTTCCATTTATATCTGTCACATGTCCATACTGAGCACCATCTAGACTAAAGACTTGACCTGAGCGGGCCCACAGTAGTCCAAAACATGATTTTTCTGTGTTTTATATATATTTCCACACTATGAGGTTGGAATAATACTGTGAAATCGTGAAACTTATGATAATGCCCTTTTAGTGTAAGAGCTGTTTGAAAAGACTGCCTGAAATTTCAGCCTGTTTTGGAGGGATTGAGTTCTGACCTGCCAGACCACTCCCACAGTCCTAACAAAATTCTTGCTTTAGAAATTGTTCCATGCTAAGAAGCTATTTTAGTGTCTTTTTGACATTTTTAATTGAAAACATTCACAGTAAGGTACTTAATTGTTACCCAGAAATGTTTTGATATTGAGATAAAAAAACAGCTGCATTAATTATAATATAATATTTGTGACATTATTGAATTCAAGCATTTTCATTTAAGGTTGATGAACAGTGTACCAACAGTCATTGAGCTGCTGAGGGCCTAGTTTGATATTCTACTTCCTTCCAGGAACTCCGTAACTGACCAACTGTACAATATATTGAGGGCAAAGAGTGGTCTGGTCTGGTTTAGGTCAGTCACAGTATTCCTATGCGGATACACAGCAGCATTGTGGACTGTTGGTTCTTCATGTGACTCAATCCCAACGCGTGATCTCCACGTCACTCTTTCCTCAGGACTGGTTGAGCTTCACTGGAATGTGGTTGTGCAAGCCTCCTGTACTTTGCAACCCTGTCTGAGTGTTTATAATTATGGGAAGGAGGACAAGTTTTCATGCAAAACATGTTCCATAAGTCTCTGTTGAGCACTGCATATAAAGAGCTGCTTCAGCAGTGTTGTGATTTGAGAAAGTGTCAATTCTTTTAGAAAATATGAGAAATGATTTCAGACAGTCCGACATATGTCAATATACGTTTCTTGTGTGCTACAATAACCACAGCCCTTTTTACATAAGGTTATTTTATAATAACCCTCTACTCGATGTGATCATCTTTATAAAAGGGATAGTTGATCCAAATTACAAAATTACATATTGGTTTCCTTACTCTGAAAGCAGTCAATGGATAAGGTAAGACAGCAATCCATGATTTGGTTTTATTTCCCTGTCATGGTTTCCAAGACATATTAAAAATAAAATGTGATTTGTCACATGCTTTGTTATCAACAGGTGTAGACTAACAGTGAAATGCTTACTTTAAATCTTTATTTTTGGAAAATTGTAAGATAAAATAAGGCCAGCATCCCGGAGTCGCCTCTTCACTGTTGACGCTGAGACTGGTGTTTTGTGGGTACTATTTAATGAAGCTGCCAGTTGAGGACTTATGAGGCGTCTCTTTCTGAAACTAGACACTCTAATGTACTTGTCCTCTTACTCAGTTATGCACCGGGGCCTCCCACTCCTCTTTCTATTCTGGTTAGAGCCATTTTGCACTGTTCTGTGAAGGGAGTAGCGCACAGCGTTTTATTAGATCTTCAGTTTCGTGGCAATTTCTCACATGGGATAGCTTTCTTTTATCAGAACATGGATAGACTGACAAGTTTCAGAAAAAAGTGATTTGTTGTTTCTGGCCATTTTGAGCCTGTAATTCAACCCACAAATGCTGATGCTCCAGATACTCAACTAGTCTAAAGAAGGACAGTTTTATTGCTTCTCTAATCAGCACCACAGTTTTCAGCTGTGCTAACATAATTGAAAAATGATTTTCTAATGATCAATTAGCCTTTTAAAATGATAAACTTGGATTAGCTAACACAATGTGCCATTGGAACAAAGGAGTGATGGTTGCTGATAATGGGCCTCTGTACGCCTATGTAGATATTCCATAAAAAATCTGCCATTTCCAGCTACAATAGTCATTTACAACATTAACAATGTCTACACTGTATTTCTGATCAATTAGATGTTATTTTAATGGACCATTTTTTTGTTGTTGCTTTTCTTTCAAAAACAAGGACATTTCTAAGTGACCCCAAACTATTGAACGGTAGTGTACATTCAATACACACGCTGTCATGCACACCTGTGGAGTCCAAAGTTGACACACCACACTTCAATCCTGATGGAGATGTTAAGGATAACTACTAACAAACACAGTTACAGTCATGTTTACCTTTGCTTTCTATGTAAACCTGAAACGCGCCCTGTATTGTTGTTTGTGGTACAACAGGGAGGATAGCAACGTGTTGGAGTGTCTCACATGCATGAAACTGAACCGACAGGTTTGGGTGTGTGTGTTTGTTCCCACCAGGCATAGCTCAACACTGTTTGGACCCAGGTACGGTACGCAGTGTGACAATTGAGAAGTTCTGTGGGCAGAAGTATGAGGAGACCATGTAGAACTAACCAAATATCAGAGACTTGTCTAAGCCTGTAGCAGACACGCACACAGCGGAGATATAAAATGTACATACACCTTAGCCAAATACATTTAAACACAGTTTTTCACAATTCCTGACATTTAATCCTAGTAAAAATTCCCTGTCTTAGGTCAGTTAGGATCACCATGTTATTTTAAGAATGTGAAATGTTAGAATAATAGTAGAGAGAATTATTTATTTCAGCTTTTATTTCTTTCATCACATTCCCAGTGGGTCAGAAGTTTACATACACTTAATTATTATTTGGTATCATTGCCTTTAAATTGTTTAACTTGGATCAAACGTTTCAGGTAGCCTTCCACAAGCTTCCCACAATAAGTTGGGTGAATTTTGGCCCATTCCTCTTGACAGAGCTGGTGTAACTGAGTCAGGTTTGTAGGCCTCCTTGCTCGCACACGCTTTTTCAGTTCTGCCACATTTTATATAGGCTTGAGGTCAAGGCTTTGTGATGGCCACTCCAATACCTTGACTTTGTTGTCCTTAAGCCATTTTGCCACAACTTTGGAAGTATGCTTGGGATCATTGTCCATTTGGAAGAACCATTTGCGAACAAGCTTTAACTTCCTGACTGATGTCTTGAGATGTTGCTTCAATATATCCACATAATTTTCCTGCCTCATGATGCCATCTATTTTGTGAAGTGCACCAGTCCCTCCTGCAGCAAAGCACCCCCACAACATGATGCTGCCACCCGCGTGCTTCACGGTTGGGATGGTGTTCTTCGGCTTGCAAGCCTCCCCCTTTTTCCTCCAAACATAACGATGGTCATTATAGCCAAACAGTTCTATTTTTGTTTCATCAGACCAGAGGACATTTCTCCAAAAAGTACTATCTTTGTCTCCATGTGCAGTTGCAAACCGTAGTCTGGCTTTTTTATGGTGGTTTTGGAGCAGTGGCTTCTTCCTTGCTGAGTGGCCTTTCAGGTTATGTGAATATAGGACTCGTTTTACTGTGGATATAGATACTTTTGTACCTGTTTCCTCCAGAATCTTCACAAGGTCCTTTGCTGTTGTTCTGGGATTGATTTGCACTTTTCGCACCAAAGTACATTCATCTCTAGGAGACAGAACGCGTTTCCTTCCTGAGCAGTATGACGGCTGTGTGATCCCATGGTGTTTATACTTGTGTACTATTGTTTGTACAGATGAACGTGGTACCTTCAGGCGTTTGGAAACCAGACTTGTGGAGGTCTACAATATTTTTCTGAGGTCTTGGCTGATTTCTTTTGATTTTCCCATGATAGGCCTTGAAATACATCCACAGGTACCTCCAATTGACTCTATGTCAATTAGCCTAGCAGAAGCTTCTAAAGCCATGACATAATTTTCTGGAATTTTCCAAGGTATTTAAAAGGCACAGTCAACTTAGTGTGTTTTCTTTTAAAAAAATGCACCAAAAACGCATTTAAAGTATTTTACAGATATAAAGATGAAAAAAGTATTAGTTCACAATTTGCTCTGGACAAGTCCGGTCCTTGAGTGTTTTAACAAAACTAAACCAAAATAATTAGACTGACTTCATCCAGTTTCCCAAAAAATGAATTTGCGCTATGTAAATATGCACATATTTACAGTGCATTCGGAAAGTATTCAGACCCCTTCACTCTTTTCACATTTTGTTACGTTACAGCCTTATTCTAAAATGGATTAAATAGTTTTTTCCCTACACACAATACCCCATAACGACAAAGAATAAAAAAGAGAAATATCACATTTACATAAGTATTCAGACCCTTTACTCAGTACTTTGTTGAAGCACCTTTTGCAGTGATTACAGCCTTGAGTCTTCTTGGGTATGACGCTACAAGCTTGGCACACCTCTATTTGGGGAGTTTCTCCCATTCTTCTCTGCAGATCCTCTTAAGCTCTTTCAGGTTAGATGGGGAGCGTCGCTGCACAGCTATTTACAGGTCTCTCCAGAGATGTTTGATCAGGTTCAAGTCCGGGCTCTGGCTGGGCCACTCAATGACATTCAGAGACTTGTCCCGAAACTACTTCTGCGTTGTCTTGGCTGTGTGCTTGGGGTCGTTGTCCTGTTGGACGGTGAACCATTGCCCTAGAGGTCCGGAGCGCTCTGGAGCACTCAAGATCCGGGATCTTTCTGAACTTTGCTCCATTAATCTTTCCCTCGATCCTGACTAGTCTCCTGGTCCCCGCCACTAAAAAACACCACAACAGCATGATGCAGCCACCACCCTACTTCACCGTAGGGATGGTGCCAGGTTTCCTCCAGATGTGACGCTTGGCATTCAGGCCAAATAGTTCCATCTTGGTTTCATCAGACCAGAGAATCTTGTTTCTCATGGTCTGAAAGTCTTTAGGTGCCTTATGGCAAACTCCAAGCGGGCTGTTATGTGCCTTTTACTGAGGAGTGGCTTCCGTCTGGCCACTCTACCATAAAGGCCTGATTGGTGTAGTGCTGCAGAGACGGTTGTCCTTCTGGAAGGCTCTCTCATCTCCAAAAAGGAACTCTGGAGCTCTGTCAGAGTGACTATCGGGTTCTTGGTCACCTCCCTTACCAAGGCTCTTCCTCCCCGATTGCTCAGTTTAGCCGGCCGGCAGGCTCTAGGAAGAGTCTTGGTGGTTATAAACTTCTTCCATTTTGGAATGATGGAGGGCACTATGTTCTTGAGGACCTTCAATGCTGCATAAATTGTTTGGTACCCTTCCACAGATCTGTGCCTCGACACAATTCTGTCTCGAACCTCTAAGGACAATTCCTTCAATCTCATGGCTTGGTTTTTGCTCTGTGGGACCTTATATAGACAGGTGTGTGACTTTCCAAATCATGTCCAATCAATTTAATTATTACAAGTGGACTCCAATCAAGATGTAGAAACATCTCAAGGATGATCAATGGAAACAGGATGCACATGAGCTCAATTTCGATTCTCATAGCAAAGGGTCTGAATACTTATTTACATAAGGTTTCTTTTTAAAATATTTTATAAATTTGCTAAAATTTCTAAAAACCTGTTTTGGCTTTATCATTATAGGGACTTATTTGTAGATTGATCAGGATTTTTTATTTTATTTAATCCATTTTAGAATAAGGCTGTAATGTAACAAAATGTGGAAAAAGTGAAGGGGTCTGAATGCACTGTAAGTACATACTGTGCAATTTGCATTTTCGAATAAAATATTTCAGAGAATTTTTAATACAAAGAAGTATTATATTTTTGTCTACATTCAACTGGTAAAAGTTGATTATGGGAAAACCCTATGAGGGTGTGGTGGCTAGCCTTAAGCAACCTGTCTATGAAAAACACTGATCATTTACATACTTTAAGGAGACTGTGAAATGTGGATATCTACAGTAAATAGTTCATGGGGGAAAAGAGGCTTTAGGTAAGCTAGTGAAAATGAGAGGGGAGAATAGTATGCAGCTTTGCTAACAAGCTTTAGAATCACATTGAGGCTTATTTCTCCCGCTCAACACCGAACCCAGAGTACCAATGTGAAAGCACACTTGAAGGTCTGGGTGTGGCATGTTTACAGCTAATCAACTCGTGAAAAAACATCCCTCTCTCAACAATGCTCCTCATTAAATAAAAGGGTCCTGGCAGAAATCAGCTGTCAGAGCAGCTTACAGATCATTGCACCTGTACATAGCCCACCTGTAAATAGCTCATCCAACTACCTCATCCCCATATTGTTATTTTTTTTTCTTTCTCCTTTGCACCCCAGTATCTCTACTTGCACATTCATCTTCTGCACATCTATCACTCCAGTGTTTAGTTGCTAAATTGTAATTACTTCGCCACTACGGCCTATTTATTGCCTTACCTTCCTAATCTTACCTCATTTGCCCACACTGTATATAGACTTTTCTATTGTGTTATTAACTGTACGTTTGTTTATTCCATGTGTAACTCTGTATTGTTGTTTGTGTCGCACTACTTTGCTTTATCTTGGCCAGGTCGCAGTTGTAAATGAGAACTTGTTCTCAACTGGCCTACCTGGTTAAATAAAGGTGAAATTATATATATTTTTAAACATTCTAATGAACAGGTTGATCTCACATCCTATAGTAATAGAAATGTGACATCTCTCTCGTCTGTTGCCTAGATTAAGGGAAAGGATGACAGGGTGACAGAGTGGTAAATGGTCTTGTTTGTTCAAAACAGTGATCAAGAAAGTGTCACTCTATAGGTCTAATAACACTTAAAACATGCAATATTTTCTACTGTGAGCCATAATGTATCTAGTAATAGCAGTAACTACTTCATTTACAATTCATTCACAAATAAGAGTCAAGATCCAGACAGCTGGGTTCAAGGGTCTGAATATTATGTAAGAGGAAGGTTTGAATCAGATGTCAGGCAGATTAATCTTGGCCAAGATGGAGTTAATGAGAGAGAGAGAGATCTGCCCATCTGCTACATTAAGAGGAGTTTAAAAGTTGGACCCTGGCCTGAGCAGTGCAAAGCTTTAGGAGGGGCTATGATGATGTGGTTCCACTATCTTACAAAGGCCAAAGCCATAAAGTGTTGGCGGAAACACAAGTGTAACAGAGGAAGGAGGGGGTTGTTGTATGGGAATAGATTCACATCCAGTCAGGAGAAAGGGACAAATGGCGACAGGGATAAAGGGGAGTTATAGGTCCACTTGTAAAATGCCCTCTGTCTTTTATTGTTGTAATTGTGAATAGGCTGACTAAGAATAAAGTTCCTGCAGGATTTTTAGGTACTTCATTCATATTCAGTCTAATTACAATTACAGGAATATCACCCAGTTTGTTGTGTCCCCATCTACTCCCTACTGCCACCAGCTGACTAAGTGCAAGTGACACACACTAATTTCAACACTAGATGGCGGTCTTTTCTTAGGCTCCAGTTCCAACTACACTGCTTTAGATCAGTTCTCACTTGTTGTCCTTACGAGCTTATACTTGTACCAGTTTAGATTTGTAGTTCAAAACTCCAT
Source organism: Salvelinus fontinalis (assembly GCF_029448725.1). NCBI lineage: Eukaryota > Metazoa > Chordata > Actinopteri > Salmoniformes > Salmonidae > Salvelinus > Salvelinus fontinalis. Next base: position 26,196,729 of record NC_074677.1, on the reverse strand, counting down.
TTACCAACATGCAACATATCATGTAACTGATGCAAATGGTTTTAAATGTGTAATTTCTGATAAGGGCTCGGTCAAATAAAAAATACTCACCATCTGGTACTTCCCAGTGGAAGTGAGATAGCTGTTGGGAGGGGCAAGAAAAAAAACAATAGTTACTGAGGACTGAGCAGACAAACTTTGACTTGCAAGAAAATCTTACACATACGCTTACTTGCTTTCCCCAGGTTTTCCTATGAGACAAATAGTTAAATAAAATCTGGACTGGGAACTAATTACATTGCCAAAGTTCTGGGCAGTGAAAGACTTTGTATGAGTGAACAATACACAATAATTATCAGGACACAGTATGGCCCTTCCAGCCATATTAAACCCGAAGGTTCCGTTTCCCTGGCTGCAGCTCAAATGGGTAAAAGGTCAACATCTTTAAGCCTTCACAAGGGAAAGTAGCAAGGCAGCAAAGTAACCTCTGAAATGTTAGGAATAAGATAATATGCAATTGGGGATTGTTCAAATCAAATCAAATTTTATTTGTCACATACACATGGTTAGCAGATGTTAATGCGAGTGTAGCGAAATGCTTGTGCTTCTAGTTCCGACAATGCAGTAATAACCAACAAGTAATCTAACCTAACAATTCCACAACTACTACCTTATACACACAAGTGTAAAGGGATAAAGAATATGTACATAAAGATATATGAATGAGTGATGGTACAGAACGGCATAGGCAAGATGCAGTAGATGGTATAGAGTACAGTCTATACATATGAGATGAGTAATGTAGGGTATATAAACATAAAGTGGCATAGTTTAAAGTGGCTAGTGATACATGTATTACATAAAGATGGCAAGATGCAGTAGATGATATAGAGTACAGTGTATACATATACATATGAGATGAGTAATGTAGGGTATGTAAACATTATATTAAGTGGCAATGTTTAAAGTGGCTAGTGATACATTTTTACATCATTTCCATCAATTCCCATTATTAAAGTGGCTGGAGTTGAGTCAGTATGTTGGCAGCGGCCACTAAATGTTAGTGGTGGCTGTTTAACAGTCTGATGGCCTTGAGATAAAAGCTGTTTATCAGTCTCTCGGTCCCTGCTTTGATGCACCTGTACTGACCTCGCCTTCTGGATGATAGCGGGGTGAACAGGCAGTGGCTCGGGTGGTTGTTGTCCTTGATGATCTTTATGGCCTTCCTGTGACATCGGGTGGTGTAGTGTCCTGGAGGGCAGGTAGTTTGTTGTTGTTGTCAACCTGTTGATGTTTTCTAATGAATTGTCATGTGGTTCCTGGTAATTTATGGATGGATTATGGTCTCTGGATGTTCCATGTCATATTTCCCAGTCGCTACAGTAACTCTCCCTCTCCTCTACCACTCTCATCAGTGACTGAAAGCTAGAGAACGCTTCACTTCTCCTCTTCCCTGTTCAGTACAGGCTCTCATTGGAGACTTAATCCAAGTTGACGAAATACAGATGGCCTTATACATTCACTTCCACAATGTTTTTTTTAACCAAGAGACAAAAATAAAACTCCATACAGCAAATCCTGAGAATTTGGCATGGTGGAGAAAACAGTGTGCATCACTTGTGGGTCTATGTCTAATGGGAATCATGGGATGTGACCTGGACAACACAACACACTCATCTTCTCAGACAAGAGACGAGGTCTGGGTGTTGGAGGAGAGCCATGGAGGCTCAGCTCAGAACAACCTGGTCTTGGAGCATTTCATATTATTATGTACGTAAATCCGAGACACATGGCATGTATTAATTTCTGAATGTCCATCACCCATTTCGTATTATATGTTACGAATTTGCAAAAAGTACAATATGTTACAAATTTGCTAAACGTATGATATGTTACGAATTCTAGCTAGGTGGCTAACGTTACCTTTGGGTTGCTAGACATTCACGTTATACACCCACCCATTCACCCTTACCTTGCCTTAAGCAATCATCTGTCTTATATAACCATACCAAATGTAACATATCATACTAATTTCAGTGTTTTCTTCACTCACTGTGTAAACCTTACTACACTGTAATGTAGCTACGTACACATCACAATAATTGCTGAGGGAACCCAAAACCAAATCTCCTGTGCACGCTGGCCAGCTACTACATTTTTAACATCTATTAGTTTATCATCACGGGAGACTATGACACGACCAAACATTCTTCATTTCATTTCACAATAGTCTGATGCTACTGTTGGACTGGTGTCCTCTCCAGTTCTCCTCTCTCATTCGCTAGTTCTCCTCCCTACTCTCATTAGGAATTGATTTTATGTGGGTTTCTGAGAGCAGGGCCATCTGCAGATCCAGCATTGGAGTGTGGGTTTGGTCGACCTCTCAACTATGCAACAATGTGTTTTTGTATGTGTGTGTGCGTGTGTGTTTATAGTGGGGTGGGGGGAAGGGAGGTTAATGTGTGCCGAGATGTTTAGCATGTGGTGTGTGTATGCTTTATAATTATGGAGTCTAGGAATGTAGCCTACAGGGCTGGTTCCTGGCATAGGTCCTGGATCTGTGGACAATATGTGTTTCCTATCGATACAGTTACATATTGAGATATTGTTTTTTATGATATATCGTACTGTATCATTTTTGACTATATCGCAATATAATTTGTGCTTATTCAGAGCTTGTTCTCCATCGTTTTCAGCACTTTTATTTCCATGACTGATTAAAACTCGTTTTCTCATGGCTCTCTCTTGTTCCTCTGTAGAAGACATATGGTGAGCAATATGTTTGGAACATCGAATCGCAATAAAATCACAGTATAGAATCGCAATACATATCGTATCGGCACCTAAGTGTCGTGATAATTTCGTATCGTGAGGTTCCTGGCAATTCCCAGCCCTACTTGGAAGAGAAAATATATATATAATTACACATATAAACACCAGTTTCTAGAAATATTCGTTGTTGCCAAAGCAAACAGATAATAACGATGACTTCCAAAAGGGGAGAGAGGTGGATATCTGCTTTAACTCTTTCTTTGCTTATTCTAGGCTTGGACTTAACATGCTAAAAACTCTTAACAGCAGTAAACTAATAGGAGGAATAGGTTATATTATGGGAAAAGTGAAATATTATATTTCTGTAGTTTCTTTTATGATCTAGTTCATCTTTGTGCATTATCCTTAACAGGATGGGGAAGACATGACCATCCAATAGATTTTTGTCTTTGATAAAAAACACAGATCGGTGGGATAGCCTACACTGAGATGTTTGGTTCTTAAGTGAAATTGCTAGCATCCTGCTGTGCCCGCTCATGCATATTTATTTATCTGAGAAAGACTGCATTCAGCTTTTGTCAGAATACTAATGGTTGAGGACATAGATATATTTTTTGTTGAGATCTCAATTCCCAAATTCCTTTTGGTAAATGTCCTGTAACGACACATGCCAACAATGACCCGAGCTCCAACCAGCACCACAACCACATTCTGTTGCTGCAGACTGCAGCCATGTTGTTCCTGAGCGATGTTTACATGTAGCCAAGTCCCAGATCAATTTGCGCCGTCTTGCCAACTCCTATGCTCATTGCCATCATTTTGCATGACAATGACTATAGAAGTTGACAAGACAGACAGCACAAACCAATCTGGGATTAGGCTAATTTACATGTAATGTGGGGTTAATATAAAGAAAGAAAGAAAGACATGGCCCTCTTTCATTTCATTATCGGTGGATCTTGGGAAGCCTGTGAGAGACATACGCAGATACAAAACACTATTGACAATGATCAGAAAAATGTGGTGCAAAAACCGATACACACAACAGTCTACACAAATTTTCTAGCATTTTTCAGGATGAGAAATAATAGTGAGATTCAGTGATGAGTTGATCATCATACCAGGTTGATGGAGTGTGCTCTGATGTGCTTCAGGATTAGAGAGGAGGCCATTGAGATGCTCCATTCTACGTTGGGATCGTCTGGGAGATCTCTGAAAGATGAAGAGGGGAAAACGTTACGAGTTACACTGGGGCTCTGGTTGAAAGTACGAACAAATATGAAAATGTATGCACTCACTACTGTAAGTCGCTCTGGATAAGAGCGTCTGCTAAATGACTAAAATGTAAAATGAAAGTAGTGCATTATATAGGGAATAGGGTGCCATTTGGGACATATGCAGTATTAACAGAGGCCTATGCAGGCCCTTCTCTCCCTGACTAGAATACTGCAGCACACCAACCAACCAAAACAGTAACCTGACAACAATTTAACAAAATGGTGGCCTAGTTTTAGAACTAAAAGTTTGTTTTTGCCACTGAACCACACCGCTGGATTTACCAAATGTAGCCAACTTCTTACTATGCAGAAGATTCACACACTAGAAAATGTGTTCTTTCACATTTCACTTACCCCTACCTACATGTACAAATTACCTCGACTAACCTGTACCCCTCGACTAACCTGACTCATAGCGCACGGAGAGCTTTGACCACAGTGGTCTGGAAAGGAGGCCGTTTGTTAATGCAATATTTACTCAGAAATTGTGCAACAGGTTTGATTAGTTCTCTGAAATGTTTTTTTTTTTCTCAGGGGTTGAGACCTCTCGTTGTTTGGATTTGAAAATCCAACCATTGTAATTTAAACGGCCGGCGCTTGGGAGCTGTGTGTGGCTGGGTGTTTGAGTGATAAAGACACAGAGGCGAACCAAACAGTAAAAGCACAGCCCCCGTTATTGTCAACGCATTGTGCCGACAACATCATAGAGTCATTCCAGACTCTGAAGTCAGGAGCATAGAGTTTTAGGTGTTAGCTAGACTAGCCTTAGCATCCAATTATTTGAAACTACAGCCCAGCGAGAACGAAGACCATAACAGCTACATCACACACACAGCACTGGGTTCAAATAGTATTCAATCTTTTTCAAATACTTTAGATGTGCTTGATTGAGCCATAGAGTTTCTAAACCCAGGGGCGTAACATCACAAGACTTCCGGGAACGCTTGCAAAACAGACCAGGCCGGGGTTTGAGACGTCAATGAGAAGTGAAAAATTCTTCCTTAGTTGTTAATTTTCTAAAAATCTAAAGGCACAAGCTAGATTTGAGCCAATGTCTTAAGTAGTTGAACATATTACTCCAACCACGTGAAAGTGACAAATTCACATATTTTAATTTTTGTAAAAAAACAACAACTTTATATTGAAGGAGTGCCTTTGATTTGATGGCCTGTACATGCACATTTCGGTGCGAGACCACCCGTTAGTCCCGATGATGCATTTCTGCGCGTGAGGTTAGCTAGCCAACGTCGCCAACGTCGCCCAATGCATGGGCCCTGCCTGACACAATGGAACCAATGGAATAGATCCAAAAAGTGCAAACCCACCGAGGCAGAATCAATCAAGCAGTCATAGTATTTGAAAGATTTCAAATACTATTTGGACCCAGGTCTGCATCTCACACTTTCCTGAGCTACCCAAGTCTGTCCATCAGACAACCTGATCACTCAACACACCATCTATCTATGGGGGGGGGCACTCATTGGCTAAATGCTGATCACTCTCACAGCTTCCCCCCTCCCTCTTTCTCTCTTGCACACTTTCCCTCGCTCTCACTCCCGCTTTAATTCTCTCTCTTGCTCTCATGTAGTCTTTCATTCCTCTCTCTCCCTCCAGAGATATCAAACATTAAAAAGAGAGAGGGAGAGAGGCAGTGGAGCATGTCAAGAATGATTCCGACACACTCGGGTCGACGCAGTTCAGATGAAAATAAGGCGGGTGGAGGCAGTACAGTTTCTCTCTCTTGCTCTCTCTCTCTGGTTAGCCATTTCTCTGCTAGCAACATGTTGATCTGAACCACAAGAATAGGAGGTTTGACCGGTGCAAAATGGATGCACAGGGCTAATAGAACGCATGGTGACATTGGACGTACTTAGTTAAAAAACACAACCACAGCTCAACCTCGGGGAACCATATGAAAGAGAGAGTGAGAGGGCGGTTGTGTCGAGAAAGAAAGGGTAGACACTGGACAGACAGCAATGACCTGATGTCTTGTACCTTTTGAAATGAGGATGGGGGCAGAGCTGATTATATAAAAGAAAACACTGCAATATTGCATTTATTTACTTAGGAACCGTGGGAAGTCTAGTGTAGTCTAAATTGACTGTTACGCAATGTGTTTTGTTAAATGTTATCTTTTACAGAGGGGATGATAGGCTGTGATTTTACTTTCAATATTTCTACAATGTTTTATTTGTACCCTAATAGGCCTACATGTATTTAACCTTAAAAAAACAGCTGTAGCAAATACAGTGTTCAGTCAGATAAGGGCTGCGATGCAAAAACAACGCTTCTTCTCAATACACACACACATTATTTACTATAAGCTGAGCTCCATGTCACTTTATTTCCCCCATCCAAAATGGACAGGTGTACCCTTGAGATGATGAAGCGTTTCAACCATCGACAGACAATTTTTTACTCTGGGGAAATTCCATGGTAAGAGAGTGACACCGAGACAGAGATTTTATACTCTAAAATGTATGTCAAACAAAAACCAATGATTGCAAAGTTAAACCATACAACTACACACAAGGACTACTTTTAACAATTTCCACAGAACATTTTACAAAAACACATTAACTTAAAAGAGCAAAGTTTGGTAACAGAATGACTGCACAAACGGCACAAACCGTCATTGTGTTACCAAACTTTGCATTTGCACTGTTTTTCTGGTAAATGTGCTTTAAATGTGCTTTACTCTTAATGGATACCAAAACAACAAGTTGGCTAGGACACTTATATCCTACTGAACTATCAGGGTCATCTTCCTTAGCAAATACTGTATCTACTTGGTGCAGTGGAAAGATCAACATAAACACATGACGTATTTGAATTTGTGGAGAGACACTCAGGTCCAAATGAGGCTGTGATGGGGCCACGGAAGTTAGTCACCTCTGCAGAAGTTATAAAGTAATGAGGTGGGATGTATCTCAAATGGCTCCCCATTCCATATATAGTGCACCAATGACCATAGGCATCTTGTCAAATTTAATGCACTATATTTGGAATAGGGTGCCATTTGGGATGCATCTATGAAGTTGCTGCTGTAGTCAGCCAGAGGGAAGACTTCAGTACAGTCTGTTCCATGCCAATGCGGCAGGGTAGCCTAGTGGTTAGAGCGTTGGACTAGTAACCGGAAGGTTGCAAGTTCAAATCCCCGAGCTGACAAGGTACAAATCTGTCGTTCTGCCCCTGAACAGGCAGTTAACCCACTGTTCCTAGGCCGTCATTGAAAATAAGAATTTGTTCTTAACTGACTTGCCTAGTTAAATAAAGGTAAAAAAAAAAAAAAAAAAAAAATGCGGCGACCGACAAGTTCTCTCCCTCTCATGTTGTGCAGGGAGTGGACAGGGTGAACAGAGGTCACGCAAGTGAAGCGGCAGTTGAGCGTGCTCAGATTAGGGCTGATCACAAAGGCCATGCCATACAATGCACTGGGAACCTGCACAGAGACTGTCAACACAGCTGTCCTATTCAGCGGGCATTAAGGTCTGATGAGGACGAGGGGCCGGCCAGCCAGCCAGCCAGCCACCAGTACAACTGACTGACTGTTTAGAAGAGAGGCAGAACACTGACTGACTGACAAGAGAGCAATAGGTAGAAGATAAAAATAGAGAAAGGAACAGCATGCTTCACTTAGGATATGCAGGGGTGGTATATAATTTTTTCTAATGCCTGATTTTAGACGTTTTGCTTTACTTCAGTGGCTTCAGAAAGTATTCACACCCCTGGACTTTTTCTACATTTTATTGTGTTACAGCCTGGGATTTTGTGTCACTGGCCTACACGCGCCTTTCTTTTTCCCAACACAATTAAGACAAAACCACGGCCCGTTATTCAGAAGGGCGTTCTACTACGCTCCCATTGGCTAGCTAGCGTTGTCTCACTCACAGGCGACGAGCGCAGAGACAGTGACCTTCCAAGGTAACGCATGGATGGAAAGTGTAATTTAACAATTAGCTGCCTACCGTAATGCAGGCCTATAATTATCATGTTTGGTAACATTTGCCTATGTATTCGGTATTTTAAGTTGTTATATTATCATTAGTAGTCTATTATCAGGTAAAAGCATATGCTTATTATTCATAATTTCTCAAATATTTATTAGCTAATCATTCAGTCTAATACACAACGCTACAGCCATTGAATCTGTCTTTCAGCTTTAAGGGACGTTAATGCTAGCTCTGTCCACGACATTATGTTATTATATTTTTTCAATCTTGCAATACAAGGACAAATGTTATTAATCAGTTACTTAAATTTCGCGCTACGTGATATTCACTTCCGGACTTGAAGAGCGCTCAAAGCGTTGTAGAACGCCCTCTGAATAACGGGGAGTGGTTTTGGCTTAACTGCATTGGGATAAAGAAAGATACGGCTTATACACAATACCCCATAATGTCAAAGTGGAATTAGGTTTTTAGAATTGTTTATAAATTAACTAAATCTAAATGACAGAGTGAAAAGAAGGAAGCCTGTACAGAATAAAACATATTCCAAAACATGCATCCTGTTTGCAATAAGTCACTGCAAAAAAACAGCAAAACATGTGGCAAAGAAATGTACTTTATGTCCTGAATACAAAGCTTTATGTTTGGGGCAAATACAACACAGCACATCAGTGAGCACCACTCTACATATTTTCAAGGATGGTGGTGGCTGCATCATGTTATTGGTATGCTTGACATCCAGCAGGGACTAGGAAGTTTTTTTAGGATAAAAAGAAATGGGAAAGAGCTAAGCACAGGCAAAATCCTAAAGGAAAACCTGCTTCAGTCTACTTTCCACCAGACACTGGGAGATAAAAAAACACAAGGCCAAATCTACACTGGAGTTGCTTACCAAGACCGTGAATGTTTCTGAGCGACCAAGTTACAGTTTTGACTTAAAATCTACTTGAAAATCGATGGCAATACCTGAAAATGGTTGTCTAGCAATGATCAACAACCATGTTAACAGAGCGTGAAGAATTTTGAAAATAATAAATGGGCAAATGTAGCAAAATCCTGGTTTGTAAAGCTCTTAAGAGACTTACTCAGAAATACTCACACCTGTAACTGCTGCCAAAGGTGCTTCTACAAAATTATTGACTCGGAGGTGTGAATACTTATGTAAATGAGATTTTCTGTATTTCATTTGGAATAAATGTGCAAAAATGTCTAAAAACATGTTTTCACTTCGTCATTATGGGGTAGTGTGTGTAGATGGATGAGAAAGAAAACATTAATCCATTTTGAATTCAGGCTGTAACACAACAAAATGTCAAATAAGAATAAGGGGTATGAATATTTTCTTAAGGTACTGTACATCTGCACAAACTGGGCTCTAGAGACTGGGTAAACCATATTAATTAAATAACTTTTTGACAGCATCCCTTTTGATTTGAACAAAACTTTCCATACATGTTTGCCCATGGAAGAAGTGGTCAGAAAATTTATTTTTGGACATGAATGACAAAACATATATACACTGCTCAAAAAAATAAAGGGAACACTTAAACAACACAATGTAACTCCAAGTCAATCACACTTCTGTGAAATCAAACTGTCCAATTAGGAAGCAACACTGATTGACAATAAATTTCACATGCTGTTGTGCAAATGGAATAGACAAAAGGGGGAAATTATAGGCAATTAGCAAGACACCCCCAAAAAAGGAGTGACAACAGGCCCTCCGATTTGACACACTGAACTTTATCAGAGAATTAGTTGGTAAACCAGGCGAGGCAATCATTTGAGAAACCAAGGCTGTCGAGTCTGCCAATAAGAATGTGGTGATTGACAGAGTCGAAAGCCTTGGCCAGGTCGATGAATACGGCTGCGCAGTAATGTCTCTTATCGATGGCGGTTATGATGTCGTTTAGGACCTTGAGCGTGGCTGAGGTGCACCCATGACCAGCTCTGAAACCAGATTGCATAGCGGAGAAGGTATTGTGGGATTCAAAATGGTCGGTAATCTGTTTGTTAACGTGGCTTTCGAAGACCTTAGAAAGACAGGGTAGGATAGATATAGGTCTGTAACAGTTTGGGTCTAGAGTGTCACCCCCTTTGAAAATCTTTGGGAATCCCAGACGATACGAAAGAGAGGTTGAACAGGCTAGTAATAGGGGTTGCAACAATTTCGGCAGATCATTTTAGAAAGAGAGGGTCCAGATTGTCTAGCCCGGCTGATTTGTAGGGATCCAGATTTTGCAGCTCTTTCAGAACATCAGCTATCTGGATTTGGGTGAAGGAGAAATGGTGGGGGCTTTGGCGGGTTGCTGTGGAGAGTGCCGGGCAGTTGACCGGGGTAGGGATAGCCAGGAAGAATGGCCAGCCGTAGAGAAATGCTTATTGAAATTCTCAATTATAGTGGATTTATCGGTGGTGACAGTGTTTCCTAGCCTCAGAGCAGTGGGGAGCTGGGAGGAGGTGCTCTTATTCTCCATGGACTTTTTTGAGTTAGTACTACAGGATGCAAATTCCTGTTTGAAAAAGCTAGCCTTAGCTTTCCTAACTGCCTGTGTATATTTGTTCCTAACTTCCCTGAAAAGTTGCATATCACGGGGGAGAATGCAGAACGCCACAGGATGTTTTTGTGCTGGTCAAGGGCAGACAGGTCTGGAGTGAACCAAGGACTATATCTATTCCTAGTTCTACATTTTTTGAACGGGGCATGGTTATTTAAGATGGCGAGGAAGGCACTTTTAAAGAATACATTTTACATTTACATTTTAGTCATTTAGCAGACGCTCTTATCCAGAGCGACTTACAGTAGAGTGCATACATTTTAACATACTGAGACAAGGATATCCCTACCGGCCAAACCCTCCCTAACCCGGACGACGCTATGCCAATTGTGCGTCGCCCCACGGACCTCCCGGTTGCGGCCGGCTGCGACAGAGCCTGGGCGCGAACCCAGAGACTCTGGTGGCGCAGGTAGCACTGCGATGCAGTGCCCTAGACCACTGCGCCACCCGGGAGGCTAGCCAGGCATCGCCAGGAATAGCCAGGCATCATCTACTGATGGGGTGAGGTCAATGTCATTCCAGGATACCCCGGCCAGGTCGATTAGAAAGGCCTGCTCGCAGAAGTGTTTTAGGGAGCGTTTGACAGTGATGAGGGGTGGTCGTTTGGTCGCAGACCCATTACGGATGCAGGCAATGAGGCAGTGATCGCTGAGATCTTGATTTAAAACAGCAGAGGTGTATTTGAAGGGCGAGATAGTTAGGATGACATCTATGAGGGTGCCCGTGTTTACGGATTTGGAGTTGTACCTGGTATGTTCATTGATCATTTGTGTGAGATTGAGGGCATCAAGCTTAGATTGTAGGATGGCCGGGGGTGTGTCCCAGTTTAGGTCACCTAGTAGCACGAGCTCAGAAGATAGATGGGGGAGAATCAATTCACATATGGTATGGAGGGCGCAGCTGGGGGCAGAGGGAGGTCTATAGCAAGTGGCAACAGTGAGAGACTTGTTCCTGGAAAGGTGAATTTACTTCTAATACTTCTTCTAATTTTAGAAGTAGAAGCTCGAATTGTTTGGGCACAGACTTGGATAGTAATACAGAACTCTGCAGGCTATCTTTGCAGTAGATTGCAACACCGCCCCCTTTGGCAGTTCTATCTTGGCGGAAAATGTTATAGTTAGCGATGGAGATTTCAGGGTTTTTGGTGGTTTTTCTAAGCCAGGATTCAGACACGGCTAAGACATCCGGGTTGGCAGAGTGTGCTAAAGCAGTGAGTAAAACAAACTTACGGAGTAGGCTTCTAATGTTAACATGCATGAAACCAAGGCTTTTACAGTTACAGAAGTCAACAAATGAGAGCACCTGGGGAGTGGGAGTGGGGCTAGGCACTGCAGGACCTGGATTAACCTCTACATCACCAGAGGAACAGAGGAGAAGTAGGATAAGGGTACGGCTAAATGCTATACGAACTGGCCGACTAGCACGTTCGGAACAGAGTAAAAGGAGCAGGTTTCTGGGCACGATAGCATAGATTCAAGGCATAGTGTACAGACAAAGGTAAGGTAGGATGTGAGTACATTGGAGGTAAACCTAGGCATTGAGTAATGAGAGATATAGTCTCTAGAGACGTTTAAACCAGATGATGTCATCGCATATGTAGGAGGTGGAACAACATGGTTGGTTAAGGCATATTTAGCAGGGCTAGAGGCTCTACAGTGAAATAAGACAGTAATCACTAACCACGACAGTAATGGACGAGGCATAATGATATTAGAGAGAGGCATGCGTAGCCAAGTGAACATATGGGTCCAGTGAGTGGTTGGGCTGACTGGGGACACAGCGATTCAGAGAGTTAGCAGGCCGATGCTAACAAGCTAACAGTTAGTAGGCCGAGGCTAAACAAGCTAGCAGTTAGCAGACCGCGGCTAAACAAGCTAGCAGTTAGCAGGGGCTAGCAGTTAGCAGACCGGGGCAGGCAAGCTAGCAGTTCGCAGACCGGGGCCGGCAAGCTAGCAGTTAGCAGACCGGGGCGAGCAAGGATCAGGAGCAGGAGATAGAGGTTCTCAAAGTTTACCTATTTTGCATACCCCACTGTACCGTGAGACATCCATGTCTTCATCCCTGGAAAAGACAAACGGGTGAGTTTGATATCATTTAAAAGCTTACAAAACAGGGTTGGTAAACTATTTAATAATTTATTTAAAAAATGTACATGTCAACAATTACTGAGTTACAGTTCATATAAGGAAATCAGTCAATTGAACTACATTCATTAGGCCCTAATCTGGATTTCACCTGACAGGGAATACAGATATGCATCTGTTGGTCACAGATTCCATTAAAAAAATGGTAGGGGCAGTATCTGGTGTGACCATTTGCCTCATGCAGTGCGACACATCTCGACCCATAGCATATGCCTGCCCATACCATAACCCCATCATGGGGCATCAGCAAACCGCACAACACCATACATGCTGTCTGCCATCTGCTCGGTATAGTTGAAACCGGGATTAATCCGTGAAGAGCACACTTCTCCAGCATGCCAGTGGCCATCGAAGGTGAGCATTTGCCCACTGAAGCCAAACTGCAGTCAAGTCAATACTCTGGTGAGGACGAAGAGCATGCAGATGAGCTTCCCGGAGACGGTTTCTGAAAGTTTGTGCAGAAATTCTTTGCTTGTGCAAAAACCACAGTTTCATAAACTGTCCGGGTGGTTGGTCTTAGACAATTCCACAGTGGAAGAAGCCAGATGAGGAGGTCCTGGGCTGGCGTGGTTACACGTGGTCTGTGGTTGTGAGGCTGGTTGGACGTACTTTCAAATTCTCTAAAACAACGTTGGAGGCGGCTTATGGTAGAAAAATGAACATTCAATTCTCTGGCAACAGCTCTGGGGGACATTCCTTCAGTCAGCATGCCAATTGCACACTCCCTAAAAAATGTAATAGATATTTAGCTTCATGTGAGTATGGAACATTTCTGGGATCTTTTATTTCAGCTCATGAAACATGGGACCAACACTTTACATATTTTTATTTTTGCTCAGCGAAATTCTGCACTGCGGCTCAGTGCGGGAGATGGGCTTCCTCACGATGCTATCTAATTTGTGATGTGCACCAGATCCTCCTGCAGCAAAGCACCTCACAACATGATGCTGCCACCCCCACAACATGAAGCTGCCACCCCCATGCTTCACAGTTGGGATTGTGTTCTTCGGCTTGCAAGCATCCCACTTTTTCCTCCACACATAACAATGGTCATTATGGACAAACAGTTATATTTTTGTTTTATCAGACCACATTTCTCCAAAAAGTACAATCTTTGTCCCCATGTGCAGTTGCAAACCATAGTCTGGCTTTTTTTTATAGCGGTTTTGGAGCAGTGGCTTCTTCCTTGCTGAGCGGCCTTTAAGGTTATGTCGATATAGGACTCGTTTTACTGTGGATATAGATACTTTTGTACCTGTTTCCTCCAGCATCTTCACAAGGTCCTTTGCTGTTGTTCTGGGATTGATTTGCACTTTTCGCACAAAAGTACGTTCATCTCTAGGAAACAGAATGCGTCTCCTTCCAGAGCGGTATGGCGGCCGCGCGGTCCCATGGTGTTTATACTTGCGTACTACTGTTTGTACAGATGAATGTGGTACCTTCAGGCGTTTGGAAATTGCTCCCAAGGATGAACCAGACTTGTGGAGGTCTACAATTGTCTTCTGAGGTCTTGGCTGATTTCTTTTGATTTTCCCATGATGTCAAGCAAAGAGGCACCGAGTTTGAAGGTAGGCCTTGAAATACATCCACAGGTACACCGCCAATTGACTCTAATTATGCCAATTAGCCTAGCAGAAGCTTCTAAAGCCATGACATCATTTTCTGGAATTTTCCAAGCTGTTTAAAGGCACAGTCAACTTAGTGTATGGAAACTTCTGACCCACTGGAATTGTAATACAGTGAATTATAAGTGAAATAATCTGTCTGTAAACAATTGTTGGAAAAATGTATTGTGTCATGCACAAAGTAGATGTCCTAACCAACTTGCCAAAAGTATAGTTTGTTAACAAGAAATTTGTGGAGTGGTTGAAAAACGAGTTTTAATGCCTCCAACCTAAGTGTATGTAAACTTCCGACTTCAACTGTACACACCCCAGCAGTCAAAAGTTTGGACACACCTACTCATTCAAGGGTTTTTCTATATTTTTATTATTCTACATTGTAGAATAATAGTGAAGACATCAACACTATGAAATAACACATATGCAATCATATACTAACCAAAAGTGTTAAAACAAAATATATTTTATATTCTTTGAAGTAGCCACCCTTTGTCTTGATGACAGCTTTGCACACTCTCAACCAGCTTTATGAGGTAGTCACCTGGAATGCATTTCCAATAACAGGTGTGCCTTGTTAAAAGTCCATTTGATGAATTTCTTTCCTTCTTAATATGTTTGATCCAATCAGTTCAGTTGTGACAATGTAAATAGTACCCGCAAAACACCAGTCTCAACATCAACAGTGAAGAGGCGACTCCGGGATGCTGGCCTCCTAGGCAGAGTTGCTCTGTCCAGTGTCTGTGTTCTTTTGCCCATCTTAATCTTTTATTTTTATTGGCCAGTCTGAGATATGGCTTTTTCTTTGCAACTCTGCCTAGAGGGCCAGCATCCCGGAGTCGCCTTATCATGCACCTGTCTCGAAATTTGTTTTGATTTAGAATGGATCATTATCATGCACCTGTCTCAAAACAGGGGCAGCGGAAAAGAATACATGAAATCTATGCACTTATAGCGAATGGAGGATGCGTTTGCCCTACCTGACTGTTCATTTTCATGCCAGCCAGGTAGGCTATACTTCTGTTGTAAAGATAAGCAATGTGCGTAATATTAGGAAAGTAGATACATAAATATATTAGGCCTAGCCTATGGGACCTCCTATGGGACCTCCTTTTTTTAATAGAGGCCATCACTCTGTTTTCTCGTGCAAGTGCATAGCCTACAGAAATGTTGTACAACATGAGTACATGGGCTCTCATGAAGCGTTTGATTAGATGTTCGATTACATTCGCATTGATGTCAGAGTGAGAGGGACAATATAGTGCTGAGTACCAGGTAGTTAGCAAGTTTGGCAGGCTACAATTGACCAACAACAGCATCAGAGCTTGGAGAAGCCTAATTATTGTGGAAAGCGGGCCGAACAGGCCCCCATTAACATCGACGGGGCTGTAGTGGAGCAGGTCGAGAGTCGAGTGTCCACATCACCAACGAACTATCATGATCCAAACATACCAAGATAGTCGTGAAGAGGGCACGACAAAACCTTTTCCCCCTCAGGGGACTGAAAAGATTTGGCATGGGTCCCCAGATCCTCAAAATGTTATACAGCTGCACCATCGAGAGCATCCTGACCGGTTGCATCACCACCTGGCAACTGCTGAGCATCTGACCGTAAGGCGCTACAGAGGGTAGTGCGAACGGCCCAAGCAACCTGTCATCCAGGACCTATATAATAAGCGGTGTCAGAGGAAAGCCCATAAAATTGTCAGAGAGACTCCAGTCACCCAAGTTATAGACTGTTTTCTCCGCTACCGCACAGCAAGCGGTACCGGAGCACCAAGTCTAGGACCAAAAGGCTCCTCAACAGCTTCTACCCCCAAGCCATAAGACTGCTGAACAATTCATAAAATCCCCACCAGACAATTTACATGGATCCCCTCCCTTTTGTACACTGCTGCTACTTGCTGTTTGTTTGTTACCTATGCTTAGTCACTTCACCCCACCTACACTTCTCCCCCAGATTACCTCACCTAGCCTGTACCCCCGCACACTGACTCGGTACCGGTGCCCTCTGTATATAGCCTCATTATTGTTATTCTTATTGTGTTACTTTTTATTTTAGTCTACTTGATAAATATTTTCTTATTTTTGAACTGGACTGTTGGTTAAGGGCTTGTAAGTAAGCATTTCACGGTAGAGTCTACACCTGTTGTATTTGGCGCATGTGACGAATAAAGTTTGATTTGAAATTGCATTTTAAACTGAAGATTTGGTGATTATTGGAGTCAGGTGTGTTAGCTGGGGTTGGGGCAAAACTGACACCAATCAGGCCCTCGAGGACTGGAATTGCCCACCCCTGCTTTGGGTCAAACGGGGTGAGGGGCGTGACTTTTCAAAGTCAGTATTTTCAATTTCATGTTATAGCGCCACCATCTGGCCAATCTGTGTAAATTTGTAAATGCCAGATCTCAATGGCAAGATGCCTCACTCATCAAAGTTATGTCAAAATTAGGCCATGCTGTGTGAGATATTGTGTGCAACTAATGTACGTACTAACGCACAAACGGACAGAGACAAATACAGTCTCCTGCCCAATTTCATCGTTGGGAACAAAAATCACATTATTTGTTAGGCCTAATAAATTGACCATCGGTTGACTGTTCTGACAAGGTTACTTAACCACAAATGTATACTAAGCAGGCACTTATTATTTAAAATAGCTGATTACTTTCTAAACCTGGATCCCAACCACAACATGGGTAGTTTATATGCATGCAATCAATTTTTGTTATATAGTTAAATAAAATAAATTATAAGGGCATCATTTCTACTGGTACAACCAAGAAGCACCAAACTGGCGTAGGCCCTATCAATAGGTGTTTTTAAAAGGAATGTGTGGGGCTGATTGGCCAGTATGTTCTGTTGCAAAATGATAATTATTCAGAAGATTGCTTACTTGCTAGCTTCGCTGACAGAGACAACTTACTTGCAATCGTGCATAATGACTCTGGAGGCTGGTATTACCAACACCGCACAGCTGCCTAGAAGCTCTTCTCGACGCTGTACACCTTGATTGTAGTAATTGCCTAGGTAATTATTTGGAGAAAAGTAATTACTTTATATGTTGTCATTTAAAGCATTGCTACATAACGACATAAAAAAAATTATTAACACAAAATTACATGCACCGAAACATTTGAGTTGTTGTAGACTTCCGAACTATGCATGGCAGTAAGGTTAATGCTTTCCGGGATTCTTGGGACCTGAGCGATTCATTAGAGGTGGAAAATACCAAATTTATTTGGTTGCTTGTACATTTTTTTTTAGACCTTTTTTAGAAGTACATACCGGCCGTGACGGCAGTCAATGACGATAGTTAGTCAAACGAAAGTCCCTTTTTCGTGAGTAACTACCGTATTTTGACATTAAGTATGAAAAGCTGTTACATGGCAAGTTGAAAGGCTGCTTCCTGGGCTTAATGGCGATTTAACGTCTCCTGTAAAGCCAAATTCTGGTTCAGGAATACATAGGCTGCTCAAAGGACCAAAACTAATGTTTTCCATTGTAAACCCACCTTGAGATACACAAATTAAGAGGAATTTAGTTCCTCGAGTCTTAAAATTGTTTATACAAAGAACATGCATTCATCATCTGGATAGGCAGTTGAAGAGTGCTCGAACATCGCCAGACAAATCGCTTGTTTCAGATGAGTTGAATTGCTTGTCTCTACATAACAAATTTAAACAGTTTACGTGACTTTGCTGAATTCTGCTGATAGTAAATGCATTTTATCCAGACAAAGGTACTACGAAAAATAAAACATGTATTTTTTTTGCCGTTCTTATAAACATTCCGTATTTTCAGTCTTATTTATCAAAGGTTCCGCCTAAAATAAGTTAATTTGCTACATTTCCTGTTTCTGGAACGCAACATAACATTTGAACTCACGACCATATATAATATCTAATTACAAAAACATCGAAAAATTGGCATAAGTCAACGACTATCCAGTTGATATGAAAATCAGAAATGTTCTAATTATAATGTTAGTTAGGCATCTGAAAGTTTCCCGTTTCTGTTGCATGTGTAAGGTTAGGTAAACGACCAACCGATCATTTGTATTATTCAAGAAATGTATTTTTATTTATTTATTGAAACTGTGGAAACATTATTACTTATATTTATGTTTTGGATAAATCAAAAATCAGGATCAACAAGCATGTTTTGTGTCAGGCGGAAGACACAGTTGATCTTTAGTTCGTCTATGGGGATGGTTTGAACGTTACACAACATTATCCTCTTTGGTATATCAAATAAAAATATATATTTAAAATCGCGTAGTTTAGACAACGTTGACTTAATGTCTAATCACTGTTTTAATCCATATTTAACACACACAGTAAGCACTGAGAAAATATGCAAATGTGCATCATGAAAGTACTGTATTTTTTTCTTCTATATAACAATTTCTACAATCCTGCCAGGACATCGACAGACAAATGTGGTGCAGCGTTCTGTCTGCTACGACCCGTCTACTGTCCGTCAACAGCGGGTTTACAAAAACATCTGCCCTTTAAGATCAATAAGAACACATTTTCTTCTTACACGGTACTTTTTCCCTGAATGTGAGGTGAGTGCCTATCTCTTCATGTGTGCACAGAAGTTACATGTTTTTAAAATAGAGCATAACTTTGGGTTGCGTTTATCTAGCATGTTAGCCACTTTAGCGTACTATATCGAGGCTGCAAATTTCCCTTTGCAAGATGGCGGCTTGCTTGAGAATTCAAAGTGAAAAATTGTAACAAACAACACTCGTTTCGCAGCATCCGATGTTTTCATGTACTTTATACAGTTCAAGTATGCTGCATTTACACATTTATGGGAGGTGAATGCTAATTCGTCGATTTAAACTAAAAATAAACGCACATATCCTTTAATTCAGCCACAAGCAATTGATATTGTAAGCTAGTTAGCTTACCCAGTTAGCATACAAGCTAACAAGGCAAACACCAGAGGAAGGTGTAGACTGCAACGAGCATTACATTTGTCAAGTTGCTATTGATGTTTGCAGCTATATCTTGTTTAATACGTTTAGACAATCATAACTAATAATTGATTTTACTTTATGTAAAAAGGTTCGCTCCATACAGCAGTATTTGCAAACTATTTAGCTAAACTAGCTAGGTAATGTTATGTAGGCCTAGTAGCTAGGTAACTATTATTGTAAACGTCTGTATAACCAACATCATCAACAAACCGAAAAGTAACCATTTGCATCTTTCATGGAGACACCATCCATGGATAGTCAATAAATTGCGCTAATATGATCTTAGTGTGGTTTGTTGCAATATGTGCTTGTTATTTATTCATCCTCAACCGTAGGTTTTGTCCTTGCAGCTGTAATTCAACATCTGGTCCTCCCTGTCAACAAACTGGTATTAAAAGATAATAAGAGTCATATTAGATATTATGTTCAGTATTGATGAAAAGCTCACTACTGAGGAGAATGTAAACAAGTTCACTAATGTCAGCTGGCCTGAAGAGGCAGACTCCAATCATCCCCTTTATTTACAAAGTGCAGTGCACACTTCACCTGTTTCGTCTCCTCTAATATGTCCTCCTCATTGATTTTACTTTGATACATTATATTAATGAGGGAAGTGGAAGAGACTCATTCAAGACTTTAATTGGTTGTTGTGATGTTGCATTGCCTTAGGTTTTATAACTGTTACATTTCTGACGGAAGATAATTATTGTGCTGTCCTTGTAGGCATGCAGAACAAGCATGAGAAACACACTTGGGCCTTGTTTGTGCTTGTGGTCGGCGCAATTTGTTTTCTGTAGCCTCTATCCAAATTGTATCAGAGATGGTTTACAATCAGATAAATTAGAGGACCAGATTTATTTTTTTAGGCTCAATGTTTCATTTTAGGCTAGGTGTTGTGTAGAGTTTCATTCCAAGTATGAATTTGGATAGTTTCAGCAGCATATTTTATGCGATCTTATTGTTTTAAGCATTTTGAAGGAAAAACTCAAAAGAAACTGCAGAGATTTGGAGAGCAACTGTGGAGATTTTCTTCCCTTCATCATGCTTGTGTTTTTTTTTTAGCAGCATGGCGTTGTAGATGCATAGCCGTTCATGATTTGTCTGACAGACACAAATGTGCCTTGTTTGGTATTCCTAGCATTCCTGGCATTCTTGTCATCGCCATATCTGTCTGGCTGGCACCCCTGTAGCAGACGTTTTTTTTTTTTTTTTTTTTACAAATCCTAGATTTTAAGATGTCGAGGTGTTCATCAGATCAACATTCAGGCTTTCCTTCTCAAACAGGCTCTCTGTACAGGATTTCACTTGCGTCAGTGTAACTCTGAAAATATGGCAAGATCGGGACCTTCAACGTAAGCAGTTCTGCAGAGCCCTGCACGGTAGTGATTAGAGGTCGACCCATTCATCGGAATGGGCGATTTAATTGGGGTCGATTTCAAGTTTTCATAACAATCGTAAATCGGGATTTTTGGACGCCGATATATATATATATTTTAACATCTTTATTTAACTAGGCAAGTCAGTTAAGAACACATTCTTATTTTCAATGACGGCCTAGGAATGGTGGGTTAACTGCCTTGTTCAGGGGCAGAACGACAGATTTTTACCTTGTCAGCTTAACTAGTCCAACGCGCTAACCACCTGCCTCTCATTGCACTCCACGAGGAGCCTGCCTGTTACGCGAATGCAGTAAGAAGCCAAGGTAAGTTGCTAGCTAGCATTAAACTTATCTTATAAAAAACAATCAATCAATCATAATCACTAGTTAACTACACATGGTTGATGATATTACTAGTTTATCTAGCGTGTCCTGCGTTGCATATAATCGATGCGGTGCGCATTTGTGAAAAAGGTACCTAACCATAAACATATATGCCTTTCTTAAAATCAATACACAAGTATATATTTTTAAACCTGCATATTTTGTTAATATTGCTGCTAACATGAATTTCTTTGTGTCACTTCTCTTGCAACAGTCAGGGAAAATGCACCAGTTTGGGCCGCCTAGCTCATTGCAAACTGTGTGAAGACTATTTCTTCCTAACAAAGACCGGCAACTTCGCCAAACGGGGGATGTTTTAAGAAAAGCGCATTTGTGAAAAAAGCACAATCGTTGCACGACTGTACCTAACCATAAACATCAATGCCTTTCTTAAAATCAATACACAGAAGTATATATTTTTAAACCTGCATATTTAGCTAAAAGAAATCCAGGTTAGCAGGCAATATTAACCAGGTGAAATTGTGTCACTTCTCTTGCGTTCATTGCACGCAGAGTCAGGGTATATGCAACAGTTTGGGCTGCCTGGCTTGTTGCGAACTAATTTGCCAGAATTTTACGTAATTATGACATAACATTCAAGGTTGTGCAATGTAACAGGAATATTTAGACTTATGGATGCCACCCGTTAGATAAAATACAGAACGGTTCCGTATTTCACTGAAAGAATAAACGTTTTGTTTTCGAGATGATAGTTTCCGGATTCGACCATATGAATGACCTAAGGCTCGTATTTCTGTGTGTTATTATGTTATAATTAAGTCTAAGATTTGATAGAGCAGTCTGACTGAGCGATGGTTGGCACCAGCATGCTCGTAAGCATTCATTCAAACAGCACTTTCGTGCGTTTTGCCAGCAGCTCCGCTGTTTATCACTTCAAGCCTATCAACTCCTGAGATTAGGCTGGTGTAACCGATGTGAAATGGCTAGCTAGTTAGCGGGGTGCGCGCTAATAGCGTTTCAAACTTCATTCGCTCTGAGCCTCGGAGTAGTTCCCCTTGCTCTGCATGGGTAACACTGCTTCGAGGGTGGCTGTTATCAATGTTTTCCTCTTTCGAGCTCAGGTAGGAGCGAGGAGTGGGACAGAAGCTATACTGTTACACTGGCCTATGAGAACATCCAATAGTCAAAGGTTTTTGAAATACAAATGGTATAGAGAGAAATAGTCCTATAATAACCTCAACCTAAAACTTCTTACCTGGGAATATTGACGACTCATGTTAAAAGGAACCACCAGCTTTCATATGTTATCATGTTCTGAGCAAGGAACTTAAACGTTAGCTTTCTTACATGGCACATATTGCACTTTTACTTTCTTCTCCAACACTTTGTTTTTGCATTATTTAAACCAAATTGAACATGTTTCATTATTTATTTTAGGCTAAATTGATTTTATTGATGTAATATATTAAGTTAAAATAAGTGTTCATTCAGTATTGTTGTAATTGTCATTATTACAAATACATTTAAAAAAATCGTCCGATTTAATCAGTATCGGGATTTTTGGTCCTCCAATAATCGGTATCAGCGTTGAAAAATCATAATTGGTCGACCTCAAGTAGTGATGCACCGATATGACGTTTTTGGCCGATACCGATATCCAATATTTTCCTTGCCAAAAAAGAAGATACCGATTTGTAAATCAAAATTGCACCCTTTTTAAGCATTCAAGTACAGTAAAATAGTTAACACACACACAAGGATGCAGCGGTCTCGGGCACTGCATCTCAGTGCATGAGTCATCACTACATTCCCTGGTTCGAATTCAGGCTGTATACATCCGGCCGTGATTAGGAGTCCCATAGGGCGGTGCACAATTGGCCCGGCGTTGTAATTAAGAATTTGTTCTTAACTGACTTG